>NW_017306305.1:1619790-1722658 GCF_000935625.1 Nanorana parkeri
CCTCCCCCCCCCCCCCCCATGTTGTCAGTCTCCTAGAGCGAAGAAAATAACCATTACATGTGGCCAAACACTGGGAGCTCTTGACAAAGGTGGCATGGATCCTCTGAGGCACAGAGTCTAAGAGTCAGCTGATGTTTGGACTTAGCTGTGTGCTGATCCCAGGTTGCGACCACCAGGTTCACCATGCTTACTATGTTGAGACTTCTCATACACACAGGACAAAGAACGCAGAAGCGTACCAGCGAAAACCAGAACAGCATTGGAGAAGATCTGGAAGAGAGGGCAAATGTCAGAGAAAGACAAGTAAATGTAGGAAGAGAAAGCACACGAGAATTCAGTCCAGGAAGGAAAGCGGGTTAGAAATGAAGTCACAGAAGGGAGCTTTGAGGCAAATGGGAATGTTTCTCGGGTGCTAAATGCTAGGACAGAGTCCCTTTAGCTACAGTGATCGCAGTGATGATGTCTTCAGCCGTGCTTGCAGGAGAGAAATCTGGTAGCGTGCAGGCTGAGGGAGAGAGGAAGCCTGAAAAGGCAGGAACAAGGAAGTTAAGTGACACCCATTACTATGAGGTATAACTCAGTGCAGCACCGGTGCTTGGTAACTGTCCCAAACACAACATGTGTGCAGAAAGTAAGTCAGTTCTGTGTAAGTTCTGATTAAGTCCCCATTCACACCTAGACATTTTTTAGCAGTTGAAACCACGCTTCAAAACACCCAACACAAGAAATCCCTCGATTTTCAAGGGCCCCTGTTCATACCTGAGCAGCAAAACGCCAAACACAGAAAAAAGTAAATGTCGGTTTGCATCTCGTTTTCCCCCATAGACTTCAATGGAAACACCAGGAAACGTGCAAGACAAGTGTTTTGCAAGTTTCCTTGTGTGTTTTTATGCGCGTTTGTCCATTGACCGCAATGTCTCTCAGTCTGTCAGCTGAAATGTGCGTCTTCATGTGCGCATGTCTTAACATGAGCAAAAATGTACAAAAAAACCTAGGCGAAACAGCACTAATATGCACAAAAATGCTGACGCCTAGGTGTGAACGGGGCCTAAGAGAGTGAGGGAAAAGTAAGTATATACTGCTGGGGAGAGAGGCATTAAAATCAACCCCTCCATGGGCAAACCTATGATTTATGTTAAAGCACATGTAGCTATGTAATGTTAGGTTATGTGCACTAAAATGCTGCTGGTGTCCATTGTGTAGGGGTGGTGAGGGGCGTTGGGATGCGTTGTTACAAAGCATTGCACTGTTTACATCTTTTTTTAAAACTTTATTGAAGTGTTACAAAATGACACTTCATTCTAGTCCATTCACTGATACATGTTGCGATGCACTGTTGTGTGAGTTGTGTTGTATAAAAATGCATCATGTCTATTTCTGTGCAGTAACTGCACTTCACGTTGTGGTTGTATGAATAGTTGTTTTCTATGTGCTCTAGTGTTGAGCCTGCTTTGATCAGTGCAGATGGTGTGAACGAGCCCGCGGTGTAAACGAGCCTGCAGTGTAAAATGTGACCACGTGTTAAATATCTAAGCCTGTATGATTATGGCTAATTACATCTATTTAATTATAATGTATAGTTAACAATATATGCAATTAAATACGCAACCAGCATATATAGCAATTATTTATGGATGCTAATGGGGTTGTCTCATACTGTGGCAAGGTTATGGTTTAAAGTTCTATAGCTGATTCTTGGTTTATTACACCTATCGAGAATGAATTTACTTCATAATGATAAACCTACATTTCATGCTGTGGTGGTACTTAGTGGTTCCCAATTTTAAGGTATTTGGCATGTGTTAATGCTCTCGAATTTCTCGTTTTATGAAATATAAGAATGTCTGTTCTTGAAGTATTCAAATTTTCACATTTATTGCTCACCCTGAAAAACTTTTAATGTTTCTTCTTTCAGATACCCTTTTCTCAGTAATTGCTGAGAATGTTAAGAACTGCTACCTAGCCTAGTATTGTGGTGCCAGACGCAGTGACATGAGGTCTTATAAGAGGTGATAAGAGGCTCTCACTACTTTAATTAGGTTGGTCAATTTCTAATTGGTTTAACTTTACTAGAGCAACCAGGACACCTTAAAATTTTCAATAAAGGGGGACTCTGATGTGAAGGGAGAAATTACACGTGTCTTTTTTTTTTCTTTCTGGTGTCTCCCCTTAAAATCAATACCAGACCACTGTCTAGGACAAGGGTCTGATAATATTTTTTTTTCTGGACGGGAGGTGTTGGGAGACAACACGCACATCAATTTTTACATTCACATTTTTTAAATTTTAGACAGAGGTGCATATTTTCATGAATTTAAAGGATGCTGTGACTGAAAAAAAGGTTGAGAAATGCTGGAATAGAGAACTGACAGAGCTAAACAAACGATGTGATGTTCTTTAGAATATTCATATTTTTTTTACATGAGTGGTATATTTTCCTTTCCCATCTGAGGCCTTAGCTCTACTCCTCCCTGTGCTATTTCTATAGTGGCTTGGAAAAGTATTCACCTTTTGGCATTTTTCTTATGTTGTTGCATTACCACCTAGAATTAAAATTGATTTATTTTGGATTACATGTATGAACATACATAGATTTGTCCAAAATGGTTAAGGGAAATCAAGAAAATAACTAACTTGTTTGAAAAAAATTATAAAAAACAGAAAAGTGGTGCATGCATATGTATTCACCCCCTTTGCTATGAAGCCCCTACATGAGAACTGGTACAACCAATTATATTCAAAAGTCACATAATTAGTTAAATAAAGGCCACCTGCTTGCAATCTAAGTGTCACATGATCTCTGTATATGTACACCTGTTCTGAAAGGCCCCAAGGTCTGCAACTTCAGTGAGCAAGGGGCACCACCAAGCAAGTGGCACCATGAAGACCAAAGAGCTCTCCAAACAGGTTAGGGGCAAAGTTGTGGAGAAGAACAGATAAGGGTTGGAGTATATAAAAAAAAACTTTGAACATCCCACTGAGCACCATTAAATCCATTATTTAAAACAAAAAACTGGAAAGAATATGGCACCACAACAATCCTACCAGGGAAAACTGCCCACCAAAACTCACAGAATAACCAAGAAGGGCATTAATCAGAGCGGTAATACAGGGACTAGAGATAACCCTGAGGGAGCTGCAAAGCTCCAAACCAGAGATTGGAGTATCTGTCCATGGGACCACTTTAACCACTTGCTGCCCAGAACAATTTCTTACTATTTGCACACGCATGATAGAATCTGAATTTTTGGATAGAAAATGGCTTCAGACCGCCAAACAATTATATATTTTCTTAAAGTAGAAGCCCTGTAGAATAAAAAATGCTAGTTGCAATTTTTTATGTTGGGCGGTATTTGCGCAAATGTTTGTCAAATGCTTTTAGGATAAACTACACTAAAATTACATTCAGTGCACAGAAACAAAACACCCAAGTTTTTGGTAAAATATAAAAGATGAGTCAAACATTTCCTATCCAAGTACACCCCACAACAATCTAGTCCCACATCGTCTTCTCCATTTGAGAGAGTTTGCCGCACCAACCCCCACACTCCGGGACTCATTTCACTCCTCTACACCATTATGGAGACATCAGGGGTCTTTGAGACCTAGATGTCACCAAGATATGCTTCACCAGCTTCTTCTCCTGGCTCTAAGAGACCCGGAGAATGTGCACATGCAGTGACACAAGAAGTCATGTAATGCACATCACTTCCAGGTCCAGTGATCGGAGAAGAGATCAGCGGCTGGGAGCTTGCTGGTCTCCCTCCGATCTTTCAGGGGAGACCCAAGGAAGCTGGGAGGGGAGGGGGGCAATAGCCATACTCTTGGGATAACCACTTCAGGACAAGGACGTATTTTGACGGTGAGCGGTCCTGGAGCGGTTAAAGCCCATTTCTACCTTTTTGCAGAGGTATTTTTAAAAAACATATGCCAGCAACATACACCAAGTGTACCTAAAGCAGGCATATGCAGTTGATGTATATGAAAACAGAAACTTACATTTTTTTGTTGCTTTCCTCTTCATATTTGCAGGGAAATTTCTGCCTCTGTGCAAGCAATGTAAAAATATCACCCACCAGCCCCCCTCCTTCCCTGGGCAGTCTATTGTATGTAAAGGCAGAGCTAGTGTTACAATGGGTAACAGGGAGGGGGCAGCAGATTACAGCATCATTTCCTGTGGAGAACATTTAGAATTATTTAGGCTTCAGGCCTAATAAAACTGTCATTAAAAAAATGAAATGCCTGCAAAGTGATTAATGAAAATTGTGCACATGTATACATCATCACTGCACCACTTCATTACTACAATAAATGCAAATCACTTACAAAGGTGGAAAGGGTCTTTAAGCTGTACACTCCAAGGAGCTGGCCTTCATGAAAAAGTGGCCAGAAAAAGCCATTGCTCATAGAAACAAAATAAGTAAACATGTTTGCTGTTCACCCAACAACCATGTGGGAGACCTCCCAAGCATCAGAGGAGACTAAGATTGCGCTTTTTGGCCTTCAAAGAAAATGCAATGTCTGGCGCAAACATAAGACCTTTCATCACCATCCCAGTGAAGCATGGTGGTGGCAGCATCATGCTGTGGGGATGTTTTTCATCGGCAAGGACTGGCAAACTGGTCAGAAATGAAGGAATGATGGACTGCGCTAAATACAGGGACATTCTTGAGGGGAAAACAGTCTGCCAGAGATTTGAGACTGGGACAGAAGTTCACCTTCCAGCAGGACAATGACTCTAAGCATACTGCTAAAGCAACACTTGAGTGGTTTAAGGGGAAACATTTAAATGTCTTGGAATGACCTAGTCAAAGCCCAAACCTCAATTCAATTGCTGTACATCAGCGAAACCCATCCAACTTGAAGGAGCTGGAGCAGTTTTGCCTTGAAGAATGGGCAAAAATCCCAGTGGCTAGATGTGCCAAGCTTCTAGAGACATACCCCAAGAGACTGCAGCTCTTATTGCTGCAAAATGTGGCTCTACAAAGTAGGGGTCGACCAATTTCGTTTTTTTTTTTTTAACTGATAGCGATTGTGCCCCACCTTTCAGACCAATAGCCAGTATTGGGTACCGATATTCTATCCAGCAGGCAGTCGCGATATCGGCCGACCACTACTAAGACTTCCCCCTGGGAGTCTACTGGCAGCATGTATTCTGCATCCAGCAGCTGAATGTAAACAGCAGGCCGCTGGCCACTGTCCGAATACCCAAACAGAGCTGAAGGCTCTAAGGCTGGGCTCTGTCCACATAGATTTTCTGACTGGCTCCTTCGATCCGTTGATCGAGCAATGCCGGCCAGATTGCGGCACCCACTGTGTGAATATCAATGTGTGACATTCGCACAGTGTTTATTATTGGTACAGTTAACAGATACCGATAATTACAAAATCTTGCCCTGATTATCGGTAGAATATTGGCCCCGATTATCGGTAGATTCGATAATTGGTCCATCACTACTACAAAGTATTGACTTTGGGGGGAGTGAATAATTTATGCACACAAGTTTTCTGGGGGTATTTTTCGTCTTATTTCTCGTTGGTATCACAATAAAAAATATTTTGCATCTTCAAAGTGGTCGGCATGCCGTGTAGATAAAATTTTACAACCCCCCCTCCCCCCCCAAAAAAAATCAGTTTTAATTCCAGGTGGTAATGCAACAAAATAGAAAAATGCCAAGGGGATGAATACTTTTGCAAGCCACTGTTTATCTGAATGAAAGGTAAGTTAGGAACAAAAGGGATCAATGTATACAGAATGATACAAACTCAATTGTCTGTGGCAAGGCTAAAACATTATCCCCAAAGTTGCCTCTATTTTTCTAGTAATATCAATTAATGTTAACAAAATCATATTTGTTTTCTAATTTTCGACAATAGAGAACACCACAATGCAACTCCCAACTCATTCACACAGATGCTGCTTATTTTTAATGTTTAAAATCTGTACTAGAGCCATAATAAAACTATTTGTGTTGAAACCTTATTGCACTGCCAAACTATGCTTTTATAACTGTTCTCTTGAACCTTGTGTAGGCCTTCCTCACACAGTTCAAATTTTGTTTTTCGCTTGGCTGATCTGAGCACCGACTGAGATAATCAGACAGCATAGAAGTTAATGAATGTGTGACTTAATGAAGTCACTTAATGAAGTGCTTGTGACTTAAAAATGCTTATATAGGGAAAGTCGATTACACCAACTAAAAAGCAGCTCTCCAACCCAAATGGAACCGGTGGAGTTGCACAAAACTGCTGTTTGTGAACCACGTGGGGAGAATAAGGAGCAAAAGGTTCCAATCTGCAGTTATGTCTATGGCCAGCCTTACAGTTAGAAATAAAAATGCGTATGAATTTCTTCTTGCAGTACCAAAATATGTAAATGGTAGCGACGCTTCATATTCAGAATGGGATCTCTAAAAACTGTTTTAATACACTGAGCTTAGATGGTGAAAACAACTTGTGTAATGTCTCAGGACTTGCAGTGCTAGAAGATGTGAACTCTGTTACACAAAAGGATATGGCACACATTTCTGTCGGGTAAATATAGGTCTGTCAGTGTTGTTCATTTTCCTTACAATTGATTCCTTTTCAATGTAAAATAAATAAATAAATTGTTTGAAATAAAGAATGGAATCCTTTATTGTCTCAAACTGTATCTACAGACAGATCGTAGTGTTTGGCTTTGGCTGCAAGGTACAGTCAGAATTCTGGTTAGACCAGATTAGCTACTTTAATCTTCTATTTTGCCTTCCCTGCCCCCAACCCCCCTTTCCTTTATCAACTTGCAAATTTTAATATTTAAATAAAACGTTTTCAATGTAATTTCATACCTTTTATTTAAGACCCAGTGATCTCATCACTGGGTTACTATTTTTCTCTGTGCATTGCAGGCAGCTCATGGCTGGTAGAAGGGGGCGGCAGGGTGCTGCACATAGCTTCCTGAAAACCTCACGGCCCCCTTCCCCAGTATTTCTCTCAAGAGCTCTCAGCCTTGATGCAAGCAGTGGGCTGGCTCTTGGGGGAGTTATGCAAATATCAACTTGCCTTGATGGGTGGATTTTAGTCTGGAAGAGTGGGTATTACTGGGAGGGCTGTATTTGCATGTACCCACATATAATTCTGAGCCTCTATGAATGAATGAACCGAAATTCAATAAGTGAAAGGGTGGGCCAAAAAGTCAGGCTGGGGACTTGGACTTAAAGATGCTGGATGTCCTCCATCCAGGAAATGAGGTGGACTACATCTGACTTGCTGCAACGTCTAATGCACACTGTGATTACAGTGTGTGTAAAAGCAGCATGAATATTTTCAGTCCAGGAGAGAAGCCTGTAGAAATGTGCAAGACTAATGAAGAGGCTGGAGTTCAGCTTACAAATTGATAAAACAAACAGATCATAAAGTGATGTTCTGAGCAAATAAATATATTTAAACTGTACTGACACCACTATGAAACATTGCATATTTGGAATTTTATTCAAGCCTTTTTGTAAGTTTTACATTTTCACTGACCTTGTAATTGTACTCTTTTAATTGGAAATGTGTTTAAATAAATACTCTTGCCTCTTCTTGGTTCTTTGAGACCTCATTATGGAGGACTCCAGCGTTCTGGTTTGATACAGTGTAGCAGTAATGGGAGATAATAAACTGTGGAAATGGCTAATAAGTTACTTGCCGTGTTTCATTTTTTAGAAAAGCTCTTGAGGTGACTAATGAGAAATGTGATATTTTGCTCATTAAGATATGGCTGATCTACAGGTAGCTATTGACTGCTATGTATTCTATGCATCTGCAGTTAGCACGTGCCAACAGGCAAAATCTAAATGATCCCAGAGCCAGTTGGTCATGACCCAGGAGGGCACAGTGCTCGGCTCAGGGCAGACTGTACATTTCTAGGGTGGAGCAGTCAGGCAGAAGTGAGAATATATGATTGATGTGGCATCTCCAGTTGATTGAGAGCAGCTCTGTACGTGCACACACGTTGCTTCTGTCTGTGAAGACCCATGCAGTGGGACAACTGGCAATGGTGGAAAAGCTTGATTGCTAGGGACAAGTAGCTTTACCTTCTGGTTTGAGTGAAGAGTGATCGGTAACCAGTGGCTGTCTATTAAGTGTTTATGATCCAAAATAACCAAAAAAAAAACGTCTGCCCACCCTCCTCAGCCCCCTAGGATTATCCAACCAAGGTTCCTACTTACTCCTACCTGACAACTGCCTGTTCCAGTGTGTTATGCTTTCTCCATCCAGAATTCCTGTTTTATGTATAGCCGAGTGTAATAAACGTGTCGTACATATTTTCATATGCCTTTTTAATATGTTGTTTCATATGTTTAATTGTAAATTATATGAATTTTAATACACAGATCTATAGTTGCATTACTGGTATTGTGGTGGGATCTCCCTTTAAAGGGGACATGCCATAAATTAGGAGATTTTCGATACATTTGAATGGGGGTTGTACTTCTATCTACATCTGTGGGGACTCCCTGCACTTGCATGACCAGCACCAGAGAATATTTTGACTTGGAGTAGAGTAAACATTAGAGGAGGCCACTGCTGTCAGACAGAGGTAAGTGAGTAAGCCTCAGCCTTTAATATATCACCCTGAAACACCGACCGTGAGTTTGGCCTCCTTGGACAAATTGAGCCAGTGCATTTAAAGGTAGTGGTTAGAATAACTGATGTATAGGACCGGTATACTGGAATCATAATATTCTGCACTAATCTAATTTGGGGACATTTTACATGCTACATCCCAATTGTTGAATTAATACTGTGGTCGTTTCCAACTTTTCCAGAAAAATTTTTCACTGCTTTCTGTAGCTATCAGGTTTTGTGCCTGTGCTCTGCTCTGTTCAAATACATTTGCCGACACCTGGACTCTGACCTGCTTAAAAACAACAAGAGGGAATGTTGTTAGATTTTGTTGTTAACAAGTCTCCTCGTTTCTTCTTTGCGTATAGTGTTTCTACCATATCTCATTACCACATCCTTTAACAGTTCTTTTTTTTATTTTAATTTTGAGTGTAGTGTGAGATGGATTTTAAGTGTCTTAACATTTATAGGAAGGAATAGAGTAGTATTTTGGATTTCAAGGGTGGTAGGTGGTCACAATTCTTCTCAATTGAAATATAGGCCTGGACATGATGTAGTTTTGCATGTAGTGCTAACTGGAAAATGTATTTCTGCCCAAAGCAACCAGCAAGAACCCTTTTTTTATTTTCAAACTGTGGATTGTTCAAATGACAGATTGCACTAGATCTCCTTGTTGCGAGTGTAGAAAGAAGTACAAACTAGGGATGTTCAGATACCGATACTAGTATCGGTATCGGGGCTGGTACCAGGCATTTTCATGAGTACTGGTGAAAATGCCCCGATGCTTGTGGCTGATGCCGGCCCTTTAAATTTTTGCCGGGTCCTCGGCAGCCTGCTGGGGACTTAGCAGTAGCTGTCCCTGGCAGTGCCTGTCCAGGTCTATACCTCCTGCTCCTCCTTACAGGCACAGCCATGGACAGCCATACACACATCACAGTACAGCCCCAGACACTGGCACCCATCCGATCAACTCACGGCCCTGCAGTGATCCACATGTCGCCCAGGTGAGATTGCAGCCATCTACTCTGTTTGGATGTATTGTGCTGCTGTGGGGGGATCATGTATTGAGCTGCTGTGGGTGGGGGGGGGGGTCATGTATTGGGCTGCTGGGGGGGGGATCATGTATTGAGCTGCTGTGGGTGGGGGGGGGGGTCATGTATTGGGCTGCTGGGGGGGGGATCATGTATTGAGCTGCTGTGGGTGGGGGGGGGGGTCATGTATTGGGCTGCTGGGGGGGGGATCATGTATTGAGCTGCTGTGGGTGGGGGGGGGGGTCATGTATTGGGCTGCTGGGGGGGGGATCATGTATTGAGCTGCTGTGGGTGGGGGGGGGGGTCATGTATTGGGCTGCTGGGGGGGGGATCATGTATTGAGCTGCTGTGGGTGGGGGGGGGGGTCATGTATTGGGCTGTTCTGGGGGGTCATTGGCAATGTTAGGCCATTTACATGGTCGTTGGCAAGTGTGCTACATAGGCCAATTCTTTTTTGTTATGTAGTATTCTGCAGAGTCAGAAGCTCCTTTTCACAGCTTATTCACTTTATTTTTAACACCTGATATAAAAAAAACTGTTTATAAAGCTCAGCAACTGAATGACTCATGACTATCTCATGATAAAACACAGTGCTCTGGGAATCCTTTGTCTTTGTATCTAATGTTTATTTCTAAAATAAAGAACAAATTATAAAACATTACTTTAAATATTTAAAAACAGTAACTAAAATGAACGCAAAACCATTATAGTTTAAATGTTTTAAAACATAATGCTGGATTGACTACTCTAAATATAATTAGGTCAGGTTAAGAGTATTAAAAGACTCATTCTCATTTTGGTACCTGAAAATGCTGGCTAATTACAATTAGTTTACAATAAATCACAAAACCTATAAATCAGATTATATAGTTACTACTAAATAATCAGATTATTCCTGGTCAGACATCATGTGGTTAAGGTGGTTTGAGCAGACCTAGGAGAAAAAAAGGCTTGGCTCGTGTTCCATTGAGGATGTTATTCTTACTGCAGAAGTAAGACTGCTCTTCATATCACAGTTTGTGATCTGGCAAGGGCAGGACTACAGAGTTTGCTGCAAGCAATTTTGCTTGTTCTTTATATATTAAAGTCACTGGCACAAGTGCAAGTACAGCAAAGTCGCTAATCTACATCCCTTTTGGTTGAAATCCGACTTTTCTGCCTACTTTGCTGAACGTCTGCTTTACAAAGTTAACATTTACAGGACACTTCCTAAACATTCAGTACACACTGTATCTTTCTGCATGAGTTTTGTGCAAGTAAGTTTTATGCATTTTATGAGCAGTAAGTTTTTTATTTTTTCAGGTTGTGCAACTCTACAACAATTTCCATAGCAGAGTGTGCGCGGCCATCTGGTTAAGCAGCCATGTCATCGATAATGTGGGGAACGTATGTGGCTAAGCTAAAAGAACACAATTATCTGAGGAACCATAAAGACACAACTGGTTCTCACAAGAAAAAAAATTCACAGCGTGTTCCGAGATGGAACAAATGTAATTTTCTAAGCCAATTATGGGAGGTTTCTCTCACATACTGCAACAGCCGGCTCAGCTACTGAGATTCATTGAGATTAGTTTAGAGATGAAGGATATAACACACATGAAATTAGCCTGTGATAACAGGAATTGTATGCTGTGGGGATGAGAGAAATTCTGCTGCTAGAGTTACAAAGACGTATGACTTAATTTGCTGTTGCTAAAGATGCATGGCATATGTAGCTTTTAAGGATATGGTTATAGTTGGACAGAAACTAAAGGCTGTTGTTCAGTAATGAAGTGACAGCAATGTATAGGATGATTGTTACCACAACTACTACAATGATTGTGATCTATATACAAGAGTACAGCAGTACCCAGACTAACAGCTTGTGTAGATGCACCTTAAAAATGATAGCGGGTGCCTAACTTTTGAAGTTTTCTCTAGTTGTTGTCAAGGGAACCCCCTGGCTTCTAAAAATATCCTGTTGGCTCCTGGATTGGACAGACGGGCTCTTAAATTCACTAATAATATGTCCACAACCTTTTTATTCTTTAACAAAATTCTCTTATTTGCACCTATTAGATCTGATAAATATACCACTGAAATTGTTTGTTTTCAAAAAGTGCAGAAAACCCTGAAAACCCCTGCCAGAAATCTTCATGTGCTCTCTGCCTAGTCTGCACTCTTTCAGTGTTACTATTCACACCTCCCTCTATGTTACAGAGAGCAGAGGGGATGTTCCATAGTCCTGTGCTATGGTGGTAGCACTGCTCTATCATAGATACAGTATGGTGAGTGAGTGCTATATTAGCACAGGGAATGCATTACTGGCAGGATCAGTTGGTGAAAGTAAAGAAAAAGACTAAAAAAACATATCCAAGGACTGGTAAAATGCAATTTAGTAGAGGTTTGTTCCTGGGTTTCCATACACTTTAAAGAAGATCTCTGGGCAAAATGTTTCTTAACCCTTGCTGTGGGGTTACACCCACACTGGAAGGACTAAGTGCTAATTTTTGTCTAGGGGGAAAAATAAGAAAGTTGCACTGGGCTGCTCCCCGTAGACGGCTGGCTCTTAGAACGGTCCTTCTAGCCTTCCGCCTCCCCTCCAGCCATCTAAGGATCTTTGAGTCATCACATCCTATTAGCTGTGTATTGGACGCGAGGACACCAAGGGACATCTCATTGCTGGGGCAGAGGAGAAGGCAAAGTGGAGGGAGTGCTCTAACAGCCAGTCGGCTCCGCGTTGTGGAGTTAGTATAACTGTAATTTTTACACCTAGACGAAAACAAGCACCTAACCGTTGCAGTGCGGGGGTAGCCCCACTGCAGGGGTTAAGAAACATTTTGCCCAGGGTTCTTCTTTAAAGTAGAACTCCAGCATATTTTGGGGGTAATTAGATCAGAGCAGTAGAACATGGAAGTGTAACCTCTATCTGGTTTTCCTCACTGTCCCAGTGATGTTGGTAAGTTGCGGTGATGGGAAATCCCTCTTATTGGGACAGTGAAGGGGACGGTGAAGGTTTAGTAGCAGTGTGGACCTTTGGTTGCAATGTCGGTTCTTATTAGGTATACTCCTTCCACACCTTGTCCCAGTTAGTGGTTAACGGAACAGGATGCGAGGGGAAAACATGTCAAGTTGAAACCTATAGCAGCAGTAAAAGCCCGAAGACCCTAACCCTTTTCCACACTATCCAATATTAATGAAAATAGTTTAAGCTGGAGTTCTACTATCATGGGCCTGGAAATCCGCATGTGTGCAATGCATATGTATGCTGAGGAGATGGATAATGTGTATATTTTTTGTGTAATAGATTTGCGTTAACCACCTTCCGTCCATGGCCGTTTGTGAACGGCCGGACAAGAGTCTGCTAGGAGCGGGAGGGCGTCTTAAGACGTCCTGCCCCTCCCCCCTCTCGTGTGCGGCACTCAGCGCGCACACGAGAGGGAAAACTGTGAGCATGTAAACACACCAGCGATGGCTGTTTACATACAAGCGATCAGGCGTCTATAGAGACGCCCGATCGCTTGCAGGAGCTCTTTCTCTCCCCCTCTTTCTCTCCCCCCTCTCCCTCTTTCTCTCCCCCCTCTCCCTACTCCCCCTCCTCCTCCTCTCTCCCCCTTTTTTTAAATCTACAAATATATATTTAAAGCATGGACCGGTCAGGACAAAAGTAAAATGAATAGCAAATATGTCTTAACCCTTTTGCTGCCAGAGCCATTTTTGTGTTTTTGCCCACACATTAGAATACACATTGTAGGCCTGAAAATTACTTAAACTCCCCTAGAATTATTTATTTCCTGAAATCAGAGACCATGTAGAATAAAATGGTGGCATTTGCAAATTTGTATGTCATGTGATCTTAGCACAACTCTTTATCAAGCCCAAAATTCCAGTAAAAAAAACACTTAATTAATTTTAGTGCACAAAATCACCATATAATATCCAATTTTGTTGTAAACTATAAAAAATTATGGTGTGCAGAGTAAATCGATACCCAGCATGCCAAGGCTAAAAATTGCATGTGCCGGTGAAACGGTGAAAAATATACGGTGCCCCAAATTCTCCAAGTCTGTAGAAGTCATCAATTTAGAGTTAACTGTGAATATTGGTCACTCTGGCACACACGGCGATACCTAACGTGGCACAATTGTCATTTTGGTATGTAGACGCATCCAACGCTTTAGTTAATGTGTTCTGGTGGGGCCTTAACGTATTTCTGGGGTGTTTTGAAATTTAAATAATTTTATTTAACTTTATTTTTTTTTACTTTTTTTTTTTTTTTTTACTTCATTGCTATCGCATAGGGGGCTCACAAGCCCCCTATGTAATAGCATATTGGGGGTGACAGGTTCTCCTTAAGCTGAAATAAGGGGTCTATTAGACCCTCCATGTCACCTTTGCATCCATTGAAGCTGCTCAAACAGATCATGCTTGGTCAGCTTTTCCCCCAGCTTCCCTAGATGGGGAATGGCAGTTCAGAAACTGGAGTTGATGTAATCAATTTTTCTTCCAGTTGCATTCAGCGGGGGGAGAAGATCAGCAGGGGCCCGCTGCCACCAAAGTATAACATACATCGGTGACAGTGAAAGGGTTTAAAATGGACTCTAGGCAGTTATAAAAAAAATAATGGAGCTTTGTAATCATTAAATGAAGTTTTTTTTTAATGTAAGAAATGTATCGCCATCAGCCTTTTGCAGTGTCTGTACAGCAGGGCTGTTATGTGAGAGGAAGAAGCAATACAAGGAGCCAATCAGTTCAAAAGCTGACAGAAAAACATGCTGATAGGAAGAGTTCAAAAAGTTACTAGGCAATTTATTTGGTGTAATGAATAAATGACTAAACAAGAATCTTATTTCCAACCATTAGCAGTTTAAGGACAGATGGACAACTTGCCCTCCCAGACTTTAAGAAATACCACACATCCACTTCTTTGGCAAGAGTCATGGACTGAATGTATGCTAGTACAACAAAGCGAGTTACAAAGAATCTTTGTAAAGTTCGAAACTCTCCAATCTACTCTGAATCCCTCACTCCTACAGAGATCTCTCTCCTCACACTTCTCCACTTACTCTATCAATGTTCATCATTGTGACTCTTTTCACAGTTATTTAAAGTGGCAATACGACTCCCCTCTAATATCACCTACTGAACACAGATTCTGTCCTCCAGGCCTGCAGAACCACTTCTTTCCACATTGGACATCAGGCCCCTCTGTGTTCCTACAACATCTGTTTGCGGGATCCTCACTCAAATATTTTGTTCCTTGTGAGAACAAAGGGAACTTAGCCATGGGACTCATGAAGGTTTTTGCAGATCAACCACTTTGTCTGCTACATTTTTCAAGCCATATGCCAAATGGCAGACCTTATTCTGATTGAACTCCTCCTGCATGGCCTTAAGACTTCCATGCACACATTATCACAAGTATACCAAGTCATGCTTAAACTGGATATTCCCACATTTCCCAATTATATAACCAAGTGGAAATAGGACTTCTGCACAACAATGCATGCGCTGCGCATACCTGAATTTGAATTATCAGCCTCTTGCAGTCCCTGTACAGCACGATGGGAATGTGAGAGGAAGAGGAGGCCAATTAGTTCACATGATGACAAGAAGTCATGCTATGATAGTAGAAGAAAGCAGAGTCACCGATGTTATAATCACTGTGCTGCTTCTTTTTCTTTGTCCAGTCACAGGCTGGCGGGTCAAGGATGAAGTGGACTCAGAGGAAGTGAGTTGAATGATGTTGACCCTCAGACTGAGGACATCCAGTGGCAGAAAAAAAATATTGCGGGGGAAATTTCTGGATTAAAGGTAAATCAGTAAAAGGAGTTCTGTTAATTGATCTTTTGATGGGTTATTCATTTTTACCTTATTTTTGGATGAAGATATGTTTTAAAGTGGACCTAGCATCTGATATTTTTTGTTGATGTTTAGCACATGCATTCTAAGTATTGAATAGGTATTATAGGTATTTTTTACCTCCATCATATACCAACCCCCCCTCGCAATGCCTTTTATCTGACATTCACTCTAGAAGTACAGTGCCATCTTTGTTCAGGTATCATTCAGGGTCAACATCTACTTCCCGGACTGAGATGCTGAAAGTAGTATTAAACTCCCAAACCTTTTTCCTATAATGAATGCAGATCAACCAGCAAAAAGTATTTCTTTACATTTTTGCCCAAACGCTTCCAGTCATCTTGTTTATGAACAGCTGCTCCAACCCTCTCAGCTACGCTTCCCTGAACTTCCTGTCCAGTATAATATTGCAAGGGATAGCACAGTCTCTAGCTGATGTCCATCTACTAGCTTGGAGAAGGGAGGAGCAGGGAGTAGGTTGCCTTGCTGTGTCTGTGTGTTTTTGTTGGCACAGCTTACTAACACACAAGGGTGGCTCCATAGGACCCTGTAAGGTAAAGGAGCCACCCTAAAACAGGATGTCAGAACAAGTGCTCAGGGGTCCAACTGATTCTGCAGGAAGCTTAAATATTAAGGAGCATCATCCATTGTAAGTGATTTCATCAGTATTTGAAAGAGCTTAAAATCCTTTTGACTTTAATATAATTTGAAGATGCCAGCATCCTGTAAATTATGGTCCCTGTGCACTTTTTTTTTTGCTGTGTTCACACATGTCTAACACATCAGTTCTCAGCTACATTCTCTCACTTTGTGACTTGTTACAAAGGTAAAATGTTGCCGTCTAATTACTAGGTGAGCAAGAGACTGAGGAAATGCTTTTTTCTGCCTGCGCCAGACTGATTAATGGAGAACTATGGGGTCATTGTTTTTCCCCATAGTTCTCCTAAGGGTCACGGGAGGACATATACTAGCGTCCTCCCGTGACCCAAAGCTCAGTATATCGCGAGCTACAGCTTGCGGTATACTGAGTCCGCTGCAGCCGGGACGGATCCCGTCATTACTACTGAGATCCACCCAGCTGCGAGAGTGACAGCAGGCTCTGCCTATCTAGAGGCAGAGCCAGCTGTACCCGCCCCCTTCTCCGTCCATTCCTCCGGTCAGCGCTGGAGGATCAGAGCGGGGAGGGGGGAATCCATGCAGGGAGCCGTGAGTGACATTTTACGGCTCTCTGCAGAGAGATGATCGAGAAGTGAGTGATCGACGGTATGTGTTCGCTCACTTCCCGATCTATTGAGCCGACGTGTAACAATTGTCACACGTCGGCTCCAACTATGAGTGAGTGATTTTCTCTCACCTCATGGTTCTCCTTTAAATCATCTCGGTCTAGGCAATGTCATCTGCCTGGAACTCAAGACCAGTTTAGTGACAAAATATGCTTTTTTTGGGGGGGGGGAATATACTGTTGCTGTATATGGTAACATGCCATAAATGTCTTCATGAAGACTTGGAAAGCTACTGAAAGACACACTTTAATCAGTACTGTAGTACTTACCTAACAGTAGCTCTTGTGTGTTCTGGAGGAGGCAGCCAATCAGTAGAACTCCTTGTACCAATATCTCATCCTTCACATTTAGAGCTAGATTGACTCTAGAGCCAATGACTGTTAAGAAATACAGAATTAAAGCGTAGCTAAAGTAAAAAACAAAATGTAACATATTGCAGCTTACCAGTTCTTCGATGTGGTAGCAGTATTAGTTTTCTTTTTTTCCAAGTGTACCTTAATTTTCACATGGATATACTGCAAATAACATACTTCCTGTCTCTTCCTGTCTACGTTTTTTTCTCAGCTATATCTATGGGGCTGCCATGGTTGTCACCGAGACTGGACTTCGAACATATGTACCTTTTTGTTCATCTCCCATACATGATGTATTGATGGGATTAGTAATTGACAGAATAAAGATACAGTTCTTTGTGCTTTCTTTTAGCCCTATTTCACACCTAGGCGGCACTGTTTTTGCTCGTTTGTAAGCGTGTTAGCAGCATGCAGTTATTTGCGCGTTTATTAGCAGCTCATAAACCATTGTGGGCTATGGAAGAGCGCATGTATAAACGCGCAAAAACGCTCATGAAAATGTGCAACATGCTTCTGTTTGCGCATTTTTGGGCATTTCCAATGAAGGAATGGTGCTTTTAACTGCCCAAAGAAGCTCCTGTATCATCTGGCGTTTTCCTGCTAGGCGTTTTCAGCTCAGGTGTGAGCCAGGGCTATTGACGATCATGGGATTTCTGTGTTGGGCAGTTAAAAGCGCTTTTCAAACTGCTCAAAAATGCCTAGGTGTGAACCAGGGCTTAAGGTTCTAGGAAGTGACCAAAGGCAATCTCTCCCAGGTGAACTACACAAATTGAAATATTTTTGTAGAATTTTTTGTAGATCCACATTTGCTTACATTCTGTAGATATTAAGATAGGACTCTTCATGCTTACGTAAAGTTTGTACCTCTACATTTACCGCAATCATATGAACAGTCAGTGTTAAGAAATATTCTAGCAGTATACCTAAGGACATTTTTTATTTAATTGACTGCCAATAAATTGACATACATGGACCGGACACACATTTCTGGGGTGTACCCTTGGTTTTTGCTGTTTAGTAGAAAAGTCTGTCTCATCCCAGCATGGTGCAGAGATAGATGCTTGATCTCTGTGAGGAAGCAGTGATCTCTTTGCAGAGGTCTGACAGGCTCACTGCCGAATCGGAGCTAGAGCTTTCTTATCAGCAAAGAGCATGAACTTTACTAATTGCCGAGCAATAGGTCTGACTCAGCAGGGAATCTGTTAGACTTCTTCAGACAGACCTTCTTTCACATGGAAAGCAAGGTCCCCTCTCCGCAGCATGCTAGCAGCGAACAGGCTTTATTACTCATGCTGCAGCTGCTTTCTAAAGAAAATGGAGTGAAAATGCATTTGAACTTTTAAAGATGATGTTTTTCCGTGCCTTCTACTCTTCATAGAAATGCATTAAATTCTTATTGCCGTGGAATAACCCCTAGGTTGATTATACTGGCCTATGACTTGATTGTTCTTAAAGAATATTGAGGGAACGATGTTTCTAGCCATAGCTTTGAGTCTTCGGCCTTGTTCTGACATTTGATGTCTGTTGCCAGTCTTAGACTGATTGCCACTGTTAAATATGTGCCAACAATAGCGGTTTAGAAAACCATTGCGGATTCTTTGCACTTTTATGGTATTTTCCCAAATTAGGGATTGCTATGCTGCATGTCAATCTACAGCTGAAATATTTATTTTCTTAGCTTAGTTGCTCATACAGCTGGGAACTGTTAAAAGTATTGCTTTAATCAGGAACATTTGTTGTAGTGAGATATAAAAAACTTATGTACCAGTCAGCAAATTATCTTGACTAATTACTGCCGCCCACATTAACTAAATAGGGAGGTTAAGGTATTTAATTCTTTTGATGTTTCACAATCTTGAAGAATCTGGCTTTGCATCGGATTCAAGCTATGGCTTTATGTCCTTCTGCGTTCCGAAAAGCTTCACATAAGCAGCTGTCATTTTAATAAGTGACTTTAATAACTGATAAATAGTGCACTGATCTTCATGATGTATGGGGTTTTATTTTTTGCAGGCAACTTTGTAACAATTACCTGTCTACTATAATATGCTAAGTATCAACCCTCCCGAGTATATTTTAGAAAATATATTTTAATGTGTGCAGGGACATAAAGCACAGAGAACGTGAAGGCTGTTGTATTTCCAAAATTGCTTTAAGAGATGCCATCGCTGGCCTAGGCAACTGTGAACACTGCATTGTTTACATTCAGTTTGTGTGCAGTTTGCACTGCACAGAAGGACTGGGAACAAGAAATACATCTAAACTACATATCTTGTTTTTGTTTTTTTTTTGTCTTCATAGCCAGAAACCATAAATTATTTCTACACTCCACTGCTCATGTAATTGCTGGAGAGTTAAAATAGAGACTGCTGAAAAGGGGCTGCCCATGCATCAATTAAAGGAGAACTATGGGGTTAGGGCTTTTACCCATAGTTCTCCTAATGGTAACGGGAGGACACAAACTAGCGTCCTCCCGGATCGAGAAGTGAGCGAACGCCGGCCACTTCCCGATCTACTGAGCCAACCTGTGACAGTCTCATTGTCACAGGTCGGCTAGAACTATGAGGATGAGTGAAAATCACTCACCTCATAGTTATCCTTTAAGCTAAGTCCTGTCTACCCCCATGTGACATGAGGTTGTGGAAAGCAGAATGCATGTCTAGTGGCATCCTTAATACTTTTATAAAAATATACCTCACTAGTGGGCAAATTTTGCATGTAGGGGAACGTATAGTTTTTTTTATAAATGCAAAGACTGACCTGCTGAGAGCAAAGGCATTCAATCATAGATCAGTTTTTATAAGAGTATTCCAGTTAGACCTTTTTGATCTGTGATATACAGTATGTCATTTACCTTATTTACAACTCAAACAATTTGTAATTTTCATAGCGAGTTCTGAGAACTAGTAACTCACACAGATGCGCATTACTTGTTCTCTGCAATGTTAATAAAACATTCTCATGGCATGTGGCCTTGTGAGCGAGGACTGTTGCAATTAATAAGTGGTTAATCATGTTATTTATCATACTGCTCAGCCAGTTATCTAAGTTTTCTGAGACAAAATAAAATGAAGTGATGGATGTATCTTTACATTAATTATACATACTGTAGATCTGCAATGCAATGTTTTTGGGGGGTTTTTATACCTTTTTTATACATTTCTCTCAATGTGCCATTTTTCTAAGCACCTGCACCATTTTAGCTCTGTTTTCACAGACATGGTTTTCTAGTTAAATGTGAGTGGTGTAGCGTGCATGGGGTTTAGCCATGTCCACAACATAGTCAGTGAATCAGCACAGTATTTAGCGAGATCAAAACAACTGCCTCTGCTGTGGTTTGCTGGCTATGCATTTCGAACACAGAGGGAGCTTTAAATGCTCTTCTCTGTTGTCCTGTAAGCTTGAAATATAAATGTGTCACTGAATTGCCGTCTAACCTTATTGACATTTTGTATCCTTATGTATTATTAGGACTGCATGTTTCTTTTTAGTTTACCAGGTTTGTAAACCTATATCACATTAAACTAGACTTTCATATTTGTTGAAATTTAGGAAGGCTTCATTTAAGGTGATATTAAAGCTTAATTTTTTGTTTTATGTAATATTTAGTACTAGGAGGCCCGCCTTTTGAAGAAAACTTCTGTAGTTTTCCTTTTAAAAGTTTTCAATTCCTCATTTCCTATTGGGTCCCCCCTCTGCTCTGCCTTCCGCCCCCTGCACGGGTGACTCCATCAGCTAAGCAGCTGCTGTGGAGGCACCCATGCATGCTCGTTTATGGCCATATACGCAGTAGCTGGGTGCATCCATAGACACACACAGTCCTATGGCAGGCCACAACCCTCCTCTCCGCCCAACAGTTTAATGGCAGAAGGGCCCTACGGCTGCTCTGCCCTCAGTATCCCCCCCAATGCAAACAGGAAATTCGGGGAACAGAGGATCACTTCGGGTTGAGACTGAGCGGCGGGATAGGGGTGGGGGGGGATGGGCAAGGGAAGAGAAAAAGGTACTGGGTGTTTTTTTTATCCTAATGCAGAGAATGCATTAAGGTTAAATGGCCAGACATTAATACTACAAGTTTGCGCAAAAGGTAGTCAATTTATTCATTTGAAAATGCAGTTTTAACAGAACAGTTGGCTAAGATGCTTTGTTCTTCAGTATGGCTTTTACTTATACTGTAGCTATTGTTCAGCATGTGAACAGTTTACTAAGTTGCAGTTTTGATAAGTTGTTGGAGCAGTGCATCAAACAGTATTCCATTGCAGAGGATTGTAATGCACACAAGGATGCAGTGCACGGTCACTTTATTATCTATTCCAATGACATCCCTCTGAATGCCAAACAATGTCAAAATTTTGTTTCAAGGTTGACCATTTTTAAAGTGGACCTATCATTAACATATGCATGTCATTATATTATTAGGGCACATCAGCATTTACAAACCAGATTGGTTTAAAGTGACACTAAACTCAGGCGTTTAACCTTCAAAATGCATTTGAGTACCTTAACTATTAACAAAAATGTAGCCTATTTGTATATCTCTCAGCTGTAGATCCTCAAATCATCTCTGAATTCATGCAGGCACTGTCCTTCCTTCTGGAGGGTAGCTACTTTTGTTCCCCATGGTCCCTGTGTGTGTTGTAAAGTAGCCAGCGCTCCAAGCTCGTCCCTGTGATGGACTACAATCTTAATGCAAATTGGTAAACTAAACATGAGGTTGTAGTGCATCAAAGGACCACAATGTTTAATTCCTGAGTTTAGTGTCACTTTAAGTTAAAAAAAAAAAGACTGTTCGAAGACACACTGCTTCTGAGGGCTCTCATGTGACCTAAAGCACCCTAGATCTCATGGTCTACAGGAGCAATTTGGCTGCTTGACCTATTGGAAATAAGGGCAAACAGTCTGCTTCTAAAGGCATGCGTCCATACGTATGTGAAATTTCGGTTGGCATGTAGCAGCATGCAGCTGCGCCCTGTCATTGAGCTGTACAGGCAGCAGCCTGCGGCTACATGCACCAGATGAGCCTTTAACTGTATGTAAACACTTAATCGGTTTATCCCTTGGTTTGGCATTATGCCTCACTGGATACAGTCGTAAATCTGTTGCAAAGTTTCTTATCTGAAGATCCTGTCCATCACAGCTCTGTTGCTGGCTGACAATGCTAAGCAACTGCCTCGCAATCAGAAACAGTGTTGTCAGCTTGCCATGCACACTCCCTTGTGCTGCATATTAGGTCTGCAGGTGGCATTGATAGACCTAATTGGCAGCCCAATGGCACACATGGCAGGATGACAAGTCTGCTGTTAATTGCAAGGCTTAGCATTTTCAGCCTGCAACAGGAAGCCCTGCTACTGGCAAAGTCTTCAGGTAAGTAACTGCAAAAAACAAGTAATGTATTCAAGAAAAATTTATAAAGTGAGGTACAATGCAAAACATAATGAAAGTTTGATTTAGGGCATACATACACTTTTTATAGAAAGTCTATTTTTTTTTAAATTCTAATTTCTTAATTTAGACTTCAGCTAGAAGAGGGTCAGCAAAGCCGAAGCAAATCAACACCAAACAGGAAGCCAATTATACTAATTTTCTTGGGTTACTGTGGAGAAGAGTAAAAATTTATGTTAGGTTTTTATGTCTATGTGACCCTATTGGGGAGATTTAATCTCCCTTCCTGATCCTGTGGCACAAAGACAGAAATTAGGTAACTGTAAATGAAAACATTGTCAAAAGTTCTAATCCTTCCGTTCCGAGTTACCATTGGAAAGATTTGCCATCACTTATATCCTAATAGGAACATAAAAGCAATAAAACCTGAGCGAGGCTTAAATCTTTTTTCCAAAACAAAAACATTTTCCATATTTTTTTTTTTTTATAGGGAAATCCCTTCTGACTGTACATAAGTCAAAATCGTGTTTGTGTGTGAAATGTACAAAGGTATCTGTATGCCTTGAATTATCACTTAACTTTGTTACCTACATTTGTTACTAAGATTTGGCTTCCTGCCCTAACCTTGTATGACTCATTGTGTGTGGACTCCTCTGTAGAGGTGTCATTTCTTAATTTCTTTTGTTTGTATGCGGGGTTCCTGATGTGCTACTCTGACTTGGCATGAGCTACTTTGTGAACTTCCCTGGAAAGGGCTAAGTTTTGTTTAATAGCTGGACATAAAGGTCATGATATACCTCAATCGTTTCACTGTCCCTGAAACTGTAATCCGTATGCTTATCGATTACTGACTCTGCCCACCCTACAGTTGCTTATCTTAGAGACTAATTGGCATGGCAGATGGCGTTGTCTTCTAAACATACACCAGACTGTTTTTTTCCAAGCATTGAGAGGTAGCCTGAATTTGCTGAGACTTATAGTCACCACTGACAAACACCAATGGTACCTGGTAACTCCAACCTCCAACTGCACTTACCAGTACCAGCATTGGATGCTGTCAGTTACCACCTCATATCATGCTTCAACATTATCATATGGTGGATAACACTACTTACTGTTAAGGTCTACTATGGTGTAATCTCTCCACCTAGATGGTGAAGAGTAGCATTAGAATTTTGAGGTCATCCATCTGCTCAATATGATCTCCTTTCCTAGAAGCATGTTCCTTGCTAACACTTTTGTATGCAGTGTACCTGACTGGCTCACAGTGATGTCCCTCTCTTTCACATTCGCAGTAGATATCAAGTCAAATTCCAGCAATGAAACTGCTTGCATTTATACATTAATACATATAATGATTTATCAGTGAATACAGAGCTGCCTTACTTTGTCTTTTGCATCTACTTGGAGTTTTTATTTCAAATGCTCTGATTTGCAGGACGGTGTTTAAATTTCACAAGTTGCTGATGGGGCAACATTTTTATGCTTTCCATAGTGCGGATTTACCATTCATTTCAACTAGCAAGACTGCATAAAACATGTACTTTATTGAACAACATTGGCAGCATGCACATAAATAAATTCTAGGCATGTGGATAATTTGATACTGGGGAGAACACCTGTTTTAATGAAAAGTGGGCTTTTCATTATTCGCTTACTGTATAGTGGCAAACTAATGGTTAGCATGCATTTCTGAAAAGGACAAAGACATATTAACAGTGGCCTACCGTTGCAGCCTTCTGTAAGCAATTTTACAAGTGCAGACCTTGTCCCAGAACATTGATGTATTTGAACAGTTGGTCAAAGCTAGGATCCAACTTTGCATGCAGGAGGGCACCATATGGTTCCTGAGTAAAGCCAAATAAGTACAAACGAAGGTGTATCAAGGGGCATTCAGATGGCTCGCAATTGAATGGCTAAAACTTCTACAAAACTTCTTCCAGTGCAAGGTCAAAAGGATGTGGAGGAATTCTAGGCACACAGACATTCTTTTACTGGCACAGTAAATAAGGAGCTTGAAATTAAAATTAAAAGATAGGCAAGTGATAAGCTGTAGCAATCTACCACTCTAAGAACTTTGAACAAACCCATAGTTTCTGGTCTGCTGGTTCCCCAGGAGTAGACACTGAAATTTGCATACAAGCAATCACAAGGAAGAACCAAATATAGTAATACCTCTGTACACGATCGCTTCTGTTCGCGAACAGGAAGTTCAGCAAAATTTTGCTTCTGTTCGCGAACTTCAAATCGGGTGGCGAACACGACCGCGGCCATCTTCCCCGCTCTGACACATGGTCGTGGCTTCCTCTACTCGAAATTGCGGTCGCAGTAAGAGTTTCCTTCCATATACTATACCTTGGAGGAGTCATTCACCATACACAGTGTAAACCAATTGAGGGTAAAGTTAGAGGTGCCATTACTGCACCTGACTGCAGATGATCAACTGACTACAGTTGACCTTTTATGACCCAATAAAGTCTTGATCACTGAGGGCATTTCCAATTTGAGGTAGAGTTGAACTGTCTTTCTTCTTTACCCCAGTGTAATGGATAACAAGTGCTGCAATAAGCTAGGTATTATATATCTAAGCTGGACATACAGTGTAATCGAGGAACCCTTGATGAAATTCTTTTGCGTGATGACTTGCCTTTTAGACATCGTGCCCCAAAGCAGGGGGTATTGTACAGTGTTCTAACTAAAACAACATAGATATATTCTGCTTGAAATCACACATAGAATTCACCCTAAACTAACACATTTCATAAAAATTTGTTGAAGCCACTACAAAAACAAAGACAAGTGCTAAAAATCTGTCATACATCTGTGACACAATTAGATCTACTGATGTTGAGAAAATTATATATACTAAAAAAATCAAGTAACCTATTATGGATCGCAGTGAGTGTCTTCGATATCACTGTGAAGGCCCTCTAATTATTGAGTCAGGATTGCCAAATCAAAGACCATCCTAATTGCAATATTTTGTACTATTTTGCAGAATTTGTAGTGCATGTAGTGTAGTGCAATTTGTAGTGCACTGTAAAAGGCTAAGCTTTAGTACAATGTTTTCTCCTAAAAAGAAAGTCTGGACTTTATTATAATGTACAGTAAAGTACAGCAATTTAAATTGTTTAATTAAACAAACATGATTTCCTATATGGTCAATAAAAAAGATTGAATCAATCCCTCAGTTCAGTTGTTGGATGTATAAGGCAATGGAAATAATTGTTGGCAGGGGCTTACTTTAGGTATCAAGCTTTCTTTCTTCATTGTATTATCAGATTGCATGCAGTGCCTAAGAGTTTATAATACATTGACACATCAATGGACTGATTAGCGGGTTTTTGGACATCCACTGATGGGTGCAAACCTGACAGATTGGATCTCTGCAGCAGATGAGGTGAATAACTAGTGAAGAAAAGTATTAGAAGTTTTGTAATTGTTGCCACTTTAAGATGGCGCAAGCTTGGTTTGTATCTGGAACATTAAAGTGACACTATACTCAGGGGTTAAACCTTAAAAATGCATTCAAGTACACTAACTATTAACAAAAATGTAGCTTATGTATCACTCAGCTGTAGATCCTCACATCATCTCTGAATTTGTGCTGACACTGTACTTCTTTCTGGAGGGTGCCTACTTTTGTACCTCATGGTCCCTGTGTGTGTTGTAAAGTAGCCACCACTCCAAGCTCCCTCCCATGATGGACTACAATCTTATGTTTAATGTACTAATTTGTATTGGGATTGTAGTAGTTCATGGGAGTGAGCATGGAATGGTGGCCGCTTTAAACCACACACAGGGACCATGGGGAACAGAAGTAGTCACCCTTCAGAAGGAAGGACAGTATCGGCACAAATTCAAAGATGATTTTAAGATCTACAATTGAGTGATGCACAAATAAGCTACATTTGTGTTAGTAGTTTAGGTACTTTAAATTCAAGAGTTAAATCTTAATCTTAAAATTCCATTTAGTGTCCCTGTAATGTATGTTGCTGGAGAGATGCAAAAATCCAAGTCCAATTTGTGTACCGATAATCTTTTGTTCCTTTTGTAAAGTCATCAATAAAACGTTATTTTCAAGTCACCATGTTAGCGTCCCTTTTTGCATTGGCTAACTGGATTCTCATACTTGGAAGATTCTGTAAAACATGCAGCGAGGTACTGCAAACAGACCTTAAAGAAAGGCAAAATGTGATACCACAACAAAGAAAAAAAAAATGAAAGGACTGTTGCCAAAATGTAATGGCTCATTTGTCTTACAGCTATGCGGACTGGGTATTTTTCGAATCAGTTACAGTAAGCTTATAATTAGAATAAATGAGGAACATTTATTTAAATGAGAGTCACGTAATTGTGGTTAATGTCTCATTTATCAGACATGTATTAATAAACCCTGGATTTATATCTTCTGCTGGCTTGCTCATTATGCTTGTTTTCTTAATGATGGTTGTTCTTTGCTCTATCAAAACTCAAAAACCATCTGTACTAATAAACAAAATGCTAGAGAGAGGGGAACATAAACCCTATACTCCATTCATCCACTGACATATTTTTGGTGTAGAAGTGTCACACATGAGACCGTATGTAGTCCTATGGGTCTTACTAGTTGCCTATTACCATGCAGCATTATCAGGTTTGCCCTTGGCAGAATTAGGTGTTATGTTATATACTCAATGACCATTTCTCACCTCAGAACATCATTGTAAGTGACACCAAATGCTACAGAAACCCAAATTGAGGACAACACTCCTCAGTTGTGGATAGTTTCTAGACCATTAGGCTGCACGTAGACGAACATCTTATTACCGAGAACAGCAGATGGTGAGATACACGTCTGTCCTTGTCGTAATCAAAGACCTGCCAGACATATTGTTTATCCCTAATTTAACTTGATGCTTGTTTTGAGGAATGTATGCAGTTTAATGTGGAACTTGTCCAACCAATTTAACTGTCTCCCAGAACAGTTACTTATAAGGCATGCCAACTGTCAAGGTTGCCAGTATGCTTATTTCAGCTCTCATCGGAACATTCAAGCCCACAGATGACTGGTTTCATAGCTGATCACATGTGCAATACCATGGCAACTGCAATCCGAATAGAGGCTAAGATGGCACCTTCCTTGGTGTAAAGGCAAGGAAGGTGTAGTTCCATTTTACAGAATTGTTACATTTCTATATGAACATGAAAACAGATGCTCTCATTGGTTGAGGGCATTTTACTTTAACAGGAAGTTTAACTGCTGACAAATATCCTTTGAATAGGTTTGGCATCACGAGATTACTGACTTACTATAGACAGTTCTTCATCTCTCTTCTTACCAGTTCTGAACCTACTATCATACAGGTCACTTATTTGCTAATTTCCTGTCCTGTAGAGACAACACTCTCCAAAGGAAAGGAAATCCACTTTCAGCCTGTTTGGGTGATTTCCACTGTATTTCTGTTTTTGTTTTTTCCCTACCTTTCAGTTTCGATGACAGTGGTCACCAGCAAAAAATGGAGATAGGAAATCTCCATAACTGAGACACATACAGCAATGCAAACCTAACTTTGGTTCTAATCCTTGCCTACTCTATCCAAGACAAAACAAAAGAGTTGAGTTTAGATATACTTCTAGGTAGTTTAAAACAAATAATTGGCCATTTATGGAACATGCAACACACATATTACATAATTACACTCATTAAAACTGAATAAAAAGTATGGAAAATCTGAAAAACAGAATGACTATATCTGCACAAGTATGTAGTAAGTATGCAATTGTGTACATATACAGTATGAGTGTAAAGAAACGTTTTACAATTGCAATACCTTCTCTTAAACATACAAAGTTTAAGAAATCAGAGTTTGGATTGCCTAACTATGCAAATGCGAAACTAAGGGAAAGTCAGTGCAATGCAGGATTATTTTTTTTATTATGTTCTTGTTAACAGACCATAAAGGGGCTCAGGAGAATGAGCTCACATTAAAGCATGTTAATTCTTTAAATAATGTTTAGAGAGCAATTAACTGTGTAAATGTGCTCCCACTGAAAGGAGTCATTACTCACCCGTCCTGACATGAACCTGTTTCACAGTGATATCTTTATTTCTAGACTAACAAATACTTTTATCTGGACAACACTTGTTTGTTGTCGAGTAACTACTGCATACATTGTGGGCAGTCTAGACAGTATATTTCTTAGCTATTTTCTCTGTTACAAGTGAGATGTACTCGGCATCATGGGGGAGAAGAGACAATGGAAATAATTGTTGGCAGGGGCCCTGTGAACTAACTTCAGGGTCTGAATCTATCTTTTTTGTTTTGCTGAAACAGTAAAATGATGACTTTATTATCAACGTGCATGCAATGTTCAAGAAGAAACAATAAAAAGGGAGGCAAAATAAAATCTTGTATAGACTGCTACAAAGTTTTATGAGTGGTATACTCAAAGACTTACAATGTATAGATGAGAAAACAATCTTCTAGCTACGAGAATGGATGCTCCTGCTGTGACATCCTTGTCCATCCAGTTTTTTTCCTTCCTTCCTTGTTAGGTCTGTGGGGAGTTAGATGTAAGCGGATATGTGTCCATTTACATCAAATTACACATGATTGATCATGATCAGGTCCGCCAAAATGGAATTCTGTTCCATTGCGTTTTCGGACCTGGATGGAGTCGGGGGTAATCAGATTTAAATGGATGCATGTAGGGCTGCAGCTAACTATTATTTTCATAATCGATTAGTTGGCCGATTATTAAGTTTGATCGGTTAATCCGATAAAAAAGAAAAAAAAAAGGCTCCAGTGATGGACTACTAGTTTGTATTGAGATTGTAGTCCATCACAGGAGCAAGCTTGGCGCGGTGGAAGTAAAAAAAACTGTGGTGTGCAATATAGTACATTATACAGCGGCGCAGTGCAGAATACCAGCCGCTATAGAGGAATGTAGCAATAGTACATTATACTATAATGTACTATTGCTGGGATTTGTAGTCCTCTGCGATTCGCTGTAAAAAACTGTGCGACAAACGCGCGTTTCCGAGGGCTACTTGGCTGTATCCCAATGGAAACGTGTGACAAAAACGCCCCAAAGAAGCTCCTGTACTTCTTTGGGGCGTAGGCCGTTTTGTAGCGCGCTCAGACGGGCTGGAATACGCCCAGGTGTGAACCATACCCATAGGAAACAATGGGATTTTGGTGTTTGAGCGTTTTGCAGAGCGTTCGAACACGCTATAAAACGCCCAGGTGTGAACCAGACCTAAACCAGAAGGGGCGTAGGGGATTATTTTCAGTTAGAGTGGTTAGGGTCTGGAACTCTCTCTACCACAAACAGTGGTATCAGCTGAGAGTGTTGAATCATTCAAAATGCATATGGACAATTTCCTCAGACACTGTAACATACAGGGGTACAGGTACCCTTAAAAAAATAAGATCACACGGGGACTTGTACACACGCATGCACACGCAGAATCCAAAACATACACACAATAGGTTGATCTTGATGGACCTGTGTCTTTATTGTACCTCAAATACTATGTAACTATGTAAGGATGGTGAATCTGAGCTCTGCAAACCAGAACATGGGAAATTATCAAACTGCCAGAGTTGAATTTCCAATTATTAATCTCTCGTTTTAATTAGAAAGCAGTGAAACCTTAGCTGGGGAACATCAGTTTATTGCAAAAGTTAAACTTTTTCAGTTTATGACTGAAAATTGTACAAGCTGTTCTCTGTAGCTGAAAAGATACTGACAAAAAAAGCAGATTACTTGGGAAGCTCATAAGGCTGCCATCAGAGGTGAGTTTATAAGTTTGGCAGCAACCCTCAAAAAAAAAAAACAAGGGAAGATAATTGTCCTTACAGGAAAATTCTCGGACCTTTTAACATCTTGGAAGGCTTCTCCTTGCGCGGCCCTGAAGGCACAGGTTGATGCTCCATGGGTAGAACTCAACTTACTGCTGAATGCTAAAGCTGAGAGAGAGAGTTAGATTATCTTATTTATATGTTATATTTAATGATGTAGCTTACTACATTGATATATGATTGCGCTATGTTTTTTACTTGAACCCCCCTTTTTTGAGAAAAAATATTGAAATGAAAAACGGGAGATTACAGTAGTGAAAAGAATTGATAAAGTGCAGCTTAATGGCCAAGGCAAAAATTAATTAATTGCTATGCAATACTGTAATTTGAATATTGTAATTTTGCCTCTTTTTTTTAAAAAAATGTGTGTCTAGGCAAAATAAAAAATAACAATTTGCAGTGCATCTCTACAATACATACACATTTCCCTACCATTTATACCTTTACAAATGGTGCAAGAACAGGAGCATATCTGTATTATCCTAATAAATCTTTAAGCTTCAGCGTTTTTTTATCCCTTTTATTTTATCCAGGCTTCAAGAGTAGCATTTGACTTTGCAAATAAAGTGGACCAATTTTTGTGGCGCAGTTTGCCAGTATTCATCCAATTAATTAATCACTTAACTTGTTTGTGCTTTTGACCATTGGCAAACCTTGATAAAAAATATGTGTTTCTAATTTTATGCTGCTGGACAACGAGTCTCCAGCATGTTGTACCTTAGAGAATATATTATTCCATAGACACACATCAGGCAACATTGTTTATTAATTTTATTTATTCATTACAGGTATTTATGTTGCACAACAATTTACACAGCACTTCAGATCCTGCACATATAAAACGTTTTTGTTGTGGTTGTGTGTGTCTTTGTCAATACAGTTGCACAGTGCAGGCTGCTTTGCTAGTTCTTACAAGAAAAATGTTACAGAAATAGAAATATTATCTTCCTGTTTTTGGGCTAGAAAAAAAAGCAAAATGGTTTTCTAAATCACTGTTTCTTTGGCAAAAAATTATTCTTGTTTCAATTAAGTCTTTGTATTTAATGGTTAGCATTTAGGCTGTTTGTATTAAATTAGTTATATGCAGTGTCTTACGCAAATTCAAATGTAATCCTCACTATACTAGTACTATTTTAAGAAAACAAATTACAGTTATGCTACCATCCTGTTTTTAGGCAAGAAATAATACCCATGTTTTTTGTGCATTTTTTTGTTTCACCTTAAGAATTTCTCTCGTGTTAAGTAAATACTTTTATTTAAGAACCAGTATGTAGGAAATGCTAAAAAGTATTCAAAGTGAAAAGTAAAATAAATATATACAAATATAAAAAAAAAAAGCTTATAAAGCATCCAAACATACAGTACATAGAAGTCTAACAATAATTTTAAGGGCATCATAGTGTCATATTTTATAGTTAATGGAAATTGCTGAGATAATATTGTATTTGTACAGTATAAACTAATTCAACTGAAGATTTAGAGTTGTATTCATTAAAGAAGAACTATGGGGGTTCTATCTTTTTTTTATGAATGCATTCCTTAGGCTAATCTTGTTCCAGATCGGTAACTCTCAAAGCATTAAAACCACAGAATAAGCATGTCAGAGAGGCAGAGAGAGAGAGAGCTCCTTCCCCTCTGTCATCAGCGATCCACGATCTGTCAGCAGGGAGAGAAAGAGAGAGGGGGGAAGGAGCTGGCACACGGGGACGTGCAGGTAAGGAGAGAGCTGCTGCGCATGTCCATAGATGTCCAAGAATCACTGTCAATCATCAGTGGGGAGGATCCCGTCAGATACGTCGGGATGTCTTCTCATTGCGGCGCTTAGCCCCGCCCACCACCTAAAATAAGGTTTTACAGCCTTCCTGTGCATTTTGGCTAATTACAGTAAATTACATTATTTACTTATTTAGACTAAGGAATGCATTCATAAAAAAAAGATAGAACCCCAATGTTCTCCTTTAAATGTTTGCAGAGCTCTCTAAACTTGCACCACACTATGGCCACTAGATGGAGCCAAGGAATACAGGACTTTTCTATGTTCCTTGGCTCCATCTGGTGGCCATAATGCAGTGTGAATCTAAAACACAGACATTCACAAAGTGAACAACTCTGTGAACTTTCTATTAATACACCCCATAGTGTTGGTAACAATAAAGGATTGTGAGACACAACAACTATGCTATATTCTAATTCTAGCTGACAGGTCCTCTGCCTCCAGAACATATACACTATATTGCCAAAATTATTGGGACACCTGCCTTTACATGCACATGAAATTTAATGGCATCCCAGTCTTAGACCGTAGGGTTCAATATTGAGTTGGCCCACCCTTTGCATCTATCACAGCTTCATCTCTTCTGGGAAGACTGTCCACAAGGTTTAGGAGTGTGTCTATGGGAATGTTTGACCATTCTTCCAGAAGCGCATTTGTGAGGTCAGGTACTGATGTTGGACGAGATGGCCTGGCTCGCAGTCTCTGCTCTAATTCATCCCAAAGGTGTTCTATCGGGTTAAGGTCAGTACTCTGTTTGGCCAGTCAAGTTCCTCCACCCCAAACTCGCTCATCCATGTCTTTATCGACCTTGCTTTGTGCACTGGTGCACAGTCATGTTGGCACAGAAAGGGGCCATCCCCAAACTGTTCCCACAAAGTTGGGAGCATGAAATTGTCCAAAATGTCTTGGTATGCTGATGCCTTAAGAGTTCCCTTCACTGGAACTAAGGGGCCAAGCACAACCCCTGAAAAGCAACCCCACACCATAATCCCCCCCCCCTCCATCACACTTTACACTTGGCACAATGCAGTCAGGCAAGTACTGTTCTCCAGGCAACCGCCAAATCCAAACATGTCCATCGGATTGCCAGGCAGAAAAGCGGGATTCGTTACTCCAGAGAACAGATCTCCACTTCTCTAGAGTCCAGTGGCTGCGTGTGTTACACCACTGCATCCAACGCTTTGCATTGCACTTGATGTAAGGCTTAGATGCAGCTGCTCGGCCATGGAAAACCCATTCCATGAAGCTCCCTACGCACTGTTGTTGTGCCAATCTGAAGGCCACACAAAGTTTGGAGGTCTGTAGCTATTGACTCTGTAGACAGTTGGCGACTTCTGCGCACTGTGCGCTTCAGCATGCGCTGACCCCGCTCTGTCATTTTACGTGGCCTACCACTTTGTGGCTGAGTTGCTGTTGTTCCCAGTTGCTTTCACTTTGTTATAATACCACTAACAGTTGACTGTGGAATATTTAGTAGCAAGGACATTTCATGGATGGACTTATTGCACAGATGGCAACCTATCATGGTACCACGCTTTTCTTCACTGAGCTTTTGAGAGCGACCCATTCTTTCACAAATGTTTGTAGAAGCAGTCTGCATGCCTAGGTGCTTGATTTGATACACCTGTGGCCATGCAGGTGATTGAAACACCTGAATCCAATGATTTGAAGGGGTGTCCCAATACTTTTGGCAATAAAGTGTATGCACAGTACTGTGCAAACGTTTTAGGCAGGTGTGAAAAAATGCTGTAAAGCTAGAATGCTTTCAGAAATAAACGTGTTAATGGCTTATTTTGATCAATTAAAAAAATGGAAAGTAAATGAACAGAAGATAAGTCCAAATCAATCCAATATTTGGTGTGACCAGCCTTTGCCTTAAAAACAGTATATTTCTGTCCTTGAGACAACAGGAAGTGAGATGAAATATACCCCTAGGAAGGGAAATTCACTCCTGTAAAGGTGCCCATACACTTTACAACCCTCGCAAGACTTTTGTCTTGCGAGGGTTGTAAAGTACTTAAAAAAACGTACGATCTGCCATCTTGGACAGGCAGATCGTACTTGCGATCATCGCAAGCCCGACCGCCTGAGGGGTGGGCTTGCGATGACTGCAATGAGGGGCGGGCTTCGGAAGACTGCAAACAGGCAGTGTGTGCGTGCGCACACCGGCCCGTTCGGCAGTTGTCAAACAAGCAGGCCACTAACTCGCTGAGAATCGTGTGAATCCCGGCGGGTTTTCCAGCCTGCTTGTTCGACGGAAGATGTGCGAGTACAGTAGAAACGGTCGCACACCTTCCATACACTGCACGATTATCGTACGATCGCGGGATTTCCCGCAATTCTCGTACAAGAATCATGCAGTGCATGGGCACCTTAAGAGTGATCATGGGAAAAAGGTGTCTCCACTGAAGCTTTATCACCAATCCTTGTTTCCAATTTTCAAAATCCAATTGTCACAGGGACAGAAACTGAGGTGAAATATTCTGAACAGGGGCACACACAGCAAAACAAACTATACAGGGGGTAAACACTTCCCTATGCTATCCAAAACTAAAAAAAAATGTTTTGGCTGGAGTTACACTTAGGAAATGTACCTGTTCCAACTTACATACAAATTCAACTTAAGAACAAGCCTACAGTCCCTATCTTGTTCTTAACCCGGGGACTGACTGTATTACCCTTTTATGTCTAAAAATAATTCTTTACAGAATTTTTTACACCTGTTTAAAACGTTTGCACAGTATTGTGTGTGTATAAATATGTATGTATGTATATATCTATATATATATCTATATATATCTATATATATATATATAGATATATATAGATATATATATATATATACACTGAGTGGCCAGATTATTATGACCACCTGACGTTTGTAGGCAAATTAGCTATAATTTCGCACCGAAGTTGCTAGAGGGCCAGACCATTATAAATAGGGAAGCAGGTTGTTTACCACGACAGTAGAAGTGATTTTTCTTCTGAAGATATGGGTAAACAACGCGATTTAACAGCCTTTGAAGCGAGTATCAGCAAAACAGCAGAATTCGTTAAATGTTCAAGAGCAACTGTTGCTAAAGTGCTTAAAGACTGGACTGTCAGCCGAAAATCTGGGTATGAACGTGCGAATTGTGGCCGTCAGCGACTAGTCAATGTTAGGGCAGAACGGAGAGTGACAAGACTGGTACAAGACAACAGAAGGGCAACAGTGCAGTGTCAGATTCCTCGCATCACCTTTCAACATCTCGTGGAGTCACGAGGCGGGCCAACGAAGTCATCTCGTGGAGTCATCTCGTGGCCCAACGAAGTACTGATAGGGTGGTCATAATAATCTGGCCACTCAGTATGTGTGTGTATGTATGTATGTATGTATGTATGTATGTATGTATGTGTGTGGAGAGAGAGAGAATGTAAACTGCAAAAGTAATGTTTTGGCAGTAAAAGGTTTATCAAACTGTTTGTGTGCACAGTGTTCCAGGAGTGTAGCAGATTTGGGTGGAGTGGGTAATTACTCATGTAGTTCAGAGGAACACAGTATTTTTCATCAAGTATAAATACTATAGTTCTACTTTTTTTTAGCTCTGTTGATTTAATCTCCCAAACTACAATTTTATGTTTGATATAAAGGTGGGGGCTGTGTTTGAAGTAAACTTCTCTTTACTGCCCCAGATATTAAAGTCCAATCCCAGATTTTTTTTTTTATAATATTGAAGTTGGGGAGGGTTAGAGTTAGGTTTTATTTGCTAGCTGTGTCCTTGTTGGGCAAATATCTCCTTACTTTCATTAATTTACTAACGGCACATAGGCTGTTCACTTTGCAAGGGAATGTTCCCATAGCTTTGTGAATGAGGTTAAGCTCAGCTGACTTCCATCATTCAGTCATGTGCAAGCATTCCTTAAGTTTCCTTTCTTGTGATTGGGTATTCTTTACATAAATGTTCACTATATTTACCAAGCTAAGGGAAAATTTTGATGGAAAGTGCTTATTCCCTAAAGGTCTATTTGCCTTTAGTAAATCAGCCCCAGGGTGTCACAAGCTGCTGCTGCCAGTTACAGTTCCAGTCCTGATGGAGATCTTTTTATCATATCATATAAAGCCCTTATGAAAGGTGATTGTTTTTGCCCCCAAAAGACATTGGCTGTTTTTTTGTTCAATCAAATTGTGAACAACTAATGACACTTTTGGACTCTCTTACATTTTGGTTTGGTACCCTTTATTTCTGATTGAGTATCATATGAGCAGGGAGTAATAGAAGATATATTTAACGGGAATAAATATTGCAACATAAACCGTTTTTTAGGAGGATGGGGAATGGTTATAACATCTGCAAACCTTTTATTGCTGTCTTTGCCTTCATTTCTTTATGATCACCCATTCTAATAATTTCTTGTCTAGGTGACGCATGGGCAGAACATGAGGGGAAATCTCCTCAGTGGGGTCACGGACAGCATAAAAGTCAGCACAAAAGTTCTAGTTACTCCCCACTTCCTCTTTTTATTTAAATTGTTCAACCTGTCAAATATATGTAAACCCGAATATGTTCAAGGAGAACTAACTGAGAAATTCACTGCAATGAAAAAGCAATATTATTGAGGGTGGAAGACCACAAAAGGAACTTCACACTGTGAAATCTACATACCAGGGCAACAGAAATATAAAAGCATCCCTTACTTGTCACCTGTTCCCTGCAAAGTTTAATGTAGTTTTGAGTGGAGATCAAAACATTCTAGAAAACATTGCTCTTTAAAATGTATGAAAACTCCAACAGTGAACTGCTGTTATTTGCTTCCTTTTGTTCTGTTAAACATACCATTAAAAACTGTTGATCCTGACCGAAATCCTGTGCTATTGGGTCCTGTGCACTCTGCAGTGGTATCTCAAGCATTGGTATCAGCCCTTCCCAGTTCCCCTTTGTGATATACAAAATCACTTCCAACTTTTATATAGAGATAAGAAAAAGGGAAGAAGTTCTGTAATCCTAACACGCTTCCTTCCTTTTGTGACAACTTTGTTCCTCCTTAGATACAGCACAAGTGAGCGTTGTCACCCTATGACAGGACACTTGTTACTGGCAGGATTATCAAGTAAAAATAATGGAAAAATAACTGAAAAAAAGAATGCAGCCACCATGCCTAGGGACCTGTAAGCTGAAATAAATGTTTGTTCCTCATGTTTCTCTGCTATAAACATGTAACATATTTTGAGCAATATGTATCAATGCAATGGGCACCACTATTGTGAATTTTGCTGTGTACCTATTCATGTACAGTATACAAAGGGGTCCTAAGAGTATTCTGTTACAGTTAGAAGAAAATTAGAATCAGAGTCCAAACAGTTGGCTATGGCTGCGACGACTAAGGCTCAGTTGTCAGGCCAAAACACATTAGAAGTTTGTTTCTTGAGTTTATTGAGTTGGTTTTTCTGCTTTTTTGGGAATAAATTGATGATATTGGACTGATCCTGCTTCAAGTGGTGGTTTTCTATGGATTTTTGAATTCAAGGCTTAGGCATAAGCCTTACCTGGGTCCGAGGTTCCTTTTGGCGGGGGTAGATGTGTTCGAGTTGAGCCGCTCCATTTCTGTCCATTATCGAAGTCCAAACAACTGTTCTGATGAAGTAAAGTGTATCTAATCCTAAAAACGAAAGTGTAATTTTTTTTGTTGTCGACGTGGGTATTATAGGGCCATACTGATATCATAATGTAAAGGATAACACCTTTTGTATGTGAAACAAATGGTCTATTGTGTGCCTAGTTTTCAAAACCAGGTCCCATTGCTTTCCGTTCCTCTGTGTTGGTGGGCATTGGAAAATACTATGTTTGCCTGCTTACCAAAATGTATCTTGAAGACACCATAGCAATTGCTGAAAAAAGATGTTTTAAATGCTGTTTGTGTCTTAGTTGAAAAGATGTCCTATTGCTTTATGTCCGACTGAATAGGGGGAAGGGAGAGAGGGCTAATTGTTCCACTAGGCTAATAAAGAACACAGGCAGAAGTTCTAACTGCTCTAAAATCTGTTAAATGAGGTATCGCTGTTATTGCTGCTTGTGACCAAGATTAAAAGATGTCCTTTCACTTCCTGTTCCACTGAGAGGAGACAGATAGTAAGGGAAAACCCCATTAATTGAGAAACTGATAGAAATTAAAGGTAACAGAGATTGTAAATGAAAATAAGCACTGTCTACATGTGAACTTACATTATTCTGCTACAGTATGTGCAGTATAATACTGTTAGAGCATGTGCATATGGACGTATAGGCTCTCTTAGCTTAAGTCAAAGATACAAATTCACAATTGTTAAAAAACAAAACAAAAGAAATGCAACAGTGAATGAGACTACAGTGTCATGAAATAGAATGGTAGAAGAAAATAAAAAAATAAAAAAACAAGAATTAGTACAGAGGCTAGGGCCCATTGTGTACAATGTGACATTTAGGTTGGCAAAAGAACTTGGGTGGAGAGCATTTGAGAGGAAGCAATCCATAGACCCCAGATTTTGTAAAATAATTGTGATTTTTTTCCCTGCATCTCATAAATGATTTTATACAGAGAGAGGTTTGTTTGTGTTAACAAGGCTCTTCCAATTTTCGGGGGAGGGTAAGATGGACTCGTCTATATCAAGAGGATATGTTTTTTTTGCATAAAGGTTTAAAGTAAGTCTACAGCATGCATCTGATTCTTTTTTTACAGTGTAGTAAAATGTATTGTTTCTGGAGCTTTAAATAAAGATCAATAACCCTATATGTAACAATCTATCTGTTGACAAAAGTAAACCACCTGCCTTGCTGCATTGGTTGCATTCAAGGATTGTGTAGGAATCTAGAAGCAGCTTTCTTATTTAGCAACTATCTGTTTATTATAATTTTAATAATGATGTGGAAATGCTTAGGTAATAAGTGCAGAATGACAAAGACTCACAAATTAATAATGAGCTGTGCAGTGTCTGTTGTCCTGACATCTATCTGGGGACTTATTTTTAAACTATGCTTCTTGGCACAGAATATCTGGAAGTATTGCCAGTGATGTAATGTCTGAAGTTAAGGGATTGTGTTTTTCTACCGCTGTTGCCTTTGACATAACTATTATTTTCATATTCCTGAACCAAATTGTTATAACAGAGTAAATACAGTTGCAATGGAATTTTTGTGAACCCTTTGGATTTACCTAGATTTCTGGATAAATAGCTGCTAAAATGTGTCCCAGATCTTCCAGTAGGAAAAGTGATGTGTTGCCTTTGGTGGCCAGTCTCTCTCTTAAGCTGGCCACACATGGCTCAAATTATGGGTGATTTGGTTAGACAAAAGTCATCCTATCTGATGCCGTCACTGTTTGGGTATTTAGACAGCCACAGAACCTGAATACAATAGCTGGTACTAGAGATTCCTCCATCCATGCTGTTTAGCATGGATGAAAGAATATATTGATTTTCTCTCATTTAGCATATGGGCTAAACAAGAAAAATCTAGCCGTGTATGGCTAGCATTATGTGATTGACCAATCTTACTTTTTTCCATTTTCTTTCTCTCCCCTTGTACTACAGCCAAGATTAGATTCAAGTAAAGGGGGCATGATTTATTATGTTCCTTTACCTCCGAGCATGCTTGTTACTGTTCATAAATGGTTGGTACATCCAAAAGTATCCTATTAACATATAGATATCTCTATATATCTCTCAGTGGATGTGTGAATGGTCTTGTGAGTGTATTTTTGGCATTTAAACTCTGTAACTTAAAGGAGAACTATGGGGTTATGGCTTTTCCCCATAGTTCTCCTTAGGGTAACGGGAGGACACAAACTAGCATCCTCCCATTACCCTAAGCTCAGTATACTGAGACGCCGCAGTATACCGCAAGCTGCTGCTCGCGGTATACTAAGCAGCTGAAGCGGATCCCGACAATTATGTCTGGATCCGCCCAGCTGCGTGACTGACAGCTGGCTCTGCCTAACCAGAGGCAGAGCCAGCTGTACCCGCCCCCTCCCCCGTCCGTTCTGCCAGTCAGTGCTGGCAGATTGGAGCGGGGAATGCCCCTCCCCTGTCACCGCAGAGAGCTGTGACAGGATCGAGAGGTGAGCGAACGCCGGTATGTGTTCACCTCCCGATCTACTGAGCCGACCTGTGACAGTCTCATTGTTTGTTTTTTTTTAACAGGTAAAACCTTTATTGAATTTTCATACAAAAAAAGACATTCACAAAAAGACAATGACAATTACAGATCGACATTCTAAACTCAGCATTTCCAGCAGTCAGTACAAGACAATACAATAATGATAACTCAAAAAAGAAAGATACAAATACAAATAGACAATACATCCAAATAAATCGATTTGTGGATCATCACACTCTGTGCCTGGGACATTACCGAATTAAAACCCAGGGTCAGCCCAACCACTGAGGGCAAGAGGGGGGAGTGTTCTCAGGAACTCCACTCAGATCAACCACGTCCCTTATCTCCCCCCCAACTCCCGAAGTCACAATCCATCTCCCCCAGATCACCCCTCAGGCGATGCAGGCGGGAGCACGGTCTCTCCACTCGGGCCCTCCAGAGTGAGGCCCCTAGCCGCCACCCAATCCCCCCAGACCCGATCAAATTTGCGAACACAGTTTCGGCTCATATAAGTTAGTCTGTATATCGGAAGCATCCGGTCAATCGTGCCCAACCATTGTCCCACCGTAGGAGGGGAGGGCAGCTTCCACCTCAGAATGATTTCCCTACGGGCGTAAAAAGCCACATGGAATATAAGAAGCTTTGTTGCCTTAGGAGCCTGCAGCATCTCCCCACAGCCCAGTAGGAATATCAGTGGGTCCATGTCAAGCTGATGTCCGGACACCGCGTTTATCGTAGAAACCACTGAGTCCCAGTAAGACCGGAGCCCTGCACACGTCCACACCATATGTAGGAAGGTGCCCTCCTCTCCTCCACACCTAGTGCACCTTGCGTCAGCATTGGGGTATATTTTTGCCAGCCTAGATGGGGTGTAGTAGGCCCTATGTAGAAATTTAAGCTGGATAAACCGCTCCCTGGGGGAGATCACAGTGGAGATGTAAGTCTGGACACAATCCTCCCAAAGATCCTCTGTCAGGGCAGGTATGTCGGCCTTCCACTTCACATAGAGTGGTATCAGCTGGGAACCCCCCTCACATGTCAGCCTAAGGTATGAGAGGTTTTCGTATCCCCTTTGACCTGAGGAATCGCTCAAACCGTTCCGAGTCAACCCTTATCAGACCAGGGAACTGGGCTCTATGTGCGTGTTGCAGCTGTAGATATCGGAACCTCATAGTCAAAGGCAAGGAATACGTGGCTCGGAGAGCTTCAAATCCCAGCAACATCCCCCCAGGCATGATGTGTTTGATCGTTGTTATCCCACGCCTGGCCCAGAGCTGGGGCTCCGGGACAGAGAGCAAATGAGCCAATCTCGGGTTACCCCAAAGTGGTGTTTCGGGGGAGATAGTGCCCTCCGGCATCCGTCCCCTCCGCACCCTGTCCCACACTCCCAAAACAGTGCGCATGGGTCCCGTGATCGTCCCGACTGCCTTTGGGCCCCTATACACCAGGTTGCTCAGACCAGCGTAAGATCCCATCAGTGCCGCCTCCAGGGTCACGGCCGGGTTGTCCCTATCCCCCTCAAACCACCAATGGGCACTCACAAGGACAGACGCCCAATAGTATGATTTAAAGCAGGGAAGTCCCAGTCCCCCCTCAGACAGAGGGAGACGCAAGGCCTTCCTAGATACCCGGGGAGTCTTTCCTGCCCAAACAAAGTTGCAAATTATGCCCTCCATAGTCTGGAAAAAGGTATTAGGGATTTGGACAGGGGTGTTCCGAAAGCAGTAGAGGAATTTGGGGAGGAAAACCATTTTTATCAGGTTAATCCGGCCCACCGGCGTCAAGGGGAGTGTCTTCCAGGTTAAACATTTCGCCCTCAGTTGTCTAAGGATGGGATACTTATTTTTTTCATGGAAGCAAGCCCGATCCGAGGTCACCACCACACCCAGGTATCGGAACTCAGAGACCTGCGTGAGCGGCAAGCCCGGATCCAGTCTCAGGGGAGAGCTACCCAGCGGAAACAACAGGGACTTCCCCCAATTCACCCGGAGACCCGAAAAGACTCTGAATGTGTCCAATATCCCCAAGTCCGCCACCAATGAGGGCCCCGCGTCTTGTAGGTAGAGGATCGCGTCGTCAGCGTAGAGGAATACCTTCTCCACCAACCTTCCCCTCCACAAGGCCCCCTACCTGGAGCGAGGCACGGAGCCGGATAGCCATGGGCTCCATCGCCAGGGCAAAAAGCCCAGGCGAGAGAGGACATCCCTGTCTCGTGCCCCGACCCAGGCCAAATGGAGCCGACAGCAGGTCATTAATGCGCACTCTAGCGGTGGGGGAGGAGTAAAGCATCTGAATCCAGGCAACAAAGCGATCCCCAAACCCAAACTTCCGGAGTACCGCAACCAGATAGGGCCATTCGACGGAGTCGAATGCCTTTTCTATATCAAGGGAGGCCTCCTGCCCCTCCGTGTTGCTCAGCCGATCCACGTTAGTAAAGAGTCGTCTTAAGTTTACATCTGTCCCTCTCCCAGGCATGAACCCCGTTTGGTCCCCATGTATCAGTAAGGAAATAACAGCATTAAGTCTATTGGCAAGCATACGGGTGAGGATCTTCAAATCCACATTTAACAAGGATATTGGGCGATATGATGAACACTTCACAGGGTCCTTCCCGGGTTTGGGCACAACCACTATAATAGCCTCAGACATGGAGGGAGGGAGAGCACCCGCCTCAAAAGCTGCCCTATATGTGCGCATCAGGTGGGGAGCAATCCCCTCTGTATGAGCCTTGTAGTATTCCACCGGGAACCCGTCTGGCCCCAGCATTTTGCCCGTCTTTAGGGAGGCGATCGCTAGCTCCAGTTCCCTGGTAGTAAAGGGGGTATTCAATGAGAGTCTAGGGGGAGGACCGGGAAATCAATGTCATCTAGATAGTCAGCAAGGTCATGAGCAGAGTAATCCACTCTGGAACGGTACAGGTCCTTATAGAAGGAGGCGAAGCGGGCAGTGATGCTACCAGGGTCTGTCACGGCCGACCCATCCGGGTTCAGCACCCTAGAGACACTACACGCCTCTCCTCCCTCCCGCACCAACCAGGCCAATAGTCTACCGTTCCGCTCGCCCTCCGCAAATATTCTCTGCGACTGGTACAATAAGCGCCTACGGGCAGCGTCCGTACGCATCAGCTTTAGGTCCCTGTGTACACTCTGCAGTTCCGTGTATAGCTCGGGTTCTTTAGTGTCCGCATACCTACGCTCTAGTTCACCCGCCCGCCCCTCGGCCTCAGTTATTTGCCCCTGTAACTCCGCCCTAGTCTTCCTGATCACATACAGGTGAAACTCGAATAATTAGAATATCGTGCAAAAGTAATTGCAGTAAGTGCTGCAAAAGGGGCCCAAACCAAGTACTGAGTACATATGCATGCTTGTACTTTTCAGAGGTCCGATATTGTTCTATGTACAATCCTTGTTTTATTGATTGCATGTAATAATGTACTTTTTTGAGGTTGTGGATTTGGGGTTCTTGGGGTTTTCATGAGCTGTAAGCCATAATCTGTCAATTATGACAAATCACGGCTTGAATTATCTTGCTTTGCATGTAATGAGTCTATCTCATATATTAGTTTCACCTTTTAAGTTGCATTAGTGAAATAAATGTACTTTGCACGATATTCTAATTATTCAAGTTTCACCTGTACTGGTATTGTCCCCGAATGAAGGCCTTAGAGGAATCCCACTCCATTGCTGGGGATGCCGTCCCCCGATTAAGACCCCAGAAACGGCCGGACATGACTCCCTGGTATATCGCCAATGGCAAAACCAATACGGGCCGGCGGAGACTTAGGAGGAGTGGGGCGGCTCGTAGATGACCTCCGGCGCGAGACATACCCCCGGGATCAGGGCTTGGGCTGGGTTCAAGCCCCCGTCCACTCGAGCGCTCCACGGGGCTTGAAAAAAGCAGGATAGTAGGATAGGTGGCGGAGCACAGTTACTACACGTGTGCTCCGGTCGCCATCTTGGACACGCCCCCTCCCTTGACAGTCTCATTGTTACAGGTCGGCTAGAACTGTGAGGTGAGTGAAAAGCACTCACCTCATAGTTCTCCTTTAAGCATTAGATAGGTATTGTCACAGAATATTGAAATTTGCGTTTCATGGAGGATTAGTGTTTGGTGGAAAAAAGTAGCCTGCTAGTTCATGTTTTATTAATTGACTTCTGAAATGTTTACAAACATTTGGACGTTATTAGTCCTTGTACTCTACATTTGCTGTCTCTTTTCAGTGGCCTTGCTCTGCTCTATCTTCGGTTTGCTTGACTGATCTTTTGGCTCAGCCATCCATCTTCTTTGTGCTCCAGTACAGTTACCTTGTTTGTAAGAACAGTCACTCATTTGCATTTAGCTGGTTGTGGTTTTTAGGAAAGCTTTTTAAAGAAAGTAAATAACCATATCTTTCATCCGGTAACCACTCGGAATTTGTCTTCATGTTATATTACAGCTCACTGAGAACTCGTGTGGCAATAAAAATACTTTGCATTATGTACAATTTGTGTTACAGGAATTCACCTGTGATGCTGAATACATTTATTAGTGTTCTGATTGGTTACAACTGAAAGCAAAGTGCAGAGGAATATTTGGAAGGATCTAACAACCATCCCTTGATCTGGTGTATCTATGTGAGGTCTTAGGCCTCATGCTTAAGGAGCTATTATGTTGGGCTGTGGATTGCAAATTCTTGTGGCAGTTCTCCCAGGTGGGTCCATACAGATGTGACCACTGCTATGCTCGTTCAAGTGAATGACAGGCTGACAGTGGCAACATCTGTCCAAGGTTGTCCACATGTAATTGTACATGGAGCAACTACTTGCAGTCTGGAATAGATGCTTCTCACTGGATGAAAACTGTCTGGAAAGCTGCTAATCAGTCCATGTGTGATTTGCATGTGGAAAGCCATAGACATATGAGACCAATGTCAGATGGTCATTCACTTGAACGAGCACAGTGGCGGCATTTGTGTGGACCCACCTGCAATTCCTGCTGCAAGAATTCACAGGTTCTTCCCACAGAAATCTCCACTCACACATAATAGCTCCATGTGCACAAGTCCTTAGATGGACATGTAGTTTTGGATGAACGTTAAATAAGTGGCAAACACATTTAGGGCCAACTTTAGCTAACACTTTTTAAATAGTTATAACAACAGATTTTTTGCCTTTGGAAAACGTTTTAAAGCGATATTAAACCCTTGTGGTTTTTTTTTTATTCTCCACAGGTGATCCACTTATACTTGTGTAGCTTTAAATTAATTTTTTTTAATACAGCCTATTTCATTTATTTTTTGGTTAATGTACCACAACCTCCTCCTCTCCTGTTTACGGGTGTCTCCAGTGCCTAGCAGGTTGCGAAGGAGACACCCATGCTTTCATGCTCCCGGCCAGGAATGAGCCGTGCTGTGTGTGCCCATTGACACACACAGCATTTGACAAGCAACGCCCCTGTTTCCACCTCCTCCCTCCCCACGGTATCTTGATGGGCAGGTGCAGCAGCCTAGCACTGCCCTGCCCTCTCAATCCGGAACTTCAGGGACACATGCAGGCTACCTGGGAGCCAGCAGCGGCGGAAGTGGAGTATTTGGGGGCATGGAAGGGTAGCAGAACATTTTTTATCCTAATGCAGAGGATGCATTAGGGTAAATATTGAATACCCTTTAGTACCACTTTAAACTGCATGAACAAAGCTGGCCACTATAAATATCCCTGGCAGTGTTGTATGGTTTTCCCTAAGCCCTGTAACTGCCACTTGTTCTGGACAACTTGGTTTGCATGTAAATGTGGAGAAAAATATAAATAAGCCTTGAAATAAAATAAAAAAAAATTCCTATATGGAATTCTATCTTTTACAGGTATTAACTCCATGCAGTTGCTGATTTAGCCATTTGAATTTTAGATAAATGTAGCAGTAGCTACAAATGCAATGGGCGGAACACTTAAGAACTATAAACAGAAGATCTACAATTAGCTTGTGCCCCATAGATAGCAAATAACACAGGGAGCAGCCCTGTTGTCAGATTACACGCTATAAATTATAATATAGGTAGTAATGAAGCAGATATTTGTTTGCTCACATCTTTGTAAGTATGAGTATATTAAGTATAATCCTTCTTAATAACATTAGCGTATAATGTTGAAACAAGTGGAAATTCCCACAGGGTACATTCAAGCTAATTGCTGACGTTATATTTATGAAATTAATGAATGTCTAGACTGTGCTTTTAGCGCTACCCATTATACCCCAAGAAAATTACAGGAAATCCCATCTTTATGACAAGTACGGGAGTTTATCGCTGTGAACAAAATATTGAAACTATATTATGCAGCGGTCACTTCATTTAACCCATTATACATGCGTCTAATTTGAACTGACACAAATCATCAGTCACAGCGTGGGGTGACTAGCTAAACCAATTTATAAATATCCACCTATTTTGAATATAGAGCCTGATTTACTAAAGGGATTGTGTATGAACAACCAGATCATATGCTCAGGGAATATACTATGTGGACGTACAGTCCAAATCGTGTATGTGCATCATTTATTAAGATGTTTGGTTTGCTATGGAAGGTGCACTCTAGCATCCAAACATAGATCAGATAAGTTGTGGCATGTCTAAAAAATTTGAATATTAAATGTGCATACCGTGTATGTATGCATAGAAGTTCAAATATGAGACCGGATTTGAGATTCCAGTGATCAATAAATCCATAATAGAGATTCCAGTGATAAATACCTGTACATTTGCTGCCTTTTTTCTTACAACAGCATAGCACTTTTTTTTTGCATGTCCTTTTACCTGCGTAGCCAGTCACTGATGCCTTGTGTATACTCAAAGCACGGATTTGCAGAATGAATGAAGCAGATGGAAGGAGATCCTTGTGCTGCAAGAACTCAGGTGCAGCTTCCTCTCCAGCAAAGATAAAAGTGCATAGCACAGTAGCTACATCACCAAATCCCACTTCTAATCTTGAGACTAGAAGTCAGGCAGCATAGCCTCACTTAATCACACACTACAGGTATACAGCTATGAGAATGTAGGCACAGGAATACTTAGGCATAAAAAGGGCACTGCTATTTTTTAGAAGGAATTCAAGACATCGTGTTTATTTTTTAGAGTACATCTCTGCCACAATTACCATTTCTACATGTTACCTATAGAATAGCAAATGTTTGCTTTTTGACATGCACATATAGTTGCATGAACAGAAGTCAGAGAAGTGGAATTATTTGGATGTTCAATGCCTATGGCAAACTAGGATTGTACAAAAAGCATTGAACATCAGTGTACATAGAGGTTGCAATGACTCATGTGGGCCCATGATCCAAGCATAGCATAAAGATTCATCCCTACCCTTGTTTATTTGCTAAATAAAGCAAATCAGACTCTGTATATTCCAGAAGTTTTTAAAGCCATAAAGGAACTAGAAAAGGTCATTATTTACCTACCTTGCATAAAATATAAAATCTCTCAGAACAATGGGGTTAAAATGTATACCCTTAAAGTGAAAGTATAGTGTATTTTTGGTAAGCACATATTTTGAGTAGTTATTTGAGTGTTTTAACTAAAAAAATAGTACATTTCTGCAATCCATGCACATACCCCCATGTTTTATCTCTTTAAACATGCTGCAGGGACAGAAAATACATTTTTATGATGCCGCATTGTCCACTAGATAGAGCATAGGAAAGAAGTATTGATTCCATGTGCTCCTAAGCTCTATCTAGTGGCCATAATGTGGTCTTTTTCTAATATTAAATTTGACTTAAAGTGACAAAGTCAAAAATCTTTTTCCCTCCCCCCAATGTTAATTAAAGCACTTACCTTAAATGATGTCTCTTAATCCGATCTTCTTTCCTGTCCTTTTTATCTGTCCCTCCACGCTGCGGTGGCTCTCTGTACCATCGCTGACTCCTCTGAGCTTGCTGGCACTTCCTGTCCCACGGTGTCTGCATGCGGGTGCACGCGTCCATAGACTTACCGTGTGTCTCTCCTCACGTCCCGGCCGAAAATGTGAACTGTGCATGCGCCCTCCCCAAGATGCTTTGCGGCCGCCCGAGAATTTTCACATTTTCGGACGGAAGCGCGCGGGGAAGACACAGGTGAGTATTGCTAGCAGTAGATATATGCAAAAAACGGAAGGTTTAATAACCGTTTAAGAAAATATACTAAGAACGTTCCTCTTTCCCTTCATTTGCGCAGAACGAACATTCAGAGTGTCGCAGGACAAATGGCCCTGCAAATTGTTTAAAAATATATATTATTGTGTGCTTCCATCTTCCTCTTTGACATGACAACATGGTAGAGGAAATGTATCAATTGTGTAGCATTGCAAAGCAGTGCTCAACAGGAATAGTGAGACAGATTTATTACAATGTTTCAACATGAGTCGTAAACTCCTTCCTCAGTTGCTCTAAAGTAGCAATGCGACAGATTAAAACCTGATTCTGACCACTTCTTTACTATGCGTCTGTTTAGAGTGAATATCTGTCATCTGTGGTAATGCATGTAAATACTTTGCTAACTGTTGGCTGGCCCCGAATACGGACTCAAAGGTCTGTAACGCTGTTACAAAGAGTTTTCTGAAAGAGAGGCAGCCTGATTTGTGACATATTGCGTCAATTTTTTTACTTGATCAATGTCCCACACTATATTTTTGGCTCTGAATTTCTTAGCATGTGTTGGCAGCCCTGCCTACTTATGAATTACAAAGAACACAGACCTCTGCTCATCTCCTTATAAGCTCAAATGATTTCTAGCAAAATCAGCAGTTTTTTTTTTGTTTTTTTTTTGCATTTAACAAACCGATATATTAAAAAGATTTCAATGGTATAATTGTCAGACCAAGTGGGAGCAAATAAGAGAAGTTCATTGTGAGCATAGAGCTGTTAGAAACCTGGGCAATATGATGAAAAAGGTATAAGTAGAGGTTTTATCTCCCCTGTCTTCTCCATCACAGTCAGCAGCACTACAATCAACCCCCTCACTTCAAGCCAGGGTGCTCAATGTAATCCTTGATTCTGAGCTCTTCTTTCAGCTCCACCTCTAATTACTGTAAATCTTGCGATTCAACCTCTGCAAAATTTCCAAAACTTGCCCCTTTTTAACAAACGACACCACAAAGCTTCTAATTCACTTCTTGTAATCTCTCGCCTAGACTAATGTAACTCCCTCCTTGTTGGCCTACCACTAAACAGGCTATACCCTTCTTCAGTCTATCATGAATGCTGCTGGTAGTCTCATCTACCTTACCAACCAATCAACGTCCACCACCCCTCTCCGCCAGTCCCTCCAATGGCTCCCACTTGCCCAACGAATACAATTCAAAATACTAACAACATACAAAGCTGTCTACAACTCTGCCCCAGGCACATCTGCTACCTCATCTCCTCTCAAGACCTCCAGCTCTCCCTTCACCTTCTCCCATGCTTGCCTCCAGGACTTCTCCTGAGTGTCTCCCATCCCCTAGAACACCCTACCCCAATCTGTCTACTTATCTCCTATTCTGTCCACCTTTTGGCGATCCTTCAAAACTCGTATCTTAAGGGAAGCCTATCTCACCTCAATATATTAACTGTCCTTTTACTTCTTCCATTAACTCATCATGTACAATTATTACCTTTTTGTATCACGTGTCCCTCCTACTAGATTGTAAGCTCTCATGAGCAGGGCCCTCCTAACCCTCCTGTATTGAAATTGTATTGTAACTGTACTGTCTCCCTCTATTTTGTAAAGCACTGCGCAAACTGTTGGCACTATATAAATCCTGCATTATAATAATAATAAATAAAACCTTCAGTGAAATGCAATGTATAGTATCCAGAAACATTGGCAGTTATATGAAAATCCTTTGGGAGAGGCAACTGAAGATGTATGTTTTTTTTTTTTTTACAGGAAAATTGTTCATACATATAGCTGAGCTGCTATATTGCTAGCTGGTTTTTGACATTCGCTTTTTCACATGACCTCTGCTTCTGTACATTTTTATCATATGCTCAGTCTAAACTGTCTAGGCACTTAATTGCTTTAAAAGATTATATCAAACCTGCGCTGATGGGTAGTTATTTAAAATTATGAATACTAAAATCTATATATATAGGCATCATTTGCACTATTGTGGTTATCTAATGATATTTATTGAGTAACTTTATTTGCACTTTATATGCACAATTAGTGGCCACTGTTCATCTATTGGACTAGACCAGTGGTGGCGAACCTTGGCACTCCAGCTGTTCCAAAACTACAAATCCCAACATGCATCTGCCTCTGGGAGTTATGTCTGTGGCTGTCAGAGCCTTGCAATGCCTCATGGGACTTGTAGTTCCAAAACAGCTGGAGTGCCAAGGTTCGCCACCACTGGACTAGACCCATTTAAATAGTTGCCATTGAGACTATAGCACTGCATTTTATTAACACTTAATTGCTTTACCTTTAATTTCTATGTACCTTTTCATAATGTTACATGTTTGCACTTCCATTTTTGTAATTAAATATAGAGATTTGTATATAAGAGCCACTAGAGGGAGCGTTTGTTTTCACTGCAATTATTATTATTATACAGGATTTATATAGCGCCAACAGTTTGTGCAGCGCTTTACAATATAAGGAAGACATTACAATCAGAATACAATTCAAGACAAGATTGGAAAGAAGGCCCTGCCCGTGGGGGCTTACAATCACTTTGCTTCCATGCTCAACATCTGTTGGGATAACAATCACATAGGGTGTACATTATAGTATGGACATGCATTGTAGGAAGAAGCACTGAAGCACAACCACTGTGCACCACTGTAAAGCAAGAAGCAGTACATTATGTGATGGGTATACTATAGATACCCAACTATAGCTGCCCTATGGACATATAGATGTTTACCTAAAAATAAAAAATATTTAAAGTACACATTCCCCCCAGGTGTGTTAAAGCCTATTGCCTAGAGTGATTCCATACCATGCATGCTACATAAGCCTCCTGGTTATTATCCTTTCTACTACTTATGATATCCTAATTCATTTGACATGTTTTCTCTCTGCAGAGATAACATTCTTTTTATTGCATTGTACTTTGAGTATCATTTCCGTGTCGGCATGAATTCAGAGATGATTTGAGGATCTACAGCCGAGTGATACGCAAATATGCTAAATTTATGTTAACAGTTAAGGTACTTTTAAGATTTAACTCCTGAGTTTATTGTCAATGTAACCCAGGGATGGACACATTCCTGGAGCCAGATAGCAAATGCTCCTCAAAAATTACAGCTGGTGACTAACTATTGAGATTTTCTCTAGTTGTCTGTAATAGAGCTGGTTCTTAAAACAAAATCCTACTGGCTCCTGAATTGGACAGACTGACCCCTGAGTTCCTAATTAATTTGTCCACTCCTGACGCTGGCTGTTATACCGTTCCCTGGAGCCTCTCTCTCCCCTTCTGCTGCAGTAGTTTAAGGTCCCTGGTTCATCACTTTCAATATAGTGTATAGGATGTGAGTACGTTGAAGGACATGCCATCACTGCAGCGTAAGAGAAGACTGCTGGAGGGGGTGCTGTCATAGCCAGCCAACTGGGAGGTTTGGGTGAGCATAACTTTGTTATTTATGACACTAGGGTAGCCACACTGCAAGAGTTAATAAAATTTGTATTTTCTACAAGATCCCGTGAATAATTTTTGTAACAATCTGAATTTTTGGCTAGAAAACAGCTAAAAAAAACTCCAAACAGATATATCTTTTTTGAAAGCAGAGGCCCTGTAGAATAAAAAAAAAAAGACTTGTTTACTAAACAAGTCAGATTCTCGCTTGAATTGTATCTGCTGTTTAAAAAGTTTTGTCATGTTTCATACTCTGGGAGTGGCTCAGAGTTCATTCACAGTTTGTATGTTTCAAGAAGCAGACTCGAAATTCAGTAAAGAAATGAATGTATCCTCTGAAAGGTGAGTTCCACATGTTGGGGTAAATTGCATGAGTATGACTGAGGGAATGAAGAACTGGTGGCAAACAAAATAAGACATTAACGCAGTAGCCATTGCAGAGAATCTAGGTCTCTCTTTCCTGCCTGGCATTCTTTTTTCAGCTCTTATGAAGTCTCTACGCCCCTCCCTGCGTTACAAATAATCAGTGTATCAGACTGGTGTGACTGGGACGGCTGCTTCAGGCAGTGTGATGTGTGCTTTCATATACGTCTGAAGGCCGGGAACGGCAGGATTAGCACATAGCTTGAACTCCTTCTTAGGACACAGCACCACCGACAGGTTTACATTCCTTATCATATGTTATAAAATACATCTGTTTTTCACATTTGCTATGTTGATGAAACTGTCAGGTCACAACTTGCACAATCCTCAGCTGCCACAAAGAAAACCTGCGCTATACTACTGACATTACAAACAAGACTTTTGTGCCGGCAAAGATATATGGCGATAATACAACGTGGAGGACACACAGAAGCCACGGTCGGTCGTAGTAATTTGTAAAATGTGTGCCTCCTAATAAGACACTTGAGGTCACATATTAAAATACCTCCAATTCCCTGTAGTTTAAGCTTTGCTATTCAAGGAAAATATGACAAGATGTAATTCAGTGGAATGGAATTCTCTGTGGCCTCAATTACGGCCCTGTGTTCAGGAGTAGATTTAGCTCTCTCATTATGATCTAGTTCATAAAGTGCAAATAAACACTTTGGGGATGATTTAATAAGTTTTTAAAAAAAGGAAGCGCTTGTACTGCTAATCAGAATCAGGATCCTTCCTTTTTCATCAGCAGTAAAAAAATATAAATGGCTGTAGTGTGTCTGGTTGCTAAGGGTAACAAAGACACTTTTCTGTGTCTACGTTCTTCTACAGCAGGGGTAGGCAAACTCTGGCCCTCCAGCTGTGGTGCAACTACAAATCCCATGAGGCATGGCAAGAATTTGACAGCCACAGGCATTAATCCCACAGGCAGATGCATGATGGGAATTGTAGATGCACCACAGCTGGATTGCCTGCCCATGTTCTACAGCCTTGTAGGCATACCAGCGTGTGTGTGTATGTATCGGTGTTTGTATGTGTGTGTGTGTGTGTGTGTGTGTGTGTGTGTGTGTGTGTGTGTGTGTGTATATAAACTCCCAGGTATCCAGCACCCATGGGGATTGATAGATGCTGGATAACTGTAGCTTCTGGTTGCTTGAGAGTTACTATTAACTCTCAAGCAACAAACCGCCCCGCCCCATTTATCTGCTGGCTAGATTCTGCTACTGGCTATTTAAAATTGCCATAGCCAATAGCAGACTGGCTATTGCACATGCCCTCTGCCCGTTGTTTACATTCACCTGCCAGCTGAGAATCTAGCTGTCGGCCGCAGCAAGATGTAACAGATACTTTTGTTAGCAACAAAATAAATGTAGTTGTCAGCATTGCTAACAAGAGTTTTCAGTGTGCACATTTCTATCAAGCAACTGGCAAAGAAAAAATTGAGGACATATGTCCTAGATTTTTCTTTTTTTGGTTTCTGGAATGCCGGATAATGGGGAGTTTTCTGTATGTGTGTGTATATAATACTGTAATCAGTAGTTTTTAGTTGACTGAGATATGTTGCAATCCTCCTTATGTTGCTAAAGTGCGCAACACACCAACTAAAATTTCACAGCAGGCTTGTTATTGGAATATCCACTTTTCAAGCTGGAGAGCATAATGGGTTAGTCTATTTAACTACCTCCCGGCCAGCCGTTGTGTATCCACGGCCGGCCGGGAGCTTCTTGGATGTAACTGGGCGTGTATACACGGCCTGTTAGATCCGCCCACTCGTGCGCGCCGCGCAGAAGTGGGAAAGACGAATAATTTAAAAACCGGCAGCGATGCCTGTTATCATACAAGCGATCCGCCGGGTATAGATCCCGATATGTGCGCCCCCCTCCGCGGCCCCCCCTCCCGCTGTCACGCTGATCCTGGGCTCCGCTGTGCCCGGTGCGAGCCCGGGACCAGCATAGTGGCTCTCTGAGAGGGGATTAGAGGGAGGTCGGTTCACGATCTCCCTCCAGTCCCCTCTCCGCTGTCAGAATGTGTATGATACAGCACTTCCACATTCTCGTGTCCCTCTCCAGCTTCAGATGCTGGAGAGAAGCTGATTGTGATAACAATTAAGTTAAATGGAAAAAAAAATAGGAAACATTTTCCCCCCCAAAAAAATTTAAGTTGCACATAAAAAAGAATTTAAAAAAACAATTTTTTTTTAAAGTCCCCACCCCTACATACACGCATGTAAACATGCGCCAGGTGCGCTTCCTGCGAAAACGACGATTGCGCCCATTACGCCGCACATGGTACATATCGCCGCGAACGTCACAGTGAGAGCAATAATTTTAGGGTCATCAATCACTGATAACACTAAACTGAGGAGCTGTAAAAGCTTTTAAAGCGTCGCCTATGGCCAATTTTGGGTATGCTAGTTTTTTGCAATTTCGCAAGTGCGCGCAATTTTTAAGCTTGACATGTTTGGTGTCTATTTACCCAACGTGACGCCGTATTTTATATTTTACCAAAAAAGTAGGTAATATTAGTTGTTTTATAACATAATGTAAAAAAAACCAAAATTTTCAGTAATTTCTCCTGAATATAGTTTTTAAAAAAACCCAGTGGTGATTAAATACCACCAAAAGAAAGCTCTATCTGTCCCCAAAAAATGGTATAAAATTAATTTCAGTACAGCGTTGCATGACGGAATAAATGTCAGTCAAAGTACCGCAGCGCTGAATACTGAAAAATGGCCTGGCCAGGAAGGGGGTCTAAACACCTGGTCTTCAAGCGGTTAAAGGAGAGATCACGCAGTGTTCATCATCCGTGTGCTGGCCTTTATTTTTTTTTACTGGGAAGTAATGAATGAATGACTCATCGATTCATTACTCCCTTTACTCTCCCTTGCCTCTGATGTAAGAGGAAGGGGTGGGCTTGGCAATATAAACATTGCCACGTGATCAATCACGGGAGACAGAGCCAGTCTGATTGGCTCTGTGTCTAAAGCTGCTTTTCTCTGCTAATTACAGCAGGAGCAGTGGCTTCAGCAGCCATGTGCACGCGCCCACACAGGCTTTTCCCGGCAGGACGTACAGGTCCATCCTCTTAGAGCAATGGGGCTGCAGACTGGCCATTTTTCATATAGTGGCCGGTCCACAGGTGGTTAAATATATTTTTCAAATCTAAGCAGTGCAAGTACCTGAATTTGATTTGGTATCAGCCTCTTGATGACCCTGTACAGTAGGGCTGGTTTGTGAGAGCAAGGAACAGGACAAGGAAGCAATCATGTGCTGACAAGAAGCATGCTGATAGTAAGAGAAAGCAGATTGAAAAAGAGATGAGTTCATCACTGTGCTGCTTCTCCTTTCACTGCCCAGTCACAGACTGGGGCAAGCCCAGGATGACTTGGGCTCAGAAGAAGGGGGTTGGATGATGCTAGACATCAGACTAAGGACATGCAGAAAGGCAGAAAAAATACTGCAGCAGAAATCTCTGGATTGAAGCTGAATATTGCAGCAGACATAGGTTTTGTTGTTGTATATTTTAATGGCTATTCTTGTTATTTTTGGCTGGATTTCTGCTTTATTCTTTGCCAGAAAAAATGGTTTCTTTAGAATTATTCTTTACCCAGGCTTCATCTTCTAACATTTAGTCTGAAGAGTGATGTGTACAGCAGGCATTAAGAAACTTGTGTAACTGTGTAATTAGCTGTTTGGCTTGAGGTCACACTTTAGCTCTCCAAAAAAAACCGACGTGGAATCTGATTGGTTGTTTTAAGCAATGAAGAAACATTTAGTTTGCTCATTATAAAAAAAACTTCTTTTAATGTACGTTAATCCCTTAATAGCTAGACCTGTTTTGCAAGCATCATCTCCACCTAAAGTAGGTTAAAGAGCAGCTTCAGGCATCAGGTATAATCCACCAGTGATATGGTAATGATTTCCAGAATACCATGCAGCTATGTTAAGTCAGAACCTCCCCGCAGTTTGCATTAAACAACTCCTGGAAAGTAGAGGGTAACCCTTGCAGTGCAGGGGTAGCCCCACACTGCAAGTGTTAACTGCTCATTTTGGTCTAAGGAACAGAATAAAGAAGATACATTCAACAGATCCTCTCACCCCCTGCACTCTGGCTGTGGAATGTCAATCGGCGTCCTCGCATCTAATTCAGGTGAATGGACATTGCATAGACGTGATGACATCAGCGGGGCTTAGAACCTCGGAGCCTGGGGGAGAAGAGCCCGCGGGGACCGTTCTTGCAGCCCAGGATCGAGTAAGTATATTTTCTTTATTATCACCCCTAGACCAAAACCAGCAGTTAACTTTTTACTTTCCTGGATTTCCTTTTTAAAATAGACTTGTTCTAAAAGAAATAAACATGGTCAAATGTTTTAACTCTTTCTCATTAGAAAATTTGTTTTGTCTGTGGATTAGGTCCTAGGAAATCTCTGGATTGAAGCTGAATATTGCAGCAAACATAGGTTTTGTTGTAGGTCCTAGGATTTCATCGCTGTCCCTCTTGCCCTGTTAGGAAAGTAGTAAGGGGTAAAGTATCCAACAGGGGGTTGGATACTTTTCCCCTTACTACTTTCCTAACAGGGCAAGAGGGACAGCAATGAAATCCTAGGACCTAACCCTTCCTTCTCTATCCAGCACAAAAAAAGTTTTGACTGTAGCTGACATTAGTCCTTTCATTCAAGGTGACAGTTGTGGACCCAATATTTTTTTAAAGGTGCGTTTACAAAAGTCACCATCCCATATTGCTTGAGTGCAGGTTTGCCTTAATAGCAATCCTGTGCAGTTCTCAGGTTGTAGGTTCTGGTGGCTTTTAGTCAGGATATTAGTCAGATTTTTAGTCAGTCTTGTCTGGTGGATTAGGTGTCCTCTAAATTTCAGTGGGGGGAAGAAACATGGTTGAGGCCAAGATGGTATCAGGTAGTACACATAGGAGCTATAAAGAGGAGCCAGAAGATTGCATGGGCCATGAAGAGAGCATGGAGGGTCATGATGACCCCAGGCCCTCCAGGGAACATCTGGACTGCCATGGGTAAGGCAGCAGTACCCATTATGTTTCAATTAACTTTTTCAGTAAGGCAAAGAGCAAAGTGGAGGATTCAATAGAAACCAATTATAATTTGTTATTAATCCCACTCCATTGAAGAGAGGTTTGTCTGTTCTGGTCTACTGCCATTTGGACTTTAGTTTATTGCTTCCTCTCCTAGTCTGACTAGTATTTTATTGTTGCCTTACTGGTTTTATATTACTTTCTGTTTGGATTGGTAAGAAAAATACTAAACTATGCTCCGGTCATTAGGATCGACATGTTTGTTTTTATTGTAATAATCAATGAACACTGACATTCCTTTTTTTTTAAATTCCTTTTGAAGGCTGCAATTACAATTCACTAATTTAGCCTTGTGTTAGGACACCGTATGTGTTTAGGCTGTGCTGGCCGTATTTTCCAGCACAGCCCAAACGCAAGACAAGGCAATTTGCCTTGTCATGGGTGGGCACAGTTCACACCACCATGTTGCGGTGGTGTGCGTTTAAATAAGTATGGCATGCAGTACTTTAAGTTCACCACAGTGAGACGTGGTACATCCACATCGCACCACAGTGTGCCCACAGAGCTTAATGAAATGTCACTTGTGACATTTTCATAAAGTTGTAGCAAAAAAAGAAACAGTGTGATGCGGCTCAGTGGAACGCATTGGCACTGTCCAGGCACACGCACACCAGTAGTCGTGCGGTTGAGCGCAGATGCTGGTGTGTACAAGCCCTTAATGCACAAGAAATTTTAACCTGGCCTCGGAGGAAGTATTAATAATCTTAGTCAGTGAGCAAAACCATGATTGAGTATAATCACTGCTGCAGCTCTTCATAGGCCATCTGGAGCATCTGTAGTACCCCAACACAAACATGGAACGTTAGAGTGGATTTCCATTTTCTTGAAAGTATGTTCGTAAATATCTTGGTGTGAACAAATCACTTCCAACAATGTTCTTCTACAAAATGCCAGACTAATGGGGGTTAAAGGAGAACTATGGGGTTAAGGCTTTTCCCCATAGTTCTCCTTAGGGTAACGGGAGGACACAAACTAGCGTCCTCCCGTCACCCTAAGCTCAGTATACCGCGAGCTGCAGCTACTGCTCACGGTATACTGAGACGCCGCAGGTTAAGCGGATCCCGACAATTATGCCGGGATCCGCCCAGCTGCGTGAGTGACAGCTGGCTCTGCCTATCGGCCCCCTCCCCCGTCCGATCGGCGGATTGGAGAGGGGGGAATCCAGCCCCTCCCCTGTCATGGCAGAGAGCTGTGACAGGATCGAGAGGTGAGCAAACGCCGGTATGTGTTCGCTCACCTCCCGTTCTACTGAGCCGAACTGTGACAGTCTTATTGTCACAGGTCGGCTAGAACCTATGAGGTGAGTGAAAAGCACTCACCTCATAGTTCTTCTTTAATAAGTCACTGCAGTGTGAACTGCAGTGACTCGTGAAGATCACAGGCTGGGGTTTTCTACAAGAACTAACATACTGCAGAGGATGTACTAATGTAAAACTGTCCAGTAGCAGGATAATTTAATCAGGATAACAGGCCTAACTGGTGTATGCCTAACTTTTATTTTATCTATAGGGATAAGGGTGCATTTAATGTGAGTGATATGTGAGGTGGTTTAGGTGCACACTGTTCCTGCACTTTTTTCCTTGCAAATGATAAAGCGGTGTGCTGCAAACAAAAGGCAGCTTAAATAACAGATGGTGATTAGCAAGTGAATGCTTTGCTTTAAGCACATATAACTTAAAGGACAATATCGGCATAAACATTTAATACCCACAGAAGAAATGAAAACCCTAAATTCCCATGCCTGAAACAAAAGCCCACTTTTTTTTTTTAAGAAATGGTAGATTTGCAGGAGAAAAAACAGTTTATCCTAAAGGTAAAGGTGCCATCAACATAGATTTAAAAACAACATACCGTATATACTCGAGTATAAGCCGTCCCGAATATAAGCCGCGGGTGGGAAATGAGGCAGCAAACGTTAGATACCAATAAAATTACATTAATATTTATTTAAAAGAAAAATAACCTAGCTCTGTAAGTGGAAAAGGGGGTACAGGGCTACATATCATGTACTACGGATCATTTAACCCATTCATGTTAGCAGAGGATCATTGTAAATGTATTGTCTGCCCTGTATTAGCAGTATATACTCTATATGGAGTATATACTGCTAATACAGGCCAGACAATACATAATTGGTTACTGTAATAAATCCCCCCAAATCTCCCCTCACTTACGGTGATTCACTGTGCCGGAGCAGGGACGAGTCAGCGGCGCGCTGGTCCAGTGGGAGGAGCTCCAGGTGGGGTCCTAATTTAGCTGACTAGAGGTGCCTGCCCGATAATTACAACCCCACCTGGAGCTCCTCCCACTGGACCAGCGCGCCGCTGACTCGTCCCTGCTCCGGCACAGTGAATCACCGTAAGTGAGGGGAGATTTGGGGGGATTTATTACAGTAACCAATTATGTATTGTCTGGCCTGTATTAGCAGTATATACTCTATATGGAGTATATACTGCTAATACAGGGCAGACAATACATTTACAATGATCCTCTGCTAACATGAATGGGTTAAATGATCCGTAGTACATGATATGTAGCCCTGTACCCCCTTTTCCACTTACAGAGCTAGGTTATTTTTCTTTTAAATAAATATTAATGTAATTTTATTGGTATCTAACGTTTGCTGCCTCATTTCCCACCCTCGGCTTATATTCGGGTCAATACTTTTTCCCAGTTTTTTTGGGTAAAATTAGGTACCTCGGCTTATATTCGGGACGGCTTATACTCGAGTATATACGGTACTCTCAAAATTAATAACAAAAATACCACCCCCTGATGGAGAAGCCCTTTGTTAAAGGGAAGTCCTGCAGACAACGAATAATAGAGGGGACAGCAGCTGAATCTAACCGCTGACCTCAAATCAATCACAAAAAAAATAAAAGCTAAAAAAAGTCCCCTATAATGTGAACAAATAGGCAACAAAGGGTTGATTTGACCAATGAGCTAGCAATCAGAATTAATGTAGAGTTTCCTAATTGATTCTTATCTCTTAAAGTTTGCCAGCTTTCCTGATCCTTTCCCCACAGCAGCTTCCAATGCGCTATGGCTGCTCTTAGTTTTCCCTTTTATAGTTAGGGAGCCAGCTTATTAAAAAAATAAAAAATAAACAAAAACATATTGGCCCTTCTAAGCCTACTAGCTGTGGCAGTGTATTATGGTTTAAAAAAAAATTCTCCTGGTCAAATCTGCTCCAAAAAATTAATCAACACCACAAATATTGAACCAGGAGTATTTGCCTTGGACCAGTGGTAGTGCTGAACCTTAATTTCATCCCTATTTATAAGGTGTATTAATTTAACAATGTTTTCTAAATACACTGAGCACACTAGTTCTTATCAAAGATATCAATGACCGCAAAATGCCAAGGTTTCAAAGCACTAAAAAATATTTCAGAGTCATTTTCTCTTTACAATATTAAGTTTTGTTTTCTCAGTAGGTAAGGCTGTAAAAACCTTAAATTACCAGTGCTAAATCCGCTTGTTGCTTTTTATATAGAATTACTGTTCCGGAATGTGCGAATTGCCCTGCTTTTGCTATTTAGTGGATAATTGTTCAATGATGGCAGGGAAACAATCTGTGCAGAAAAATTACATGTTAAAATTATTAAGGAAACCTTTTGTACAGTGCCATGATTATGCCAGCTGCAAGAAAGGGAACTAGGATTTATATAAACATTTGTGCTGTGGGTAAAATGTTTAAATCATTTTACTGTTTGCTGATGACTGATTGCACTGATGAACTGTATTGCATATAAGTGACATGAGCAACTCTTCGAGGACCTTCACTTTCTTGTAGCTATGTGGCAGAATCTTCATATCTGACAATTCCAGAAATGTTGAATGCCTGCATCCCCCGTTGGGCACTGTTTCCATTCTTCTGTGCCTCCATCACTACTGTGTCCTGTAGGGGCCAGAGGTTTGAACCACAGTGAGGCACTAGGCATCTGACATCTGAAAGTGCTGAATGTAAAGATTCTGTTGTAGGTCATAACACTATAAGAGTTTGAAGATCTAGGGGCTGAGTGGGGTATATATGTTTTAATATTCTTTTAAAGGCTGTTTTTTGGGCATGTTTTGATGTAAAGAACACTTGTAGTGGGGTCCTTAGTAGTGATGGGCCAAACATCCCCGTGTTCGGTTCGAATTCGAACTTTAGAACATGGAAAAAGTTCGAACTTGAACTCAATGAAAGTCTATGGGACCCAAACTTGAAAAATCAATTGCCTCCTTTTGGAATGCTTATATGCAAGTTGATGGCCATAAAAAGGGTATGGGGATTCGCGTACTGCCCTGGGGGACATGTATCAATGAAAAAAACACTTTAAATTTTTTTTTAAAACCCAAAAAACGACACCTGCCAACCCGTCCGCTCACGACAAACTCCCGCTGCAGAGTGACAGCTAGCTCTGCCCAACGGTTTAAGGTTATCTGACAGGTGAGCCATTACATTGCCCAATTATGGCTCTTACAGAGTACTGTGTCCTGATTGGGCAAAGTCTTGCACCATGACTGTAGTCAGGTGCAAGGCTTTAGCAAATCAGGGCTCACAGGGCACTGTGTGGTGCGCAGTACTTTGTGGGGATAATTTATGCCCGGATAATTTGTGTGTTTGCCGAACACACGAACTGCCGATGTTCGAGTCGAACTCTTGCTCGACTCAAAAATTCGAGCCCATCCCTAGTTTTTAGTTACATTGTGGCACACATACTTTTTGTAGTTTCGCGCACCATCCTTATTCACTCCGTAAACCCCATGAAAACCATTGGAAAAATGTGCATACTCCCTCCTTCCCACAATGCAGCACTCAGTGCTTAAGCAACATGTGTTCATTCTTAAGCATTGTCACATGGGGCAGCATTATACACATTATAGTCTTCATAAATGTGATATTTGCATTGCAGTCTTCATAAATGTGATATTTGCATTGCATCTTTGGGGTTCAGCAGCAGATAAAATAATCCAAAGCCCTTTCAGCTTTTCTAGAGTACAAAATATAAATAGAATAAGTCAGCACACCCAAGAACTATGCATAAATAGTTTGTATTATAGTAGAAAAATGAATCCAATTGGTGGTGGTCCTGTTTGAGAAAAGGGGTTAATTACCCCAAAACTTTGGACTCCTGGGCCTCATTCCTTTTTGGGTTTTCTGACATTTTTGCTATCTTACTCTGGTATCCTTTTATGTATTGTACCACTTTAACTACTTGTACATTATGCCCTTGTATGTACCAGTTGACTCTTCTGTTAACAATTTTGCATGTATAACATTTGTATACCTTTTTTGAATATAATACAATCTATGCATAGTTCTATGCATAGTGCTGGCTTATTCTATTTGTATTTTGGACTGTTATTAGAGGAGGAGGGTAGCTCGCCTTATTCATAGGTTCAGCGTCCCTCATGCTCTATTGCTTGTTTCTGGTCATTGAATATTGTGGCGTGCATCATACTACTTCCTAATTTATTTTATGGCTTTCTATCTCCTTTGTAAGTTTGCCTTCAAAAAGTGTATTGCTTAAGCAACACGATCATTGGCCATGTTGTTTTTAGCCTTGCATAGATGTGAACTGGTCCTTAGACAGGATTGCATATTAGCACAACCCTATTTGAAGGAAAACAATATAAAATTAGTAATTGATTATATTCAGTGGTAAGTAAATCAGTTTATCCTAACTGTTTAAATATATATATATATACATATATATATATATTTAATTTATATAATTACACACACAGTATATCTGAATGGTTGGGAATTATTTAATTTATATAATTACACACACAGTATATCTGAATGGTTGGGAATCTGATCCCCTATCAATTATGTAAATAGAGAGTCCTGGCTGGCTTTGCTAACTCTGACTCTAACTCTGACTAGTACCCCTTTACCAGTCTTTTGTCTGTGGGAAAGGTTGTTTTTAAAGCATTATAATAGCATTATATCCATTTTAATAGTAAATGTCCAGCCCTAAAAAACAGGTTCCCTTGATTAGATAAAGGGGACACAATCCTTTATATTTAAAATTGTACCAGCACCTTTGTTGAAAACAGGGTCTTGTTTAAACATTTAGACAGGATTATTCTTTAATGTGCCTATTCATGAGAAGAAATGGTTGTTTGAACCTCTGCGTCTTTAACAGATTTTATCCTAACCGTACACAAGCACAGTAGAAGTATCGTGACCACATACACCAACAGATGTTTTCATTATACAACCTCATCTACCATTCACAATGCTTGATGTTAGAACAAGCAGATGTGTACCTTGACAAAATTTAATGTGTTGCTTTAAGGATGAGATATTTTGACTATTTTTATTTACATGATGACCGTTTAGGTTCATCCAGCGTAGAGTTTGCCAACTGGCTGTGCTCCAATGGTTTCTCTGCTCCCTAGCCTCCTACAGAGCCTGTATAATGTCAAACCTATGATATCATTATTTCCATAGGCCCATCCTATGAATACATTGAATCCAACTGACCTTATGTTGTTGGAGCTGGGAAGGTGTTGCTAAAATAATGTTATCATAAGCTTAGATTAAAGGTATCATCAACATTTAAAAAAATCATACTTCACCAGCAGCAGAAAAAGTAATGTTTCATCAGTGTAAGCTCACTTCCTTCCAACAAGATGCTTTTGTCCTATGCTTCATGATTTAGGGCTCATACACGTTACTGTAGTGTATATATGATGGTCAATACAGATTTGCTTCGCAAAGGTGATGCACTGACATGCTATGTTAAGATGCCCTTCATATCTTATATGGGTAGATATGCCTTTTTTTTACATGTGTGCCATCATATATAGATGGCACCATTGCCTAATTTTGGTTCACTTTGCAGTACAGTGAAGATTAGTGAATAAACCCTTATTATATTTTATAGGGTTATTCACAAAAGGGTGAAGAGTTTGGAGAAGGCAGGATAAGTGAACAATCTAGGACAACATAGCTGATTTGGAAAAATGTCCCCAATTCAGCTCCCTTTCCAGTTCAGCTATGTTGTCCTAGATTGGTCACTTCTTCTACCTTCTCCAAACTCTTCACTCTTTAGTGAAGTGAATAACCCTGTTAGTGTTTTTAGCAGAAGACCAGATCTGAAATTCCAGACCTTCAATACAACTTTTCTAAAAAGAAAAATGGAGGACCCTAACCTTTCACTGCCACCGACGTAAATTGTATTGTGCAACAGAACCGGATTCTCTAGACTAGTGGTTCTCAAGCTATGGGTCGCAACCCCCTGCTGAGTGGGTTGCCGTGTGCCTTCTGCTGCGCTAGGAGTATCAGCTTTTTTCTTCTACATTTCGCCCTGCTTCGGGTAAGCAGGGCTAAATGTACAGCGGGGGGAGCCAATCAATTGATGAAAAGTAAACAATAATAAAAATAAAATTATGAAAAATAAAAAGTAAAAGATAATAAGATTTTTAAAAAATGTTAAAAAGTAAAGAAAAAATACATAAAAAAATACATAAGTATAATAAAAAATAATTTTACTTTTGGGGTCACTTCAACTTGGCAAATGTTTACCAAGGGGTCCCGGCCCTAGAAAGTTTGAGAACCACTGCTTTAGACTCTTGTAACAAATTAATATCTGTGATCAACGGCTGACAAATCTGACTACACCACCTACGACTTCTTTTTGAGCCAGCCATTCCTTGGCGCATTTGCTAGTGTGCTTTGGATATTTTTTGTGTTAAGATTAATTTCTGGTTCAATAGATGTCTCACCACCCCCCCTTCCCCACCTCTATTCAAGCTTGGCTTCTCCATTTTTACATAAATGGCCTCTTTCACACATCTTTTGTACCAGTCCTTCTCCCTGTCTAGGATGCGTACTTGACTGTCTTCAAAGGAGTGACCTTTTTTCTTTAGGTGTAGGTACACTGCCGAATCCTGACTCTATGCTGTGCCATACCTTGGTGTAGCTGCTGTTTTGTTTCACCGACATACAATTCTGAGCACTCTTCAATTTTTTTACAGATATACCATGGCCTGGATGAATGAGAACCTTCACAGACAACCGTACCTTTATCAGGCCACAGCACATTGTTCTAAAAGGGAATTTGCCTATATGTTCAATGACAAACTGTAGTCTTGCCTTAATGTTCTTTTTAGACAGCAAATGGTTTTTTTTGTGGCACACCTCCCATTTAGGTTAAATTGATGCAATCTCTTTCTGATTCCAGTTGCTGATTCTCTCTTATTTCACTGAAAAGGTCTGGCTGAAAAGTAATAGGCTCTGTACAGTGTTTAAAGATGAGAAACACTTATAATTCATTAGGGTGGCCTGAGACTTTGTCATCTCTGCACTGGAGCATCATGAGAGCTCCGAGCAACCTTTTTTTTTTCATGGAAAGAAAATGGGTGTGTCTTGCTCAAAATATAATGTTTTGTGGTAATGCTGACATGTGCCATAAGAATTCATATGAAATGTGATTCACAATGGTAGCTCCATTTAAAATTAATTAACTTGTATAAAAAAAAACCAAGAGCTTTTTTGCATAGTATAAAAACACCTCAGGGCTAGATACAGGAGCTATTTTGCATGCAGAAGTAATCTGCTCAATACCTTGCCTGCTGTCCCTACCATAGTTTAACACATGGAACCCTACTTGTTCTAACGGTAAACTACTTTAACTCTTGACAATTACTTTTAGACCTTTGTGGTCACAGCTTTTGCATCATCCATGCTTGTGATTTGAAAATTATGACATTCCCTTTCAATTCATAACATTTTGAAGCATGCTTTCTTATCCCACATTCATAAAACGCGTGTGAACGTTCATAACGGTTTTGCACAATTTGGCACATTTGTCACGCGTCCACACATGGCAGCCCATTCTTTTCAATGTTTCAAACCTTTTGTGCGCATTTTTGACCACGCATTTGCGTTTGTTGCCCTTCTTGCTTGCCGCATTTGGGGCGCCATTAACAATAATGCCAGCGCTAGCACAATGCCATTGGTACCACTTAGCTGATTGTGTATACCAAGGCATTCATCTCTGTATGCCTTAGCCCAAGGCATGTGGGCACACCAAGCACCCTTTTTAAAACTCTGCCTGTACAAGACTTTAGTTATATCCCTGGGGTACAGAAAGCTTGGCATCAGAAGGCTAATTAAATGTTTATCAATGCCAATCATTTGAGCTCTCTTTCAATCCAATAGAATTTAGACAGTGTTGTGTTTGTGTGCACAGAACAGTGATTGTGAGAATATAATTTGCAATGTCTAACAGACTGGAGGAGAGCCAGCCTCGACAGACAGAGCTGGAAATCCTGAACGCAGCTATTTACAGATTTCTCTCATTCATCTAGTCTTAATCTGAAACAAATCCAGTTTTAATATATATTATTCCTACACAATCCATTTTGTATAGTCCAAATTGACTTTCTGTTTTAAACCCACAGCCAGATATGATTTTATTAACCAGCTGAACAGTTTCAGAATTCCCTTACTTTCTTTCCCGAGTACGGGACGTCCTAGATATTCTATCTAATTGCTCAGGAGGGTCACTGCTCTTCCCGGACCTTTGCACAGAGACATCAAATTATAGGCATCCTTTGCAATAGGATTTTCATCTTTGGTGAGAGGCCATCTACATGTAAAAGGATGCAGGGATGCAGCTTTTCTTGTTATAATATGAGATTGAGTGCATAGCTATTATAGTAACATAGTAGGTAAGATTGAATAAAAATGCAGGTCCATCCAGTTAAACCTATGTATATGTGTGTGTGTGTGTCTGTATATACTTGGCTCTAGTAGTTCCCATATACAGGTGAAACTCGAATAATTAGAATATCGTGCAAAAGTTCATTTCACTAATGCAACTTAACCAGTTGACATCCGCGGTGTTAAACCCCCTTCCCATCCAGGCCATTTTTCAGTATTCAGCGCTGCGGAGGTAGACTCTCTTGTGTGTGTATATATAAGGTTATGGTTCCAAAATCTTTCTAATGCATAGCATGTAGTTCCCCGAGAGGGGATTTCAACAAAAGTGGATCTTTAAGATGGACAGCAGTAGACATACAAATGCTGTCATTTCCGTAAAGCCCCACTCAAGATTTGTTTATGCCTTTTCTGTGTCCCTGTTTAAAAAAAGGTTTTAAAGCCCTATTTGTCCTATTTAAATGCTAGCACCGCCCTCAAGCTCATAAAAGAATGCTGCATAGAACCTGACTTGTTCCATTACAAAAGCACCTGTTGGAGAGAAGAACCCTGCACATTGCAGTGCATAGTAAAATTTTTGAAACCCAGGAATACAATTGCACTGGAACATGTTAAAAATGCATTGCATGCAAGCACATGCATATTATGCACATACACATGCTATTGCATGTGCTAAGTTCCTGGAGCCCAACATGTGGCCTGCCAGCATTCTGCCCATGGCATCTTTGGCTGTGCTGGCAACCTGGCAGAGCCTGACCTGTTGGGCACCAGGGAGTGAAAGTGGCTGTTGTTTGTTTTTGATTTTAGGAGATCCAGGTGATGATTCTTCTGCTGATATCCCCTACTCTGCAGAGTACCCCCTAATGGTCGCCTGGACAAACCGATCATTGACAGAAGCCGCTCTTATGCAGCCAGCTGAGGAGGTGGCCTGCGACACAAATGGATTGGAGTACCATTCAAAATGGTTCATTAAAAACTGCATGAAGCAGATTTTTATCAAACAAATGGTGAATCCACGGCAAGGATTTTTGGGCTCCATTTTGATGTCGGGAATCTATATGCAAGCAACTATTTCAAGTTAAGGAAAGGGAAACAAAGTGCATCTGTCCAAGATTGCAATAATCGTATAGGGTAAAATGTAGTCAAAGAAGTTGAGCTCTCAAGATTAGCAGTACCAACTATACATTTGTGTTTTACATTCCCTGGGCTTATGCGGCTGCCATCAGCTTTTATCTATTTTGTGAAAAGCAATGGACTAATATATTACTTGAGCTAAAGTGTATTTTCTATATACTGTATGAATGGTTACATTGTGTTATTTATGTACTGTAACTGCCCGTAATGACATTGACATGAAAAGTTTAATATTAGCTAGAAGGGAGTTTAGCAATGTAGCAATGACTAGTTTTAATTGTCATTAAGTAGCAAAGGAAAGTAGCTTGTAATAGAGGAATGGAACTGCTGAACATTCAGGGACATCGGGGTCAAGGCTAGGCGTTCTAAAAGCATTGTTGACTCATGCAGTCATTTATTTTCTCTGGTTAGACTGATTGTAGATTGCTGTCATTTATCATTTTTCTTAGAAGAAATGTAAGGAGATTAAAGTATAGCCACGGAGAGACATGGTAACTTGTTAGCCACAAATTAAACAGAAATCTCAACAAAAAGTTTCACTGACTGTAGCTCTTTTAGTTTCTCAATCTTGCTCAATCTTCCTTTAACAACTGTAACTGAATGTGACATTTCTACTGCCTTGGAAGCTTCTTGCTCAGTGTGGCCTTTCAGTGGCAGTCTTTGTCAAAGTATGCCACCCTCCTGTAGGGTAAAACAGTATTGTTTCCAATTTAGCCATTGTCACCTGGGCTAAACCTTTTACACCATGTACACCTTGAGTGGGGAATTTATAGAATTGCTTTCTGCAAATATTTAATCACATGCAGAGGAACTTAAAAAAGTAGCCCTTTTCATGTCCATGATCAAATGTTTATAATAAAAAAAAACAAAAAACATTTTTCATTCTGTTCATTTTTTGTTAGTAATGAGGCCCCTTGAAAGGGGAGTGATTGAGCTTGAGTGGTAAATTGTTTTAAAGCCCAAGTACAGCTGGGCAAAAACCTAAAAGGATCAGCAGCCATTGAGATAAAAAAGAGCTTTTGCCAGATGGGACAGGAGGAGGGGTGGTGGAGTGGTGGGGAGAATCTTAAGCCCACAGTACACTTTGACAAATGGAATGAAATGGGCCGAGAAAGGGGGTAATAGGGCAGATAGCTCCGTTTAAAACACATCTGTACCCAGACCAACTGATGTCCCACTTTAAAACACTGTATATAAGTTACTTGAGGATAGCATTGCACAACCCCAAATTTTCCCCTCTGTGGTTGAACAAAACTGTCATTCAGACTCTGCAGGTAAGGCAGGCTTTGGCAGTAAAGCTGCTACATGCAAGGTCTACTTTTTAAATGTGCCTCCTTCCCCTCTGGCAGAAAAACCACTAAAGCTTAAAAAAAAAAACACACCCATTAGGGAAATACATTTCGATATTGTACTAACCTTCCCCTGGTATCTGTAGTGCAGGGGTTATGTCATCCTGCTGACAATATGCAAATCTCTCAGTACTCCAGATCTCATGACAAGATGTTTCAGCACAGGGCAAAAGTGTCTTATTGGCGATATTTGGGTTTCTCGCCAGAAGCAAGATGGTGTCAACCCCACCTAGATGCCCTCAAGTGTCCGTATTTCTGCAGGGGGGAGGGAGATGCAATTAAAATTGTCTACTTTGAGGATCAAAAAATGCATTCACATGTATTTTTTTTTTTGACTGCTTGAGTTTGAACTTGTGCTTGCTTTTACAGTCTAAATCATAGTGAAATTCAATCATTGCAATGCCGTCATGTTATGGGAAAGCTTTATTATCCTGTTAAAAATCAACTCCGGGTAAAATTGTTATTAACCCTTGCAGTAGGGCTACCCCTGCACTTTAAGGGTTAAGTGCTCATTTTTGCCTAGGGTCAAAAATAACAAACATCATCATTGGTGGCTCTGATGAAGGGGGCATGGCCCGGAAACGCGTCAGCTGTAAGCACACAAGTCTAATTGTGATGCAGCATGCTTGCCAGCAGATCGGCATCTTCTGTGTTTAATATTTGAATACGGGACACTTTCTATACCTGATTGAAGGACTAGCATGCGATTTTTACTGTACTTCTTTTGAGTATGTTTTTATTAATTGTCAATTAAATTAAAGACGATTCTGCACATGTCGTGGGCAGTCTGTGCTTTTGTTGTAGAATTCAAGTTAAGGTTCCCTAGTCCTTTTGAAGGAGCAGCACAATGCGTGATGATTTGTTTTCATGGTACACTCATGGGGACAAAATCGTTCTACTAGCTGTCAGAAGCGCTGGGTATCTATCTAGTATTGTTTGAAAAAGTTATACTCACCTCCAAACCTCGAAGCTGTCCAGCTGTGACAACAATCCTCCCTGCCTGTCTTCTCTGCTGCAGTGATGGTATGTCCCTCGGCACTGTGTATAGAACGTGATGACTCGGGGACCTTAGACTGCTGCAGTGGAGGGGGAGAGAGATACATACTGAATGCATAGTGATTTTGCATACATTTCCTTTTATGTATTATGTTAAAGTGATATTAGAGTCTAAAGGTTTTTAAGCTATATTAAATGCTGATTAGACAACTTAGCGGATGCTGCTCCTTGATGTTGAAAGTTTTAGCTTCCAGCAGAATCAGCTGGTCCTCTGATCTCTGGCCCTGATATCCTGTGTTAGGTCCTATGGAGCCACCTTTGTGTGTTCTTGTAAGCTGTGTGTGTCTCCACAAAGACAGTTACATTAAGCAAGGCCACTTCCTCTGCTCCTCCCTTCTCTCTTCTCCATACTAGTAGATGGACAGCTGTTGCAGACTGCTCTGTACCTTATGCTTTTCTACTGGACATGAAGTTCAGGGAAGTAGAGCTGAGAGAGTTGGAGCTGTTTGCAAACATAATGACTGTAAGTCAGGGGTAGCAAACCTCCGGCCCTCCAGCTGTGGTGGAACTACAAATCCCATGAGGCGTTGCAAGATTCTCACAACCACAGACATGACTCCCGAAGAGAGATGCATCATGCTGTGTTTGGGCAAAAATATAAAGAAGTGATTTGCTGGGTGATGAATATTTGTTTGATCTTGATTCATTATTGTAAAATAATTTGAGAGTTTAATACTACTTTAAGGACTAAAAATGATTTGTTTAGTCAGGTAGATGGGAATACTGTCATATGAATATCAAGTAGTCCTTTGTATAGCTTCAGCCTCCTTTTCAGATTTTTCTTGGTCTTCTCAAAACCTGTTGTAAAAAGCTAGTTTACAGAGCTCAGTAGCTCAAGCTAAAATGCACACACACACAGTAAATGGCTCATTACAGTCTCTCATCCCTTTTAGATTACTTCTTCTAAAGTTTCAGTTACAGTGCGCCATTGCAGAGTTTATTGCCTTGAGTCAAAGAAGACCCAGTCTGATAGACTTGCAGTGGGATGAGTAGATCAGAGCAAAATATGGCTGCCACCATGTTTATGATTATAAACTATAGTTAGAAACACAGTTTGGATATATTAACACACATTGATAAAATATTTTCATTAGGTTGCATTCACATCTTTCCGTGTGCTTTGACATAAATTTGTATGCATTTTTGAATGCTCTTTTTTATGCACGTTAATGCACCTTTTCAAGTGTTCGGGGCTAATTTGTTGGGTTCTGTTAGCCAATGAAATGTTGAGTAAAGTTGAGGTTGCTATGAATGCAGATGGTTACTATGCCCTGGAAATGCGCTAAAACACATGTTGTATGCATTTTCATGTTCTGCCAGTGCCATCAATAGGGCCTACAAGATGCACTCATGCAGTAAAAAATGTATCTTCACTTTTTGGCTACCGTATATATTAGACATGTGCACTGCGAAAAAATTTGTTTAGTTTCGTTTCGTTTTAAATTCGGATTTGTGTTATTTCGTTTTTCAGGATTCGGGTGTGAAAGTCAATTCGGGTTCGGAATTCAGATTCGGACGAAATTCGGTAGCGTTAGTACGAACGTTCGTTTCGTTTTCTGTTCTTATTCGTTCGTTCGTTTGCAGCAAAAGTGACATTTGAGGGGGAAAAAATATTTTTCTCCTTCTCTAATGTCACTTTGCTCCAACGAACGAAACGAATAAGAAACGAAACGAACGTTCGTACTAACGCTACCGAATTTCGGAAATGGAAATTCGGATTCGTTTGCATTCGTTATGTCTGTAATTCGGAATTCGGATACATCCGAATGTCCGAATTTCCGAAAATTCATCCGAATTTCGATTCGGAACGAAACGAACCGCACATGTCTAGTATATATGTCAATGCAGCACACAGGTGAACTAGCACCATTAAAAGCTGTGTTCATGCGTTTAAATCTCAAAGTGTGAACTGGATCTCTTTCTTGTGTATAGTAAAACATTAAAGTGTATCTAAAAACAAACCTACAGTTTTGAAAAGAGTTGGAAATGGTAAAAATGTATTCTGAATTTCCCAGTGGTCACGAGGACAAATATAGAAGGTAAATTTGGCATACACGGCTCAAATTTCGACTAATTCCTTTTAAATCAGCCACAATGTGAGCTGTGGGAGGCCCTTTTGGCCCAAACAGTGACTGCATCCAATCATTCTATCCAATCTGCATCCAGTCAGATTTGGGGTGTCCTTATCCATTTTGCCAACTGATAACGGGGGCCGGGGGGGGGCACGCACTCAGTGGGGGAGTGGTTGGTGGTGCTGGTGGACAGTGACACCAATCCCTAGGCTTGCAGGAGTGATGCCATACTGCTCTGCCTGCTGCTCCCCCCCGCCCCCATGTGACCCTAAGAGATGCTACCTCTGGCTGTCTTATAGGGACAGCCCTGAGTCAAATGCGGTCATTGTTCAGGTATCAGACATCTGTGGGTGCCTACTATTTGAATACATCAGTTCCTTGGGCTGAATAAGATAAATCTAGCCAGGTCTGACTAGCTTAAATCTCCCCACCAGGCAACCAGATGACAATAATAACCTGACCGAGGTTCTTATTCATCCCCACTCTATCAAAAAAAACTAAAAAAGTGCATTATAAGATTCATTTATTTCTCTTAGTATATCCAACATCTTAACTATTTATTTTCTTTTTCAGCTATACAATCCACTATCCGGCTTGCAGCTTTCACAGGTGATAAGTTTAAAGAAGTCCTTGATGGTCGCATAGTGCAGGGAGCCAGTCAAAGAAATATAGACATGAAGATCTAGTAAGTGCACAGTATCTCTCAGATACTTAAATGTTTGTGTGTGTATGATGCTAAAAGAGCTACTGCAGAGTACTTTATTGTATTTTCATCTTAGCGGAATGTTGCTTTAGAAGATTTCCACAGAGATAGTTTTAGTTTGAAGGGGACAAAGACACATTTCCTGGTTTTTCAAGGGATGCATTGCTGTCTGAACAGTTTGTATAAACCTGTTAAGAACAATAACTCAGAGAGCCATAAAGGACTGTATACCCATTTATTGTATTATGCTTTTTAAATGGTGTTCTTGGTGAATAACACATTAAATCAATCTAAAGGATGTGAACAGAATAAAGAACTGAATATAACATGTAGACATTAAAGGATTGTTGGTATAGTTCATCAGCAATAAAAAAACAGTGAAATTGCTGCCATGGAAAAATCTTCAAATTTGGGGGCTGCCTCCTAAGTTATGGAAAGCAAGCAGTGTTTCTTATTCAACTTTTAAGTTATGCTGAGCCTGTATTTCTAAAAATAGAATTTATTTAAAATGTCATTGTTTTTGTGCTTGAGAAAATTACACATCTCCTACTTCTAATGTGACTTCGCGCCATCTGGATTACTCAGCATGGAGGTACAGAATGTATTACTCTTTGAAAGCAGCCAGATTATTTTTTCTATTTTTTTGGCTACATTGTGATGATTTGTATTTAAAATCTGATCGGTTGAGAAAGGCTGCTCTTAAATATAACGGGAACCAGTGTTCCATGGAACCCTGGGGTGCCTCGAATTTCACATAGCATCATTCCTTTTCATTGTACAGGCAGGCATCTGATGTGAAGGGTGGCTTCTGGTGAGGGGACTGATGTAAAGTGGAAAACACCATTTTTTTTGTGATGTTCACATGGGATCCCTCAAAATCCATATCAAACCCCTATATATGATAAGGGTCTGATATGGCCAAACATAATTTTTTTAATTTGTGTTTTTTACACTTTAGATTGGGGTGCCTAGTTTTGAAGGGTGTCATGACTTAAAAAAGGTTGTGAAAAGCTAAAAGCATAATAATATATCTGGATTTTATTTATTTCATAAGTTATTGTTTGAGATTTACCTGCAACCCGCAGAACACTTGCACCAGATTAGCATGATGATATATTTTGCAGGTAAAGGTAAGGGCATCAACATTTCAGGCCCAATGTCATACCTGTTAATTTAAAAGCTTTTGATATTTACGTGTCTTAAGTTACTATTTAATAGTACATACCCCCATGTCATCTAAAAGAATATGAAGTTACACAACATAAGGACATTTTCCATAAAGCCTTTCTCCATGGGCCACACGGTTTTCCCATTAAATGGCTCTGATTTAAAAAATTAGTTTAGTTTGGTTTTGATTCGGATTTTGCTTTATTTTGTTTTTCGGAATTCGGGTCCGAAAGTCAATTAGTTTCGGAATTCGGATTCGGACGAAATTCGTTAGCGATAATCTGGATAAAGTTTCTTCATTCGTTGCAGCAAAGTGACATGCAAGAGGGAAAAAAAAGTTTTTTTGTTCTCAAATGTCACTTTGCTGCCACGAAATTCGTCCAAAAAACGAATCAGAAATTCGGAATCGTTTATATTCGTTATATCTGTAATTCGGAATTCGGATACATCCAAATCTCCGAAATTCCGTCCGAATTTCGATTCGGAACGAAACGAATCGCACATGTCTAGTATAAATGACTGCCCTTCTTCCTAAATCCTTTTGGTTGCTCATGCGATTCTCACATTCTGAATGGCTTTAACAGGCAGTCCGTGTTCCCTGGTTTTCAACTTTGCCTTCTGTAGTTCATAGATGGTGAAATAGTACATACTGAATCATGTAAAAAAGGTTGCAGCCTTTGAAAAGCTTACAAAATGTACACAGTATTTATTATTGGTATTTAAGCAGCACTTTACATAGTTGCACATTCACATCAATCCCTGCCCTCAAGGAGCTTACAATCTAAGGACCTATATATCTGGAGGTCTGGAGGAAACCCACACAAGCACAGGGAGAACATGCAAACTCCTTGCAGATAGTGGCCTTCTGCATGGCAGAAGCGCTAAGCGGTACGCCACTGTGCTGCCCAAGTGAGATTAAATAGCCAAATAGTTTTTTTGCTTCAGTTTTGGATAAAGTAGGCAATGGTTGCAATCTCTTTTCCCAGTAGATAGATTCCACCTTGCTATCCATTGGCACCAAGACAGGAAGTGATGCAAAACATCAGGGTAAAACTATCAAGTGACCCCTGTCCTAGTGGCAACTATCCAAGAGCAGAACTCCCCTCACTTGGTAAAAATTGCCACTTTCTCTTATGTCATTCCAACAAGGGGTAATGGGAAATGTTCCTAATGGGACTCAGACAGGAACAAATGCACTGGGAGGTGCTTTAATCCTTCCTCACTTTAAAAAGAAAATGTGGCTATACATATATACTAAAACTTATTATAGAGTAAATACTACTATAAAAATAAAGAAAACCCTATGTCAGCATCAGATAGTCTTGTAAACTGTAAATAAATATTTGGTCACCTAGGCCCATAGTGAAGTGAGTGGTGAAACTAACTCTTTTGCAACCCATTTGGCTGCAATGGGGACGAGTGATGTGAGGGAGGGGGGAGGGGCAATACCAAATCCCATGCAGGGATTATTGACTCACCCTGCTTTTGCTATAGCCATGGTTTCCTTCCCCACCATCTAAGGATGCTATAGTTGCTGGCACTAGGCAACAGAAGGTCAGAGTATTTTTCTGTGGGGATTAATTTGCTCATTAGATCAGGCGATGTGCAGAAAAGACTTGGAGGAGCCTTCTCCACTTAAGAAAACAGAGAAAAGCTCCATGATCCCCCCTTTCCAGTCTTATACCACACCAGACTTAGGAGGCAGAGAACATCACAACACTACCAGATCTGGATTCCTGGTCCCTAAATATAATGTACCATCTGATGATCAAGTGACTTCAGGCTTTTGCATTATACCCCTGTATTTGAGAAATGACAGCTTACACCAATTACAAACCATGGAAACAGTGGAGTGGAAACAAATAACCTTTTGGGTTGCTCTAAATGGCATCCTGGCATCCATCGTATTTGCCCCACTAGCTAAAACCCTTGAGTTGTCAATAGTCATACCTTCTCTGCTGCCTGGATCTGAGGCTTGGAAGCCAAGCATCACCCACTGTGTTTCTTTGAAAGAGACGTAGTATGACACAGAATAATGCGATTAGAATCTAGCACTACCACAAAGTGTTGATAGTTACAAATAAAACAATTGTGGCTATTCTTTGTGATGTAATATGACATGAATGAACAGGTTTATTTGCCTGTTAAGTACATGCTTGGAAAAGCAATGATCATTTGAGACTTGTAGAGATAAGCAGAATAGCTACATCATATACAATTGTTTATACATTGTTTATGTAATTCTAGAAAACAAAAGTGTTCTCATTTAGACAAAGGAAAGATCGGGCAATATAATGAAGCCACTGACGTGTTATATGGTATTCTAATAAAATGTGCACTGTAAAGGAAACATCACTAATAAAAGGAATCCATACACCATTCATCTATAGGACACCTGTAGGAGTACTGCATGTTCGTCTAAAATTTAACTTTTTTCATTAAAATTTTTTTATGAACTGCTACATGTTATAAGAACATTTATTGCCCTTTGAAGCATAAAGTGACACTAAACTTAGGAATTAAATCTTAAAAATGCATTCAAGTACCTATTAACAAAAAATGTATCTTATTTGTGCATCACTCAGCTGTAGATCCTCAAATCATCTCTGAATTGTTGCTGACACTGTCTTTTTGTAACATTTATGTTAATAGTAAAGGTACTTGAATGCATTTTTAACATTAAACTGCTGAGTTTAGTGTCGCTTTAGAAGCTCTGTGGGGTTGCCAGGGATCCCAACCTGAAAGAAGCACTTTCAGGGAGGTGTCCCTCTCATTTCCGGGAGGTGCCCCCCCCCCCCCCCCCCCCGCGGGGGGGGGTGGGGGGGGGGGGGGGGGGATGGGTTGCAATGCTGTCTGGGGCTCCATTGGAGAGATCTCCCCTCACTTTCTCTTCTGGGTAGAATGTTTTACCAGACAGTAAGTGAGGGAAAATCTGCAACAAGGAAACAGACAATAAAATCCTGACATAGGTTCTAGCATTCCCCAAGAAGTAAAAAAGATTTGATCCTGTTAGAGAGATTACACCTCACTTACTGTCCTAGGGACAACCTTTTCAGATGACAAGAAGTGAAGTAATCTCTCCAATGAAACCTCTGACAACAGTAAAACCTGAGAGGATTTCTAAGTTGTTAGCCTTGAGATCACAATAGAGTAAGGTGGAAAAAAAGAACATCTCATGGTCCTTCAAATGTCTTTTTGCTTACTGTTATCTGCTGTTTTAACCATTATATATGTGTTACTAAAAAGAATGCAAAACTCTAAAACAACCATTTCCTTTGCCAATGTTTACCATCAGGTGTACAGAAACCACTGCCAAATAGTAACTATATTTACATAATTCTAGCTTATATCCACCACAGCAGTACATAATCAGCGGGCAAAAAACTGTACTGTAACCAATCTTGCCTCCTCTAGAGCTGTGAATCACATTTTTCATGTCATAGACACCTGCACCCTTCCCATCGTGCATCACCCTTCCCGTCATGCATCAATGGCCAGGAGGAAATTAGACATGGCGATCACAGTATAGCTGTGGACTTTTAAAAAATAAGTCTAATTTTGCATATCATTGATGACACTGTTTAGCTTAGTTTAGGCTTCATATCTTTGGAAAGGCAGGACTTTCTTTTTAAACACACCTAATGTTGCAGATTATGAAGGTACAACTATGTTTACAAGCTTGGTAATTTATTTAAAATTAGCAGGCCATGGGCCTAATTTCAGTGGTGGCACATAAGTAATTCCCTGCTACCCACTTAAAGTGGATCTTTACCTCCTTTGATTAAAAATCACATCAGCGTACAGCTCTGCATGCGAATATGAAATCATCTTACATTCATTAGCTAAACAAACATTTTTATTTTACATACAATTTCTTTTTTCTGCTTCCTGGTCCATTTTGGCACAAATTATGTAATCCTGCCCAAGCGCTGCATCCTGGGAAGGTTACATCAGCAGAGCATTGCTGGGAAATCTCATCTGTAATCTCATCTGTAATCTCATGTGACCTCAGGGAAAGGCATTTTCCTCCCCTGAGACAATGTGCATGGTCACATGTTCTAGTCACATGTGCCAGAGTTCCAGGAAGTAAAGCTAGTAGCCAGCCCTTAGTTAAAATGACCACTGTCAGAAGACTGGGGTAAGAAAAGAAAAATAAGGTATGCAAAGAATAAAAAGCCAGCAAAGAATAAAAAGCCAGCAATTATCTAGAAGTATCTGTTTGTCATTAATATACATTTCCAAAGGTGCCTTTTTGTTGTTGTTTTGAAGATATGGGTAATGTTCCACTTTAAGGGCCAGCCTATATAAAGGTGTTTCTGACGGTCACCTAAAATTTCAACATAAAGATGTTCAGTCCTTCTCAAGTCAAGTGCATTAGTGTTAACATGTCTATGATCTTGCAAATGAACAGCTGGCTTTTCCAATAATTGATGGTAATTTAGGGGCTGGTGGGAGGGCTCAAACAGCTTCCACAGCTCTTTGCTGCCGCTGCTTTGGGACTTTGTGCCCCAGGTTATGTTACAGCTGCCCCTGTGGTGGGGGTGGGTGAAAGTTGTGGGTGTGGATAGAGCACCAAGCCTTCTCTTGCTCAGAACTCAGAACACTTCCTGGCTGCAAATGCATTTAAATGCATTTAAACTTCCACTTCCTGTCTACCTAGATTGTAACCTTTGCATTTCTTTGTTCAAGCCAACTTTAAAAAAAACTAATTGCAATTAAAAACTCCATTAGCCATACAATATTACATCTTACAAATCAGCAGCACATGTTCTTTGTAGTACACTGATACTATAGACTGTAAATCTTTATGTCTATTACTAGCATAAGTATTGCAAAAATCGAGTCTCGGGTGCACACGTATTTTTGTTTTCTGGCCTATCTAGAGCATCTGTACTAATATAATTGTAAGGACTGAAAGTGGATGGGAACCATCACACAGTGTGTATATAGAGTCGTTATAAATAGTGTACTTTGAATCATGATGAGTCTTTAGATGATGTCTAGCCTTCAACGCTGTGAACATCTGGCTTAACGAAGAACCTATTATAAGTTAATTTCAAACGGTGGCACACCCATATTGGGCGCAGTGTGTTTTATTCAGTTATGGTCTTTTGATGTTCTGTAAGTTAATGATCTAGTGGTTTATCCCATGGTTTATCCCAACATATGTATCTATTAGTTTGGGCTTTTAAACACATTAAGGCTTTGTCTGTGCATGTTGTGATACCCACACAAACCATCATCATAAGAATAATAAAACATTTATTCCTCCTTATAAATGCATGCCACTCATTTTTTTTTTCCTAAAAAAGCAGAAAGTACATTTTATCCCATCATTTATTACCAACCAACATTTTTATGCCACTAGTATACTTTTTGAACATGTTTCTGCTTGTCTAAGCCCCTGTCAGTTCACCACCCCTGTTTTAGAATTTCCACAATTAGTTTTCCTTTAGAGCTTTTTCCATTAGTATTCAGCCAGCTCCTTAGACATTTCCACATTCTGTATGACAACCTAAAAATTAAAATGGATTTCCTTTTTTTAGCATTTGATTTACACAACTAAAATAATACTTGGCTAAAGTGAAGGTGCAAATATTTTTTTTTTGTCACAAAAAAGTAGAAAAATAAAAATGTACCTTTTTTTTTTTTTCTCTGGAATTCCCTCTGAAAGATAGCAGTACACTTCCTGGTATGCAAGTTTGCCTAGGTACTCCTGTACCTACAGCCTCAAAGTTGCATATCTCTAGTGTAAGATCTTAGGCACTGCTGTATCTGACTGCTAGTCTCAGGAGATTTGGAGTTACATTTGATGATGCCACTACTGTGCTGGTTACTGTCCTTGCTTAAGGCTTTGACTTAAGGAAGCACAACTCTGCCACTACCGAGATGGTGTCCTCTACATGGTGACACATTGCAGAACAAGGCTTTTTAAATCAGTAATGGGGCAAATACCAGCTGCAGCAGGAACACAGGCAATACTGGTGACTAGTCCTTTGCAATCCCCCTGCCATTTTTAGCACAGCATCCAGAGTTTAGTTCCTCTTATATGCCGGATCACTGAGTCCCTCAAATTCCTCTGCAAGACTCATGTGATCTCTGAGGGCGGGAGGCGTTGTATAAACCTGTGACAGCTGCCACCTGCCCGCAGCTGTTCAGTCTGTTAACCAGTAATCATACAGCCTGGGATTACCTCCAGACAATCACATCAGGATGCACACAGTCTGCATCCAGGTGTGGTCATTCCAGGTAATCCCAGGCTGCATAAGTAGCCTGCGAACAGCCGTGGGCAGCGGTAGCTGACATTAGATCATACAGCACCTTCTGTCTGCAGGATATTGCATGAGTCTCATCAATTCCCTCATGAGATCTCCTGCAGGTGTGAATGGAGCCCAAGTATTCAACTCCCCGAATCATTACTAGGTAAAAGCACGGGGGGCTTTAATTACAGCTGCAGGTTTTTTGCTGGAGGTCTCCCACCTTCACCCATTTACATTCTGCAGTTGTTGCCAAGGCTTCTGGAAGATTATAGCTTAAGCAGTACTGTCCGAGCTGAGACTTCCCATAGAGAAAAAATACTGCCGGTCTCCTGCTCAGTGCAAGGAGATGGGAATAGCTATTATCCTTTGTCTATCATATGTGCCAAAGGCTCCCAGAAGTGTGCAAACACTGCCCCAACATGGATCGGTCAGGCAGTGCCTAGTGGGAAGAGTCAGCATTTTATGTCTTTGGTCCTATTTACTGCTTAAAGACAGGGGCGGGTGCTATTTTTTGTGCTTTTTAGGAAAGTAGAGTTGTCCCTTTAAGGAAAACTAAATTCAAGAACTAAAGCTGCAGTTGCAGCATAGCAGTCTTTAAATGTGGTAACTGCTTTAGTTTCCATTTTCCAGGCTAAAACATTTTAAGCAAGTACAGAAAATACCTGTTGATCTAGTCTGAAATGCGATGTCGTTGTTACTTCCTGTGAGCTAAACTCTAAGCAAGAAGAATGTTATTTTTCTTCTATGAACTACTTATCGCCCTATCCTCCATGAACTGGAGATGAATAAAAGCAGGCCATGGTTCATCCCATGCATACCACAGAGGAGTGAGTGTAGCCACCCAAGGACAGGAAGTGTGTTATTCCCAGAAAAACCTGGTGAAGATAAAGATAAAAAGTCTAAAAAAGAAAACTAATGCAGGCACTCTATCTTAGGACTGGTCAGCTAAAATGTATATATTTTTTGTTTCTGATTTTAGATACATTTTAAAGAGATGCGTTTATTGAACTACGTGTATCCGAACAAATAATATCTCTTTTAAAAACATGCCTTACACTTATCAGTACTGCCTCCATTGAATGCAGTCTTGACTGATTTGCAGAGCTATCAGCCCATTAGGAATTTCAGCATCCAACACTTCTTGGTGACTGTGTATTCCTGCTGATTGTTGTGTGTCCACTGCTGTCCTATTTTTCAGTGTATTGTGTCTCCGGGGGGCAGTAGTGGTAGGCATAGTACATGTTGTCAGGATGCATGTATTCTTACAAATATGTATCTTTAAAGATGCAGTTAAGCCAGTTGAAAATGTTATAATCCAAATATATGGCATGACTTTTTATCCTCAGGCATTCTGAAGCAGAAGCTTATTTTGATTGAAAATCTGTGCCAGATCCAAAGCTACCATTATGGCAATTTAAAATGAATACAGGCATATCTTAATAAAAGCTTTAAGCTAATGGAAGGCCAGAAATGGAGACTATAAATTAGTTCTTTTTATCCTGAAAGGGAATGTGTAGTGTTTAGCATATGTAGCCTTTATTTATAAGTAAAAATATTGCATATGCAGTACATATTTCATATACATGATTTCCAGCCAGCAAGGGGAGCTCTTAAGTTCTTTTTACATGTTTCAATGCTAATTTTAACGGCTTAGCTAAAAAAAAGTAATTTGTTTATAGAGCTCAATGGTTGAAGCTCAGTTTACACACATTGAATGAGGCAGAAAAGTGACTTGCTCCTTCTTGTGTCCCCTGTTCTGACCACATACAGAGTTTTAGAGAGATATTTAGAAAGGAAATCACTACTGCTGTGCGCTCTTTATAGAAAAATAAAGTGTATATTTGTATATATACTTTTTTTTATTTAATTTTTTTAAACCCTGTAAACTTTAAACAATGTAAAATTGATCTGAAATGTATAGTTGCCCCTTTTAAAGGATGTTTAAACCTTGGGGAAATAAAGAAAAAAACATAATGGCACACCTCACGTAATGCTAAAAGGCACTTTTGACTGGAGAGCTTAACCAGGTGCAGCCTTTACTCCCGCATTGCTGAAATTTCCACATAAGAGACATTTCAGAAGGGCCATAGATATAAATGTCTTCATCTTTTCTGGGCAGTATGGAAAATTCAGAACCAAGAGAGTAAAAGCTATGCAAGCCTCAGACAGACCACAGAGTCAACTCCTTTTAACGTGATCTGAGTTAAGAAATTATAAAGCAAATATGTATACAGAGTCTGGGTTTTGGGGCATTGCTGGCATTTTAAAGGTGCATTCATCTTTGAAAAAAGCATAGTGAATCCTATAAAATGCAGAAGATTTCTTAAAGCCTAACTAGCTATTTTTTGGGAGATAGAGGGGAAATGTCTGTGATATTCCTGTCCCCTTAAGGGCCCATGCAAGAAATGAGGTGTATGGTTGTCTACAGGACAGGAAGAGGAGGATAGCAAGAGCGATTGCATATCTGCTTTCACTGGTTCTGATTTTTCTGGCTGTATACTTGTTCTAGAATAGTGATTTTTATCATACTGAAGCTAAAGCATCAGCATGATTGTCATGAAGCTAGTATTTTAATAAAGTGAACATGTCCAGACCAAAAAAGGGAACACTGCTGACGTGAAGGTACCTTGTGGTGCCTACAGGTACCATTGTTGGTCTTTAAATTGATCTCTGTGTCCTATGGAGCTCCCTTGGATCCTAGACCAAGCTTGTACATGAAGCTTGCCTTTTCCCCGTATCAAGATTAAGCTCCACTACTCCACCCCTCCCATCCCACCCAGTGATAAGCCCCACTTCCTGTCATTTTAACTGTCAAATAGTAGATCTTTAGTGGTCAGTAAAGGGCTCTTGTATTGGATTGTTTAATGACGGTGTGAAACGTAGCACCAGGAGAGAGTGGGTCTTAATCTCAACCTAAAAACCATTCAAGTTAAACCTAGTTGACTGAGAATATAGGCACCAGAAGAAATGCAAATACCTTTATATTTACTTTAAGTACCTGAATCTGTGTTTATATCAGCCTTCTTCATTTCCCCTACACAGCAGCACTTACATTGGGTGAAGGAGGGGCAGCACTGTAAGACATTAAGGCTCTTCTGCATTTTATAGTGCTGTTCGTCTAACACTGAAAGCTTTCTTGGAAAACGAGAAAGTAATTCCATCATCTCATTAAGGCATTGCTGCTTCTTTGTCTGGTCACGGCTTGGTCCTAGACCAGGCTCTATTATATGCAGTGCAGTTTGCAAAGAGGTTTCAGGGCCTGGCTGGGCTGTTTGGCAGGATTGTTTGCATCACAAGACGGTCAGCAAAATTACAATTTGTTTGACCACTTTATGTTGATCTATTTGCCTGGAGTTCAGTTAGGGCAGCCTTGAGGGAGTTTAAATTGGGAACATTTTACTATAAAATTACTACTAGCTTATGACGGAGTCAATGAAACAGCCATGCATGTGAGTAAAATGGTAAACATGAATTTAGCAGACCAACATTTTTCCAGAAAAACATGTTGTTTTCCAGACGTATGACAAATACATGACATGCTCTTCTACTCTTTTTATATTAATGTTTTCTTAAATAACTTGGGCAGGAAATAACCATTACCGCTGACCACAGAACAAATTCCTTTTTTATTTAAAGGGAATCTGTCATTAAGCTACATATCTGTGTGATAACTCTCTGATGGAAACTGCAATTGTCTGACTACAAGGTTGCATGCTAGTTCAAAGGCAGTGAAGCGCCAATCCAACATCGGGTTTAACAGCCCAGGAATTAGTGTGTAGCCTGACAATCAGACAATGGCAACATTCAAGTGAGGGGGATTACATCAAATTAATTTAATTTCTTGAATATAGAACACAAAAAGCACCAGCCCAATGGTAAAATGCAAGTAAAAATGGTCTTTGTTTTTTTTGTTTTTTTTTCTGTGAGGGCATTCCAAGTGAACTTATGAAATGGTGGGCAGATAGTACTTTTTTCTTTCTCTTTCCTTGCAGATGGCTTATAGACCCATGAGTCAGAAAGTATTCTTATGGTTCTCATAAGCAGAACCATAATACAAGGTAATTTAATAAAAATGTAGAACAGAGAAGTTGAGACGATCAGGTTTAATTTTTTTCAGAAAATCAAATAATTATTTTGATTAGCCACTGTGGCCAACAACTCTTGCATTTTCTTCATGTTCTTTTCTGCAGATTTCATACACCAGGACCTATGGGTTTATTCTTGGTGTAGCCATTACAGAAACTTACAGCACACATGCAATTAAAATCCATGTGCTTGACCCCTTTTTTAAAAATCATTGAAAGTTAGTGTTCAAACTCCCTTCACAGCAACTGAGAACAATTTCCTCTAATCAAGAAAGTAAATGCAGAAGGATTTTATGTTAAAGTAAAATGCTTTGTGAATAATGACTACCAAATTGTCTTGAATCCACAGGAGTAGGATTTTTGTATGAGACATGCTTTGTTTCCTACCAACTAAAATCCTAATAGAATACTGCCTTTTTTTTTCTTCTATATAGTGCATCCAAAAATGGAATGTAGAAAGAAAAAATAGCATATCATATTACGTGTTTATGATACATTTTGTGTTTTGCCTCTTCTCCTGTAACGATAGTGGATAGAGCCAAACAAATACTACCTTTATGTCCCAGTGGCCTTCTGTGCTTACGCAAATATAGGTTTATGTTTAATTTTTTCATATTGTGTTTATGTCCTGTAGATGCATTTACACTAGGGATGTCCCAATGCCACTTTTTCAGGCCCAAGTACAAGTACTTCCCCTCATGTACTTGCTGATACCAATTACCGATACTTTTTTTTAAAGGGACAGGTGACTTTAAATGATCTATAGTACAACTACATGTTATGTACTATGGAGAATTGAAAATCTATTGCTGTAGTGTGGTGGAGGTGTGTGCTGTATATGTGTATTACATGTACATTACACACGTCCAGTACACTATAGCAATAGATTTACAGCCAGCCCTGTCCCAGCTTCCCTCACTCACAGTTTCACTCCGATCCCTGTTGCCTCACGAGGTGCCTCTTGTAGTCGGCGCTGGGCAGGATCGCTGCATCGCGTCTCGGTGCTCAGCTTGTGGGAGGCGCACGCAATTCTGCCCTGCTAACATGAATAGGTTAAATTATGATCCATAGTACATATACAGTACACATGTCCCGTACACTGCAGTAATAGAGTTACAATTATCCCCTGTTAACATGAATAGGTAAAATCATGATACATAGTACATAATAGTACATAACATGTAGTTGTACTACGGATCATTTAACCCATTCATATTAGCAGTGCAGAATTGTAAATCTATTGCTGCAGTGCATTCTATATGTACAGTACATATAGAATGCACTGCAGCAGTAGATCACACAAAAAACTAAGCCCAGGCCCCGTCTTACTCAGTGTTGCCTCGATCGCGGTGCCTCACGATTTTCCTCACACGTGAGGACGTCGTCTGCGCTGAGCTGGAGAGGAGTGTCACGTCACTGCTGCTCCGGTGGGTGGCGCTCCAGGTGGGGTCCTAATTTAGGTGACCGGCGACTGCCTGGAACGCCGCCCACCGGAGCAGCAGTGATGCAACGCTCGGCGCTATGTGGTAAGTAAAAAATAAACATACCGCAAGCTTCGGGGCTATGTATCGGGGCATTTTGACAAGTACAGGTACTTGTCAAAATGCCCTGTATTGGTCCCGATACGGATGCTTGGATCGGGACATCCCTGCTATAAACCAATCATACTCCATATGCAGTTAAATTGGAATGTGACACCTTTCCTTTATTTGGTGCAGAGGCTTTTAAAAGAGTGATGTTTTCACAAATAGAATGCAAAGCACAATTATTATACACATTGGTAATGTAATGCTCAGTGAGACACCAGTAACAGCTATAAAATGAACATACTTAGTCAAGTGAGATCTCTAAACAAAGCTACGTCCACAGGTCATTGAGAAATCCAGCATCAAATAAGAACAGGCCACCAGATCACAATTGTAGTAAAAAAATAAAGAATGCTGTATACAGAAACAGGGCCTCACGTACTGGTGCCTCACGAGGTGCCGAATGCTCTTTTAGCTCACATGTGAGGAGGACGTCGGCGGCGCTGAGCGGAGAAGAGCCGCGTCACTGCTGTGGGCAGAGCTCCAAGTGGAGTCCTCTGGGCAGTCGCCAACCATCCGACCTGGAGCCCCACCCACAGCAGTGACGCAACACTCCTCCGCTCAGCCTGCCCACGGAAGGTAAAGTTTAAAAAAAAAAAACCAGCGCAAGCTTCGGCGCTAGGCATCGGGGCATTTTGACAAGTACAAGTACTTGTCAAAATGCCCTATATTGGGCCCGATTCCGATGCGAGCAGCGGTATCGGGACATCCCTAATTTACACATATTGGGAAGGATTCCATTCTCTTGAAAATGAAGTCCGATAATCCAAAATGGGAAAAAAACCCCACACATGTAACACAATGCAGCAGATCTCAAGGCTTTATAATTAATACTAACTTATTACAAAAGAATGGAAGCACAAAAAACAACATTCTGTTTAGAACAAGCCATAATGTATGGAGTCATTTATGTAAACTACATACAGCTGTTTTATGCTTATTAGCTCTCATCAGTGCCAGATATGTCAGGTTTGATTCATGTAGGGCTTTTGAAAGAGTGATGACAATGTCCAAAAAGCTTTAGTTAAGGTAGGACAAAAGAAGTAAAAAATAAATTAAAAAAAAGCCCCCCTAGATTTGAAACTTTCTAGTATGTAAGATATCTGAAGTAGCTTTGCTCTTGCCCAAGCTGCTTCCCTCATAGAAAACTAAACACGTTCCCTCAGGTCCTTCCCTAATGTATCCCTATGCTATTCCTGGCCTCAGCGCAGTCCGATCCAGACCAGAAAAATACTGCATGTCTCATTTTGTCTGGTCTGGAATGTACTGGAACTGCGGGCAGATTCACACCATTTTCTGGTCCGGAAAATAATGTGAACCTGCCCTGAGACCTGATTGATGCCACCTATTTGTGAATGATACTGACACATTTTGTGCACTTGTAACGTAGTCAAAGGGAGTATTTTTTATCTGTGTGAACTTTTGCAATTGCCGTTTTGAAAAAAATTAATGTTTGTAACAATTTATTCCCCCAGTGCACAAGAATGAAAGTCAGTTATTTGATTGTAGAAAGGGGAAAACCTAAATGGACCAGACCCTGTATAGGGTTTTTAATTGAGTGAAAATTATGATTTTAAAAAGGCACAAATAGATTGAGAAGTAGTAGGACAAGAAGGAAGATGATGTATGACAGTGTCAGTTGCAGGCACCTCTCTGACAAAAACAACAGAATTCAGAATGTGTTTTACAGGTTAATATCGGCAATTTGCACCAGCTTCTATTTTTTTTTTTAATGTAGTAGTGTTTCACTTGTGTTCTATCCTTCCTCATTTACACTGTCACTCAAGCAACCATCAATGCCCTGTCTGCATCTATAACTCCTGTTCTTATACTTTAGCTTATTCAGACTTTAAAGTGATATTAAAAGTCAAAATGTTTTTAAACTATTTTAAATGTTGATTCAATCACTTGGATGGTGATGTTCATTTTTTCACATGTAACAATACTCTTTCCAGTATACTGTAAAATATTTGTTGTTTTTTTTAATGTTCTGACGGGAATGTGACGTCTTATTGATGTCAGAGGGATGCAACCTGTCCACTCTGGCTATTCTGATTGGGCTACACTGTTTTAGAGTTGGTATATATGATTTTGAGTTTCTTACACTGATTGTCATGTTAACCCTGATGAAGGGGATCCTATGCGGCCCCGAAATGTTACACTTTGTGACAAATATGCATTTTTTAACACTATCCTGTGGTGTGCTTGTGACATTTCTAATATACATTGTGACGTGCGGCGTCATCCGCAGTCAGTTCAGCACCCATCTTTCAGCACAAGGGGCATTCGGGTAAGGAGTGTAACAGTTATCTACAGTTATGTCCACAAACGCACAGCAAGGCAAGCCACTTCCCTGTTCCCTACAACCTTCTTGCTCCAGGCTAGTAGACGAACAGCTGCTAGAGATTGCTCTGTCCCTTGTGATGTTGTACTGGACAGGACGTTCAGGGAAACTAAGTTAAGAGAGTTGGAGCCAGCTGTTTAAGAATCATGGCAATGTAAATTTGTTTGATCTGGATTAATTTTTAGAAAATAAGTTTGACTTTAATGCTACTTTAGTAGATTTAGTATCCTTGAAACTCCTACCCACAGGTCCGCTTAACCTTCTTAGTGTAACACCGCTAAAGTAAAATTGGTTTACTCTCCTCTTTTGTTTCAGAAATAGGATTGTGTACAGGGGCTGTGAGTTTAGAGGCCATCATTTTCCTGTTGTTCACTGTTTTAGGTATGTCTGCTGGTTTATCACGTCAGGAACTTTAGAGAGTCTTGCATACAGGTACAAGTGTTTAGATTGGTTTGATGGGAACAAGAAGACACATTTATCTTGTATTAATTTTAATGATATAGACATGTGCACTCAGTTTTGGACGAACCGGCAAATCAACAAAATTCAGTTGGTTTGTCTGAATCCAAAATAACAAACTTATTATATGCCCGAATATACAAAAACTATATTCGGGCATATATAAATTTGTTTGCAGAACGCATGGTGGCCATATTGGCAGTCTGTGCATTCTGCACATGCGCACCGCCATCTTGGAGGCGGGGCACATGAGCATGTTTGTGCGCCACCATCTTGGTGTACACCAAGATGGCAGCGCCCAAACATGCACATGACATCACCCGATGCCCGAGCGGCATCATGTGACGTCATGCACTCCGCCGTGCGTTCTGCACTGTCAATGTGCAGTTTCAGGTTCGGAGGCTCATGTCCCCCAAATCCGAAACGACATAACATTTTGTTTTGTTTGATGAAACAAATGAAAATGTTTTTAGTTTTCATTAGTTTCGTCCGAAACGAAATTTTATTCCATGCAAATGTCTAATGTTTTTACTGTTACATGCTGATACTCAGCAGAGATAGTTTGTTACTAATCTTTATGTGATATAACAGCATGGAGTCTTTCATATCTCTTTGATGTAATCAAGACCCCTTCCCCCCAGGTGTATGTGTAAATCAGGGGATCACCCAGTTTTTATTGCTTTTATTTTTGTACTGAGATAAACTTGCAATATTTGGTTGCAATTTTGTTACTAATCAATTTGCATATTGAGATTGAACTGCTATGTACAGTATATTTTACTTGTACAGTAGGTTTGATGTTTATCTACTAGCCTGTTCTATCATTTATTCCATATTTTATTAGTCTAATTAGTCTATTAGATATCTCATTTAATGCATTTATTTGTAGCTCTGATGAGGGGGATATCTGATCCCCAAAATGCCTTATCTGTGCATGTCTTGTCATTTGTGAAGTCAGTAAAGGTTTTTTGGACTTTTGAGAGGATTGGCTGGTGCTCCTTTTAGTATTTATCCATGTGTATTTCTCATTCTAGCTGTCCCCTCGGAGCCGGTATCTCCCTTAACGCGTTTCGTTTATGGACTATCGAAAGGCTAAACCTTTCGATAAAGTCCACGCGTCAAGGGAGATACCGGCTCCGTCTTGTACAGATTATACGGCTTGTATGGCTGAGTGTTCCTACCGCTCAAATGCTTTTAAAATTGTCTTTCTTGTAAGTGCATAATAAACCTTTTTACAACCAATCAGATGATTTGAAATACTACACTTAGAGATCTTCAGCTCTACTTTGCATCCGTGATTCCGCTCCTGATATCCATTTGACCCAGCTTGATTCCTGACTCTGCCTGCCTGCTTGCTGCCTGCCTTGTGACCTCGGCTTGTCCCTGACCATTCTTCTGCTTCCTGATCTGGTACCATCCTGCTCGGAAGTTTATGACCCGGATTGCTCCTGACTTCGCTTCTGTCTCCTGCTTATGTACCACACTGACCGCACGTTACCGATCTGGCTTGTTCCTGACAACTCTTCAGCTTGCACACAAGTGTCGTCTGAATTGCCATCGACCACCAGCTGCCTCTGGCATCCTGTTGTCAGCATCAGTCTATCCAGTGTGAAAATCAAGTTATATATGAACTTCTAAATTATGAATATATGAATAAATAAATTATTCCATGAATTGTGGTGTGTGTGATTAGTATATTGGTTCTTAATGAGTCAATAGGTTCTATATAGGTGGAAGAAATATATGTGACTGCAGTCTTTATATTAAATTACAGACATCTCCATAAGAATTGCTGTGAGTGAAAAATTTGTGCGTGGTTTACCCTTTTGACAACCAAAATATTGGGTGCACTTATGTAAACTGAATCCGTAGGTAGGGTTTGTCTTCAAACACAACCACAAATATTGAATGCACTTAATCAAGGTTGTCATGACAGAAGGGTCACTCCCAAATATTTATGACGAGTCCCAAATAGTTCCGTCCAGGCAATCCTCTACACCACCCCAAAAGTAGATGGTATAGCATGGGGGGTGTAGTTACTTATCTTTCCTGTTGTTGGGTCAGTTCTGAAAATAAATGTCCTTGCAACAATCCCTGATGGTTAAAATAAATCGTCCATCTCCACCGTCAGTTTGCAAATTACTGGGTTGGACGCCGCTCTCTCCTTCCCCTGCGGTTAACTCTTCTTCTCCCGTATGTGTAGCGATATCCGCCCACCGGTATTTTAAGAGAGGAAGAAGCGGAAAAAATAAAAGCCTCCTACGTGTAGTATTTCAAAACATTTGATTGGTGGTAAAAAGGTTTATTATGCACTTACAAGAAAGACAATCTTATGGAGATGTCTGTAATTTAATATACAGACTGCAGTCACATATATTTCTTCCACCTATATAGAACCTATTGAGTCATAGTTTTTCACTCATTAAGAACCAATATACTAATCACACACACCACAATTCATGGAATAATTTATTTATTCATATATTCACGGAATAATTTATAAGTTCATATATAACTTGATTTGCAATATATTTCACAACTGTTTCACCTGTCACATTTGAACAGAGGAGTGTCCATGTTGATTTTTTTCTTGACACACTGGATAATCTGATGCTGACAACAGGATGCCAGAGGCAGCTGGTGGTGGATGGCAATTCAGACGACACTTGTGTGCGAGCTGAAGAGTTGTCAGGAACAAGCCAGATCGGTAACGTGCAGTCAGCGTGGTATATAAGCAGGAGACAAAAGCGAAGTCAGGAGCAATCCGGGTCATAAACTTGCGAGCAGGATGGTACCAGATCAGGAAGCAGAAGAATGGTCAGGGACGAGCCGAGGTCACAAGGCAGGCAGCAAGCAGGCAGAGTCAGGAATCAAGCTGGGTCAAATGGATATCAGGAGCGGAATCACAGATGCAGAGTACAGCTGAAGATCTCTTGGCAAGTTGCAGATGCAGGAGCCATCTTTAAATAGCCCGCCTGATACCAAAGAGAGGTGTATGCATGCTACTTGCGTGTGCACAATGTTGCGCGTGCACGTAAGCATCGTTTTCACGCATGCGCATTACTATCACCGTAGCGCCGAATACGCGCATGCGCAGAGGCTGTACTATGGCTGCTGACTGATGTACCCTGATAGAGTCAATGCAACCTCTCGTGCCACTTGGACTGCACCTTTCTATTGCCTTAGACCATATGGCCAAAAAGCTCTTTACACCTAATATAAACGACATTAGCTTTGATAAAATGTTAATTTTCTTTCTTGTTTCTGTGAAGAAAAACATATGAAGGAAATGTTTCCTTCTAAGGCCTCGGCCTATGTGGCATTTTCACAAATCTAGGCCTGCTTACTGCATGTATGCTTGCTTAGGTAAATATTAGTAATAGTTTTATTGGATTTAAAATTAAGGGTGAGTATACAAAAGAAAAGAAAAACTGCACTGTAAAAGTAAAGTAATAGCAGTCCAAGTATATAGACTACAGGGAGACCTGATTATTGCTGAATGTGAGGCAGAGAGAACTGGGCAGAGCCTGCAGAAAAACTCTCTTATACTACTGGGCTGATACAGAGCTACAAGGACGGGTGCCAAATGTGCATAAGAGCGCTGACAGAGCACTAGACAGGTACGTGCAAGGAGAATTCCATCTACGTATTTTAATTTGTACTCTTACGACTTCAGTAAGTGTGCTTTTGCTATAGCAATAGTCATTAGGGAATGCTGCCGAACTAAAATCAGTGTCGCTATATGTGTTGCGTACTTATAAAACTCAATTACAGGCAGTTTATGAGCCCAGCTTAATGTGTGTATGATGGCGTGCTGGAATGAGAGTGGTAGGGAAGGACTTGGACTGGTAGCAAGAGTTTGAGTGACTCCAGCTGCTCGTAGAGAAAGAAGAGAGAGACGGAAGAAGAACAGATTGTGTATAATGTTGTGTTAGGCTTTACAATGCTTCCAGTGATGATCCTTAAGACAATATACTGCATGTGTAAAAAAGAGAATTGTGAGGAAGTGCTACCCGCACAGATCGAATAAAAGCCACAAAGAAATGACACAGCGAAGAGAATAGTGTGGCATAAATCCAGCATCAGAAATAATATTGTAATAAAAGAATGCGTAGGATGGAAAAGAGTCTCCAGTATGATTTGTCTGACAATGGCAAAATCTGAACCTAGCACTAAGAAATGGTTGACAAGCACGAAAGAAAGGCGATGTCAAAATGCATGTCAGGAAAAACATTCACCGCACAAAGGTATATAAAATTGCCGGATAACAGAAAATGTGTCCTGCCAAACCTCTATTTACCTTACAGTAATGCAAGTATAAAAGGGACATGGACCAGATATTTCAGAGACATTATCAAACTAATAGGACTGGTTTCCTCCTTGGATAATAGGAGCATTATTCTGAAAGGATTCATAACAAGATTACTATGAAACCTATCTCCTTTAAACCTCATTTCAGATGAGTAAGTACAAGTTAGAACTTCGGTCAGGTTTCTATTGTAGTCCTTGCCCAAAATTAAAGTGACCTTAAACTCAGGCTTCGGGCTCATTTCCACCTGTCCGTGCGATCATCACACTGTCCTGTGCCTGGAACGCAAGGGATAGCATACACAAAGTCTCCTTGCTTTCTGGGGCGGGAGGGGGCGTGGCAGTGCCATTTATGTCAATGTTCCTGCAGAGATGAGCCCCCTCGCTGTCTGTAGTGCGATCAGCCCCACAGGAACGCGTGGTAACAAAATGCCCTGTGGTCCAGTGCGGTGAGATCGCAAACAAATTGTGCATGCACCCTAGTGTTCTGGGCACGGGACAGTGCGATGAGCACATGGGCTGGTGGAAATTAGCCCTTAAACCTTAAAAATGCTTTCAAGTACCCTAACTATTAACTAGAGCTGCAGCTAACGATTATTTTCAAAATCGATTAGTTAGCCGATTATTAAGTTCGATTAATCGGTTAATCGGATAAAAAATAAAATACATTTTAAAAAATGGCTCCAGTGATGGGACTTCTAGTTTGTATTGAGATTGCAGTCCATCACAGGAGCAAGCTTGGAGCAGTAGAAGTAAAAAAAAAAAAAAAGTGTGGTGTACAATATAGTGAAATGAAAAGTGTAAAATTATACAGCAATGAATGCAGAATACCACCAGCTATAGAGGAATACAATAAATCCCAGCAATAGTACATTATAGCTGGCGGTATTCTGCATTGCAATGTATAATGTACTATTGCTGGGTGTTGTAGTCCTCTATAGCTGGTGGTATTCGGCATTGCACCACTGTATAATGTATTATTGCTGGGATTTGTTGTACTCCTCTATAGCTGGTGGTATTCCTTGATTTGTAGTCCTCTATACAGTGCAATGCAGAATACCACCGCCTATATAGGAGTACAACAAATCCCAGCAAAACATTATACATGCAGTGTACAATGTATTGCTGGGATTTGTATTCCTCTATAGCTGATGGTACATTGCTCTGTATAATATACAGCACAATGTACCATCAGCTATAGAGGAATACATATCCCAGCAATACATTATAGAGCACCATGTGTGGGTGGGAGTGCAGGCTTACCTGAACAGTCTTCCAGCAACTTGTTTCTGAGATCGGGCCTGTCTATCGGCGGCTGTCATTCCCCCCACACCTGCTCCTCCTTACTTCTTCTCCCCGCGTCCCCGTGCCGATCGTGGATTTGGACGGGCGGTGAGCGTGAGGCGCGGAGGAGGTGCGGGAGCGTGGATGCGGGCAGGTCTGGCAGCGGCGAGCGTGAGGTGGGGGAGGAGGTGTGGCAAGCAGCGTGTGTTAAGCCGTGAACAGGGCCAACCAATCAGGAGCCGATTAATCGATTATTGAAAAAGTTGACAACTTTTTCAATAATCGATTATAATCGATTATGTCGATTAGTTGTTGCAGCCCTACTATTAACGCAAATGTAACCTTTTTGTGAATGTCTCAGCTGTAGATCCTCAAATCCACTCTGAATTGGCACGGACACTGTCCTTTCTTCTGGAGGGTGGCTACTTTTCTTCCCCATGTTTCCTGTGTGTTGTGAAGCAGCCACCGCTTCAAGCTTGTAGCCCAAAGCCACCGCTTTGGGCTACAATCTGAATACAAATTGGAAAACTAAACGGGAGTGAACATGGAGTGGTGGCTACTTTACAACACACACAGGGACCATGGGGAACAAAAGTAGCCACCCTCCAGAAGGAAGGACAGTGTTGGCATGAATTCAGAGATGATTTGAAGATCTACAGCTGAGCAATACACAAATAAGCTACATTTGTGTTAATAATTAAGGTATTTGCAGGCATTTTTAAGATTTAACTCCGGAATTTAGTGTCGCTTAAATTTTTCCTTCACCCTAACAGGGTTTTACAGGGACAGGAAGTGAGACGAGATTATGTCTATGGTGGTAGAAACAGCAATGTAAATGCTTTTTTAGTATGAGGGAGGGTTAAAACCCTTAATTTCTTCTTCTGATTTTCCAGGGCAAGGAGCAGAGGGAACAGTTTACTAGTTGGGGCACATACATAGATAAAAGCAAGTTATAACTCTCAACTGTGTCTAAAAGAAAAATAACGTTTTGGCAGCAGCTAAGCATTAATTACTTTTACAGTAGATGTCTAGCGGGCTTCCCCTTGAGTCCATAAAAGTCCTCCCATCCTCCCTTGTGCTTGGCCATTATATTCCGCAGTTGCACTGTGTGGATTGTTAGTTAGGTCTCATTCACATGGTGAAAAGTGGTCTGGCTGTGGATTCTTGCAGCAGGAATCACAGGTGGTCCTAGACTGACACAGCCGCACAGTCTCTACATAGCAATGAGAGGCGGACAGTGGCCGCAGCTGTCTGCCGGTGTTAGGGTGCAATCACACATGGGGCGATTACATCCGAAGCAGTACAAGAAGCCAGTTCTCATGTACTAACAAGGTATAAGCTGTTAGGAAGAGAGAACACAGAAACAGTATGCTGCTGCTCCTTTTAGTGTCCATTTATAGGCCAAGGGAGGGGCAAGACCTGTAAGTGTTACTGAACTACATCAGAGAAAAATTAGGTCTCCTACCCTTCAGACAAGGTTGTACTGTGTAAGGGAGCTGAAAAATCTCAGAACTAGATCGGACAGAAGTACAAATCCTTTGGCAAGTAAAACAGTTTTAAAATGTATTTCATTTGTGCATTCAGCTTTAAAATAACTATCTGAACACCACTTCAACCCTCTTTGTGTTTCATTGTTTGCAAATGTAAAAAAATAACCTTCACAACAAAGTTTTATTGTAGCTCCAAAGTTCAAATATATTGTATAGCTAAAAGGTTTTATAGAGTAGTAAATCCTTTTATATTATGTTTTGGTGGTAGTATCGTGATTAAGCTATGGAATTTCGAATGCTTTTTAATAATGGTTTGTAGTTGTAATAGGCAAAGTGTAAATGCTGTGTTGATTTCTGGAAGAATGTGTGTTACAAATATATGGTTAGAGCTCACCAACATGTTAAACATGCCAAAAACGTTACAAGAAACCGTTATGCTTAGATGGTGCATTTTAGTTGACAGCTAACAAGTTACAGCAAATTGTTAATAATATTAAATCAATGTCTGTAATATTACTTTTATGACACGTGAGCAGTCTCTTGGAACGTGACCGCAGCAATAGCAAATTCCGGGTAGATTCTGAGTCCTATTACTAAAAAGCAAAAAAAAATCTAATGTGACGAGGGAGCATGGAGCCGGCTTCCTGATTGGTCGGGAAGCTGGCCAATCGGGAGGCCGTACTGCTAGTTATTTTGCGCTCCCCCAGCTTTCTGATTGGCCAGAAAGCCGGCTTCATGCTTCCTTGGCACCTGGTGACGAGGGAGCATGGAGCCAGCTTCCCGGCCATTCAGGAAGCTGGGTGCTGAGTTATTACATGGAGCCCAGCTTCCTGATTGGCCAGAAAGCCGGCTCCATGCTTTCTCGTCACCTGGTGATGAGTAAGCATGGAGACGGCTTCCCGGCTAATCAGGAAGCCAGGCGGGGAGTCATTACTGCCTCCTGGCTTCCTTAATGGACTTCCAGTATCGGTATTTGGTATCGGCGAGTAACCGAGGAAACAAATATCAGTACTCGATACCGAAAAACCGGCATTGGTGATTCCCTAGGTAGTAGTGAAGGTGGTGCCATCAGCTGCAGGGTAGCACTCAGTTCTCCTCTTCCTTATCTCACCTAAGCAGTTTGAGTACAAACCCATTTTTTTTCAATAAGTGGCATTCACAGCAAGATAATCCCCCAAATAGCAGTAGAATATTAGCAGCGTCAGATTGCTATCCTTACTAAATTGTCATCAGGATTAATTGTTTCTATATCAAGTCAAAGCAGGGTGAAGAAACTAACGCCATGACTTTGATTCAGGGCCAGTCAGTCCTCCTCTTTCTCCTCTCACCAAAGCGTATCCTCCAAGTACAATTCAAATTCCCTAATCTTCTCTAGTTCCTAGCCATGGTGTATACCCAACAAAGCTTTTAACCAGGTGAACTATGTGTGGAAGAATTTGCACAGGGGTAGACAAATTCATTTTTTAAATTAAATGTAACATATTAAATCAGTTTGACATCCCATAGTGTATAGAACAATGTTTGACAGTTCACTCTATACTGCATCCATCTTCTTATCTGGTCCATACCAACATATCAGTTTAGGCCATCCAGCACTGCCTGGTTGGTTCTTTCAGTTTGCTCCTAACTTCTCTTATAAATGTGCTTGCATGTTGTATGTATGCTATACTTTTAGGGTTGCAGTTGGAATATCTTCTTGTTTGAGAGCTGCAGCAGCACCTGATCGTATAGTTTCCTGCAGCTGACTTTGTGTTCCTACACACAGCCAACAGTAGAATTGGGGACGTGTGGAAGCGTTCACTGTTGTATGAAACCGATTTGTTTGTAATGGATAGTTAGTGTCATGACCACATAGGAGCATCTTGTAAAAAACAAGTTTAATTTCCTGGCCAAGGTCAAAGGTACAGAAAAACACTACACGTTAAAAAAGGGCAAGCACACTTCAATAGCTCTTCACTTCACATATTTATTATTGAAATGCTTGTCTTGCCACCACTTTTCCCCGCATAGATAGTGTCAAATGGCATACACTACCTCCTCACATCTACCAATCATATTCCAACCTGTCTAGAAAGTTTGAATGTGATTGGTGAAGCAGAGAGAGAGAGACAAAATGACACAGCTAAGGCTCCAGGTAGTACATTCTCAGCAACCTTGTTAGGTGTTCTTTGTATTCTGGACTTAAATACACTGGACTTGAGTTTAAAGAAAAATAAAATTTTATTTAAATTGTATTACCACTTGCAGTGGGGCTACCCCCTCACTGCAAGGGTTAAGTGCTCATTTTTGCCTATAGTAAAAAATTAAAATTATACTCAGTTGATCTTCGGAGCCGACTTGCTCTTGGACCGGTCTCTGGAGCCCCTCTCCCCCTCCGCTGCAGCCTTCTAAGGTCCCTGAGTCATCACGTTCTATACACAGTGTATCGGACTTGAGGACGCCAAAGGACATACCATCACTGCAGTGGAGGAGGAGACAGGGAGCGCTGTCACAGCAAGCTGACTCTGAGGATCGGGTAGGTAGAACTTTGTTATTATTGATGCTAAACAAGCCCTTAACCCTTGCAGTGCCAAGAGGGTGTGTAATAAGAATATGCAGTTGTGCATTACTACTTTGGCTGCTGGACTTAACTCTCAGGAGTCCTGGACTCTGTTGTCACTATCTGTACATGGATACATCTCCTCGTCTGGATGGTGTAACCTACAAACAGGGATATGGTACATCAGCTTTGCATCCTGTAGTCTTACATCAGAAGCATGTGCAGTGGGGTAATAACAGCACCACTGCACTGCAAGGCGGTAGGGGAGGATTGTCACCTATGAAGAGGAAATGCTGAATTACATTGACGATCGAGTAAATTGTAATAGATAGCAGGAGACTAATATAAACATTTGTCTAACCAAGCTTAGAGGGTAAACGTAAGAAGAATATTGATTTTTATTTTCATGCACTTTAATGTGGATGGAGTGAATTTTCTGACTGAAGCACTGCTGAATTGTCTGTTGAATAGCATTAGTAGCTGACTAATGGGTTTCATTTGTTGCCTGGAATTGCGCTTTAAGATGGACTGTACCTTATTGTTTTACATAATCAAAATAATGTAGCAATATGTATGATCGTTGCCTTTTGTTTTTTGTATGCATGCCTGTTGCCATGTTTAGGTGGGGTTTTTTGACTCAGTTATTTACTTAAAGCAAATCTTTTATGCATGAGTTGAGTGTAGAAATGACTCTTTACGTTTTTAATTCATGAAACCATTGTAAAGAACTCAGCAGAGACAATCAGTTTTGGCACCATTTGGCTGGGCTTTTCTTGGTGTTTGTATGCTACAGAGAATTACATGGCAGCACCCAGAATGAATATTTATTACAATGTAACATTATTCTGAACATTGACAGACTCAACACAAATATGTAACTATCATTTATTTTAAAGGTCAACTCCAGAATACATTTCACCCCCACCCCTCCCTTCTATGCCCACTATCTGATCGCTTGATAAGAAAATATCCCTGTCTAAAAACCCTTTTTTACTTACCTTACGTCATGGCCATGTGACGCTGCAGCCCAAAGTCTTTTTCTGTTCTGTTGACTTCCTGCTTGAGTCTTTCTTTGAGTGTCCATGTTAGTGCCTGCATGACGTGGACACTTCCTATTGGATGTCCATTGGCCAGGGTCCTCTTAGGATCCAGAAGAGGGCCAACATCAGCGGAGGGGAGCAAAGGGGACTGACAGTCTCAGGTGCCATCATACTGCTGGATTTGCGGTCCTCTCACACGGAAATGGTGGCAATGAGAAGCCTAAAAGGAACTTAGGTTAGTATATCTGACTTTGCAAGGTAATGGGAAACAAAAAGCAATCAAGGTGGGTTAGAGGTAGGTGGGAGAGAGATGTGGGAAAAAAATACTTTTTAGCTGAAGTTGGCCTTCAATCCATTCGTTAGTGAGTTAATAAATGTCCAAGCTTTCTTTTGTAGGTGACTGGTTGACTTTAATTAAATACATTTATATAAGTTACATTATATGATTGCCTACACAAGGCATTTTTCTAAAATTGTCAAAAGAAAAGTGATTTCTTATTGCAAGCTGCAGGTGTTCTATAGACCACTGGTGTAAATATGTCCTGCTTGTGTGATTGGCTTGAAATCTGCAAATTGAGATGTAAATCAAATTTCAGACATACCTTGCAAAGGGAGTTCAATTTTACATACTCTTTAATGTTTGTCCACTTCTAAAGAGATGCAGATACTACAGCCTTTCTTTCTACAAAACTAAGATTGCACCAGTTGATAATAATGAAGGCTGACCCTTCAGTTTACAAATCAGTTGGAGAAAGGAAACCGCAATTTCTTATGAATAGGTATGAATCTACAAACAATATTTGCTATAATTCTTGCAGTTGATATAGTTTATGATGTAGAGGTTAGAGCCTATCCTGAAGCTTCATTATGTTTTCGGCAGCAGTCTGGTTCTTTGTTTGCATCTGCCTTTGTTGTAAACAAGGTTTTTCTGTTCACCTCTGGAGGGTGCTTTTTGGATATATTTTTGGGAAGTTGAATGAGGAGCCCATCTCCCAGAAATAGATTTTTTTTTAAGAGAACAACTATTTCTGGAAACAGGAATTATCAATAAAAGTAACGCATCATATTTAAATCTTTTTAGAGGCTATTATGACAAATGTAAAAATCTTATACTTTAGAATATGCCACTATGGCACTATTCAATAACAAAGCAAAAGGGCATTACCAACAGCAATTAGCAGAAACCATCTTATACCCGCTTACATTCAGCTTCAGTAAAGTGAAACCTTATTGGTCGCTATAAGTTTGTGATATGCTTCTGGTACAGTACATATTGAATAAGGCTACTTATTTGTCTATTTCTTAACCACCCCCTTCCCCTCTACAAAATTCCTTCCAATGTCTCACTTTGAAAAAAGATCCTTCAACCATTAGATTTGGTGGGGCCATTTTATGTAGACATGAGAATCAAAATTTGGAGTTGTTGCTTCAATCTGAGTTGGATGTTAGAAGCTGACTGGTTTCTTTTGGCATTAACTATAAATTCTGTGCTTCTTTGTTTATTTTAAGAAATGAAGTGGCCCTATGATTGTAGTATTTGAGATATTTAAAATCTAGGATCTCTGCTTCTGAAACGTGCTTCTATACATTTATAAAGTTGTTACTAAAAACATACGTTGGTTCTAAGAAAACATATAAATAGTTGGAAGAGGTTTTTATACGAACTGGTGGTAAATCATGTTTCTAGACTAGTGGCTGTGTCTAGGAACAGGACCACATCAATGAACTGTCTGACAGCTGTCGATTCACTGACACTGACTTCTCGGCTGTGGCAAGGCTGTTCAGGTTAAAGGATCTAGTAGTGTGCATCCATGCGTGCATTAGGAATTGTTCAGCAACCAGTGCTGGAAATATCCCATATCTAGTTTCATTAGGTCAGTGGTAGATTAGCTCAGAAGAGGTCAGTGCAGCCCATGACAGTATACATACTGAAAAAGTTTCAGTAATGTATCATTATTGAGAGAAGTAAAGGAACTTTAATCACAAAAAAGGCAATGCAGAGAGATTCTATACAGAAAAAGACATGAATAAAAAGAGCAGTGTTTACGTGTTAAGGGATCTCTCCTGCTGTGAAGCTGACCTGAAATGTATTTAAAGTGAAAGCATAGTGTATTCTGAGCAAGTATACATTTGCAGTTATGAACAAACTGTCCAGCGCTATATTTAAATAAATAAAATAGAATATTAAAGTCCTTTTTAAAAGTTCATAAAAGTATTCAGTGATCCAAACAATGCCACAAATCTCTCAACCAATTTGTACAAAAGTCCCCATAAATTTGTGCAAACGATGGTAGCAGTGCAAAAAATCCCCACAGAATTTGTGCAAACGATGCAATCAAGTGATCCCTCTCCCCATCTGTGTGTGGCCACAAACTGCACTCACCAGATGAGGTGGTCCACTCAGATAGAAATGGTTTTACAGCGCTTGGTTAGATTACAATCCATCCATCTGCAGGGATGTTAAACAATCAATATTTCCCTTCACCTCCTTTTCTCTATTCACCAATGCAGATGAGGTGGACAATCAGCATCTTTCTCTGACCGGAAGTTCCGGATCAGGGAAGGTATAGGAGGTATCGGCACCGGTACTAGTATCCATATCTGTGCATCCCTACTTGTAACCATACATGCCTTCCTAAAGCCACTGTCAGTGGATTTACATAGGATCCAATAGTCCACTATAACAAATGTTAGTTCAGCCACTGTCACAGAACAATCCTTCACCTGGTGTCTAGTGGATGACCTCAGCATGTATACACCCACCAATGCATTTCGTCATGTGATTTTCTCAGGGTTGGGCTCGGCTTTTATAGTCCTTAATCAGAATGTTTCATTTCGGGTTGTTGTTTTTCTTTGTTTGTATGGCGTGTACTATACACTGATGTGCAATGTTTACACACCTGTGCATTGTACTGGTGCGTAAGCATCCTGATGTGTTTCAGTACCTACCACCCACCTAATAAGCATATTGAGTATTATTATGTTTGTAATGTATGTAGTATTAGCGCCCCCCCCCGCCCCCCCC
>NW_017306305.1:1723363-1783313 GCF_000935625.1 Nanorana parkeri
GTGAGAATTTTTTTTTTTTATCCCCCCCCCCCCCCCCCAACAAAAAAGGATGAATTAACCTCAGTTTTCAGCTTGAACTTTTTTTACTCTTCAAGTAACTCTTTTAAGATCACGTACTTATACAGGATTAATCAGTAATTGTACATGTTCTGCTGTGAAGAATCCTGTAGAAAGTGTTGTACATTCCATCATAATGCAAAGTCTGTGCTCCAGAACACTTTGTTACTATATTCTAATATAAATAAGTTATCAGAGAAAGAGTTAAGAAAATTAATATTTAATTTGTGTTCTTTCATTTTAAGCACAGTATATATTTACTTGTTGCTGCATTTAAAGAGAGACTGTCCAGCCTTCCTGTTCCATTGCTACTTCCCTTGCCAATACTCACTTCCCTTGCCAATACTCACTTCCCTAGCCACGTGGCAGTGCTCTGACTAGTGAATGACTGCTAGACCCAAGCACTGTCACATGGGAAGAAATCAAATGTTCCCCCATACCTTGAAGCATCGAGTAGTGTTGCCAGCTGCAATGGAGGCAGAAGTAGCAAGAGAGCGCTGTCAAGGTGACTTTTAGAAAGGAGGGTCGGGGCCCTTGACAAACTGTCATCTTGCCCTGAATGGACAAGGTGATTGTCTCTTTAAAAATTAAATAGCCAAAGAAATCTGTACCATTGAAAAAAGGTTCAAGAAAACACATATGTCTTATTGTTTATGAAACAAATGTTTTATTATGTTACCGTATGCAAGATATTTATATTACATGTATCTACATGTAATATTACTTTTTGTTATATAGTGACAGCCCTGTATTACTGGGAAGCTGCCTGTGCAGTGAGATTAATATGTATCTTGTTAAATATTATGACAAAGGACACATCTTTTGGAAGTACTTTTAAGGCCGCATACTACCTCAACAGGCTCTTAAGTTAATTGCAAAGTTGTACAAACATCGAACGTTATTTTCTGTTTGATATTTAAGCTCACACTGACCAGTGTAGTGTTAAACTTGCTTGTGAATAATTTTCTCGTCTTCTGTACGAAGTCTATAAGCCGGTAATATATAATCTCAGATCTTTGCTTCTGTGGTTTCTCCAGTCAAACTTTGGGTCCAGCTTTCCAGTCATCTAACACATCTTAAATTTTTCAAGATGGAGGATAGGGTGTTATAGGACTTGATGTTTTTGGCCATTGCTGATTCAACAAGTATCCCTATACCACATTTACATTTAATGAACATGCTGGAGATTGAATTCAGGCATTATGAGGTCTGTGTGGCAGAAAAGACGAAACACTGTTCACTGCAAAAGTATATACATATCTACAAGGCCTTCATTCACTAAGCTGACTTCCCAGTAATACAAACTTTCCACTATGTTACACATATAGATGAAATCTGTGATGTACAATTGATCAGTAAATTGCTCTCATGCAAGTAGAGAGGACAGATGTAAATTACCTCTGGTCCTCTTAAAATTTAGGGGAGCTTCAGGGATCTTACAGTCCCTTCTACATCAATACATTCACTTAAAGTAAAACTGCACTTTGTTGCTCCACAAAAACAAATCATAGAGGCTCAGGAATGAAAAGCATGCTAAGGAAAAATGACTTGTTGCAAATTCCAAGCATCACATACTTATTAAACTTTCCTATAGTACCATTAGTGGCCTAGGTAGTATGAACCAAGTACAAACGTCACAGGTTTTGGGCAAGACACGTAATGTGTTATATAAGGTGACCAGAGGACTTTTTATCAACTCACAGTGGTCATGTTGTGGGCAGCTTACCTACCCCTACTGCCAAAAGCAAAAACATAGTAGAAAAGAGCAGACCGGGTCAGGCAGGTTTGCTCATGAAATACCAGAGAATACCAGGCATTGGCAAAACCTGGATTGAGTCAAGCAATACTGCATCTACGTTTCTGTACTTCAGTACAACAAACAAGTTTTGATCCTGACAGCAAAAGAAAGCTAAACCCCTGTCCACACGACCCCATGCTATAGATTGAGTGGTGCCATGCAGCGCCAAAGCTACAACCACTAGGCAGCAAAGTTTTGGAGTCCAGTTAGAATTTTATGGGGAGATTTAGAGATTCCCAGTGATAAATAGCCTTTGATCTAATCTTCACAACTGATTTCCAGTGCTTCCAAGTTGGGAGACCTGGCTAATTCGCTTTAGGAAGGTATGGACAGATTTTCTACTTTCTGAGAATGAAATCTTTTGTAAGCAAATTTTGCACATTAACTTACTACCTTTTAACCCATCCATGTAATAACACTAAGGCAACCTTGCCCCTGCAGTTCCTGTTTCCTCTACCACCTATAAATCCAAACTATGGTATTGTATCTCATTGGGGGGAAAATAATGACCTTTCCAGAGCTTCTTACAACACATAGCTCATAGCTAAATTGGTTAATGTATTTTATCTGCTTTGTGCTGTACATAAACACATACAGTAAATTAAAAAGGCACAAGCCTATACCCATCCTAGTTTTATGTAGAGAAGCTGCATGTTATGGACATGTTTTGTAGTTGTATGATTGCGGTCTCTGGCTCTCTCAGATTTCTGGGACTTTTGTTCTTTAAATAATTATGGGTTTCAGAGTTCATGTTTGTGCTTGGCCGAAGTTCATATCCTGACTTGACAATACCCCAGCCCTCCTAATATAATTTAAAAGGCATTTGAAACAGGGACATTTCTCCATAACAGCGGCACTACTTTATATTTCTAGTACAGGTAAATAGGAGTTTAGCTCCAGACCCCTGACAGTATCTATATTTATTTGCATTTAACCACATAGCTCAGATGCATGAGATGAGCAGATTTTTAACAGTTTTCCCCACTTCCAATTGGCATTCTAAAGTTACTTTTGTGGTAGAAATTCCACAACAAGTCACATATTTTCCCCTTAGTAGGCTTTAATATGAGCTAGCTGTTTGCATCCTTCTGGTGAAAAGCAGATAAAATACTGTGAGGGAATTTATCAAGACTGGAGCAGACAAAATCTGAAGCAGCTGTGTCTGGCAACCAATCAGCTTCCCTTTTTCATTTTCAAATTGTAACTTAACAAACTGAAGAGAGAAGCTGATTGGTTGCCATGGGCAACTGTTCCAAATTTTGTCTGCTCCAGTTTTGATAAATTCCCCTCTATTTACAGTAGCTCAATTTCACACTCTATCAGGTCCCAGAGCAAGATTCAAGTCATGGGTTTTGGTTCCTACATTAGAGCGTACATTTCTGTGAACGTGGCAAGGCCCTTTTTGAGATCAGAAAGAATATCAATAATGTCAACCTGTAGGTTTACCAGCTGGGAAAGAGACAGCGCTTCCAAATATGTCATGTTAACCTCATAAAACCCTGAAAGCATTATGAGGCTCTTTAAGCAGTAAATGGCCCCACAGTTTCACCAGCGAACAGTATATACCAAAGGCTAGAGACCCTGTCTTCTGCTCAGATTCAGGAGGTGAGAGAGTCCTTGCAGAAAAACTGAAAGGTGGTTTCAGAATTACTGTCTGAACTAATTTGCGAATTTACAATGACATTGTGACTGAGCCTCATGTTAAAGTAAAGTGAGGACTTTATTGGGTACAAATACCTCAAAGAAAAGTAATTTCAGAAAACTTGCAGAAAATATTAGCCCTTGGGGTCATAGAGGAATCTAACAGTGAGTGGTCAAGTCCTTTTAATGCTCATTCCTAAACCGTATGGCAGTCTGAGGTTCTGCAACGGCCTCCGAAAACTAAATTAAAGTGACACTAAACTTGGGAGTTAAACCTTAAAAATGCATTCAAGTACCCTAACTATTAATGAACATGTATCTTATTTGTTTATTCATTTGTTTATTCATGCTGACACTGTTCTTCCTTTGGAGAGTGGCTACTTTTGTTCCCAATGGTTCCTATGTGTGTTGTAAAGTGACCACCGATTCAAGCTCACTCCCACGATAGGCTATAACTTCTATACAAATTAGCAAACTAAACGTGAGATTGTGCCCATCACGGGAGTGAGTTTGGAGCAGTGGCTACTTTACAACACACACAGGGACACACACAGGCACAAGTAGCCACCCTCCAGAAGGAAGGACAGTGTCAACACCAATTCAGAGATGATTTGAGGATCTACAGCCGAGTGATACACAAATAAGCTACATTTTTGTTAACAGTTAAGGTACTTGAATGCATTTTTAGGATTTAACTCCTGAGTTTAGCATCACTTTAAATATCAAAATTTGATGCTTATCCCATGCCCTAGGTTGATTAGTTGATAGAAAGGTTGCATGCTACCAGTTTACCAACTTTGAAGTTACTAAAGGGTAATGTTCGAGTCCCCTAACTTATGCAATACCAAATGTGATGTTCAAGTACATGGTCCCCCTTTTAGGCTGGAATGATAAAGAATGATAAACTGCAAACTTAAGCCCCCCAAAGCACCTATAGAAGGTCCAGGGAGTCCTGGATTCTATGAGTAAGGCCAATTAACAGCCAATCCTAAAAGTGGACCCCAGCCTGTGTAAAAAGGATGGAGGATACTACCGGAGGTTTTTGCCTCTACTATAGCAGCTCAACTTACTGATCTCACCAATGGGACGCAATCCAGCATGGTGAAAAATAGAATGAAGAGCAGAAAAATGGTTTTCAGAAGCTGTAGACCGTTATGTGTAAAGGGACCTGTGTTACCCACTCCCAACTTCAGTTAAGAGTTTCTTGTACAAACATATACCTCTGTTGTTGGCCCCGGAGCAGTCTTGCCACAGGAAATAAATGGGAAAGAACATCCAGTAGCATACCTCAGCTGGAAACTAATCCCTGCAGGGAGGAATTATTCAGTAATAGAAAGACCATAAAGTAGCACCAGAATCACTGAGGTATTACCTTTTTTGGCAGATAGTTCCATTTGATAAACCATTTTCCAATATAGTGGATGGCTTGGAAGAAATGGAACAATGCAAGCATCACAAGTTGCTTCCTGACTCTGTGAGACTTTAAATTTAATGTAGAACTCAGGCCTGAAACCCAGCAAGCAAATGCTGATAAATTGTTACATGTCCACTGCATTATGGCAAAATGTGCTCATTCCAACAAGTCTGAGCAAAGGCAGAGGGTATGTGATGCACTGGTGGCTAGAATTGTGGATGGTGTTTACGGTTACCTAGGTTTCTCACATACGTGTGGTGAGTTGCTGTTGCATTTGTGACTGATGTAGAAAAAGTTTATATATGCAGGATATGGGCACTGGAACCTTTTCAGGTGCCTACTATGATAGACTGGACATACACATCAAATGCCAAAAACAATTTTTTTTTTTTTTTTTATTGCTGTACAAAGTCATAAAAGCTCCCAATGCCAGCAAGCCAGATCTGCACTACATACACTTGGTCTAAAAGGTTATATAAAATATAAGAACATAAAGTGTGCATATAAAATATACTTCAGTATCAAAATACATATCCCTGTGAGTAACATATAAGTAACTTTAACCTACTTAAATTTCAGTTGTCCTGCTAAGGCTCTATTTATCATGTCTTTCCCCTGTAATGAACTTTTCCAGAGTCTGCTAAAGGAACAGCACTTTTAAGTAGATCTAAACTGATCATATGATAAATGTCTTTTGTGTACCAGACGGTTATATTAAATTTATACACAATATTACCTTTATGTCTCAAAGGTATCCTATGTGTCTCAAAGGCCTCCACTGATATCATAAAGACTTGTTCTAGGCTTTCACAATGAGAAGTATTGAATCAATGGATTGTAATGAGCAAATATTCTGTGATGTGGAAAACAGAAGAGGCTGATAAAATATCAGAGGGGATATACACTGAGTAGCCAGATTATTATGACCACCTGAGGTTTGTAGGCAAATTACCCATAATTGGCTATAATTTCGCGCTGAAGTTGCTAGAGGGCCAGACCATTATAAATAGGGAAGCAGGTTGTTTACCACGACAGTAGAAGTGATGTTTTTTCTGAAGATATGGGTAAACAACGTGATTTAACAGCCTTTGAACGTGGGATGATTGTTGGCGCTCGGAGCCATGGCGCGAGTATCAGCAAAACAGCAGACTTCGTTAAATGTTCAAGAGCAGCTGTTGTTATAGTGTTTAAAGACTGGACTGTCAGTCGGAATTCTGGGTCTGAACGTGCGAATTGTGGCAGTCAGTGACTAGTCAATGTTAGGGCAGAACGGAGAGTGGCAAGACTGGTACAAGACAACAGAAGGGCAACAGTGCAGTGTCAGATTCCTCGCATCACCTGTTAACATCTCGTGGAGTCACGAGGCGGCCCAACAAAGTCATCTCGTGGCCCAACGAAGTACTGATGGGGTGGTCATAATAATCTGGCCACTCAGTGTATAATGTAAAGCAGCTAATAAGGCTGCATATAAGCATGCTTACCTAGAGCAGTGTTAGGAACTTCTGGGGTTCCCAATAGAAGTAGGAAGGCAGATCCCGCAAGCAGCAGGGACAGATCCTCAAACATTACAATGAAGACTCAAGTCCGGTTTTAGTCAGTTTCTAACAGCTGAGAATCATCTGTTGTGTGTTTATATTGGAGGACAGGCAGGCTGCTAAGATTTTAGTGCAATAGAAAGTAATAGGAAAAAGCAAACAATTTGGTGCCTTTGGTGGTGCACTATGAAGTTTAATTTTTCCACAATGCCAACAGCTACAGAGGTGAGGGCTTATTTTAAACTACTTGTTTAGAATGTGTAAATTCTTCAGTGTGCATAGTCTGGGCACAGGTTAACTTTAGGTAAGCAGCATACCAATTAACTTTTCTAACACATTTAAGCAGTTACAGCTTACAGTTTTTCCTTTCGGAAAAAGGTTTAAACCATAATAAAAGCTGACCACTGTAACAACCCCTAGCTAAGGTTTATGGTTTGACCCCATCCCCTGTTACTCTCACTTTTGCTGGGCAGCTTGGTTTGCATGCAAATACACAGAATATTAAAGACGTGAAATTAAAAAAGAAATCAATATACTGAATGTTATCATTATATGCATTAACCACTAACCGTTATCAGAATATAATATTGTTTTATCTATAAAATGGAATTCCAAGGTATTTCTTTTCTTGTTGAAGGGTTACTTTAAGTCCTTCAGACTCATGCCTATTCTGTCCTAGTGCACACCATATAATGGAATACTCTACAGAGTAGGCATGAGTCTGAAGGACAAGGTCAAGGTTTTACATTTCCTTCACTAATTATGCACATAGAAAATGTTAAACATTGCAGAGGTGATGTAGTACATTTAGAGCAGCAGTACACTGGTAGCAAAATAGACACTTTTAATCTATTTTGCACATTTAACCACTAACCAAAAACATGTCCACAAAGGTATGCACATACTCTCCAGGCACCTGATCTGTTCTGGATTGGATCAAGTTCCAGATTGCTTGGCTATGATTGAAGGCTGCCAGTATACCATAACAAATCCTTGTTTCAGGACATTGCAGTTTCTGTTTTCAGAAGCAAGTCTCTCATATTCATAATTTTTTACCTTCATTTGTTAAACAGGCAGGCCTGCTGCTCTGGCAGCAAACCACAAGCTGACCACAATACTGGAGAACTCCTGTACATTCATTCAGTACTTTGCGGTAAGGGTATTGCCTTTCATTTGATGGAAACTTAAACAAGCTACTTTTATAAATAGATAAAGTATCACAGGAATCAAAGGCAGACTGACCAAGCTTCATGCCACAAAATCAACACGTCGAGGCTGCCATGCTAATAACCTATGCGCACAGAAAAGACATAAGCCAAATTAAATAGCAGGTCTAGCCAGTATGTGTTTAACAAACACAGGGCTGTTTTCTCCGTTTCTGCTGCAGGAAAATCCCATCATTATGGGATCTCAATACAGAGATATGACAAGACGGCAGAGCTGAAATGGTTAAATAAGTGTGTGCATAGGCACTCTGTAAAGCTTATATTTTTATGCGAGAGAAAACAGCTGCATGAAGCTGACCTACCCCACTCCTCAATGTTCTAAACCAAAACAGCATCCACAGTCCAGAAACTAGACTTCAGCTGTTATTAGTATTTGTTAAAAAAAGTTATTACAGGCTAAAGTGCCATGCCAGCTGAGTCTGTTCTAATCATATCAGCGCTGGACATAAATTGGGGTTGATTTGAGCTTTTTTAGTTGCAATCATATTCAGCTTAAAATGGAAGATGTATTATGCAAATCAAGCTGCTTGTTCATATATTGGGCAAGTGTGACAATGTATCACATCATCGTAGACCACTGCCTATACTTTACTAATGTTATGGCTATCACTGCGGTAAAATTGCTCTCTTTGCCAAGTTGTATTGGTAAACATCAATTTTTACGTTGTACCTAAACTTTTAATTGGATTAAGATCTGGGTATTAACAGCACCATTGTAGACATCCAGGTTCTTTAAAGCATTCCAGTATAGCTTTGGTTGTGGCTTTAGACAATTGCCCTGCTGGAAGGTGAATCTTTACTCAAATCTCAGATCTCTTGCAGACTGGAACAGTATCTCTAGCATCGTCTCTAGCATTGTCCTTTATTTGACCCCATCCATGTTTGAAGTTGGGGATTTTGTTTTATGACCAGATAGTTCCTTGGTTGTCATGATGCTGTTCTCTAGCTAAACCCGATGCCTTCAAAAAATGCTGAGACCATTTGACTTGAAGGACAATTTCACTGTTAGTAAAGTTTAAAAAGTGCCCTTCACTGCTTTCTAAATATGCCCCATGTGTAATATTGAATTTGTGGCATAGGGTATGCATACAAGAAGATTAAGCAGAACAGATCTCCCAGCACCAATTCTATTGTAGATTTGTTACAGTAGCCTGTAAGTAAATGTGAGCTTACTAGCTATTCCATGTAGAGCTGGTCTAATAGCAGCAAGTCTTATTGAATGCATCCATTTTGAATTTGATTAGACTTTTGCATTCGTCTGGTCTCTTCAGCTTTATAGAACCACTTTGAGATTATTTTCTCCACATGCCTCCTGCATTCAGGACGTGTGCCAAGTTGATTTCTGTTTTAATAGAAATCACAATTTTATGTAAAAGGAAGGAGGATAGGCCCAAGGAGATTTGGTAGTCTCTGAATTGTTGGGAAATCTCGGGTAAAAGGGAAGTCACCAGCACTCCAGATGTGTGAAATAATTAAATGATTTATTCACAGTGCATTACATACAATAGAAAGCACAACATTTTGGGGCCACGCAGGGTCCCTTCCCCAGGGTGATATAGTGACCACCAATCACTACAAACCCCCACCTCATTTCGGCTGTAAGGATTGCAGCTAAAAACTAAGATATCTGCTTGTTATGAAATGAGTCTTGCATTAAATTTAAAACTCTGACAATTTGGATCAAGACCAAAAAATATGGAGCATCGTGCCCTCACCTGTCCTGCAGCACCAGCAATGATCAGGATTTGTGAATCCTAGATGGAGGTGCCCCAAGACCGATCACGTAAGAATATTAAAATTAGATTCCTGAGTTCTAGTGCGAACTAGAGCTCAGTGCTTTCATGGCAGTTTACTAGCAGTTCCTGGACTGTATTCATTTTATCAAAAAGCACTTGTCCAATGCTCTTACTGCCTGACTGAATCATTATTTGACACAGTAGTAGGCCCCTTCACTACTGGTTTCATCAGCTTTGCCTGATGAAGGGGGATCCCTTGTGACCCTGAAAGGTTCGTTGTTTGCTACTATGATGCACGTCAATAAATAGACGTTTTGTTGCAAATCTGGAGTGCCAGTGTCTCTGCTTCTGTTCCCTTTACTACTGGGCCCCATGGTGGCATTAAACCCTGCAATGTGTAGCCACTGAAAATATTTACAGAAACGGGTCTTATTCATTAGCTGTCTGTGGTGTACCGTAACAAGTTATGTTGAAGAATTTGTGAGAAAATATTATTTTGGTACTTTCGGACTGCATTTACACCTATGCATGCATTAGTGGATGCATTTTCATGTTGGGTTTAGGCAGCCTATTTTTTTAATGGGTCCTTAATGAGCCTCAATGCAGAAGAAAATGTACCTGCAATATATTTTTATTGTGGTGTACTGAAGGTTAGGTTTGTTTCTTTAGACTGTATAATTGACTTATGGTGCCATTCAGAATAAAAATCATTTCAAATATACTGAACTTTGTGGTGGGTGAGCATTGCCGCATACATGTGAATTCAGGCTTAAGACATGGCAATTTGGCTTGTGCTACATTTCAAAATGAAAGAATAACTGTTTATTTTGTAATTATTGGGATTGCTTTGTTATCTGCTTTTTCTACTTTCATTTTGTTTGTGGAATGAATTATGGTTATGTGTTGCCAAGTTTCCTTATCAGTGGTATGTTTACTAGAGCAATACTGCATTGTAAAAACAATGATGACATCTTCATGTATTCCCTGTTCAGCGCTATTATGTAATGGAATTGTATATACTTTATTGTTGTTATACTGTCTCTCAATGGACTGCAACAACCAGGATTTATTACCAAATGTGAGACATGCAACTTTCCAAAATGTAATCATTTGCAGAATCAAGCATTAGTAATCGTTTCTCTTTTGTTGCATTCATGCTACTTAAAATGTATTTAAACCCAAATACTAATGTCGTGTACATACTCCTTTCACATTCCTTGAGAGACACAGGATTCAAAGAAAATCCTTCCTTTGGATCTCTTGAAAAACTGTCACACAAATGTATGTTTTAAATCTACTGACATATGAATATATGACTGTATCATATTGTCGGGTCCCGGTCCGTAGGCCATGTCGGATCCCGGCCCATAGGGCAGGTCAGGTTCCGATCCGGGCTCCAGTACGGGCGCACACCCGTAGGGGACGTCCGCCGGCGCTTCCAGGCCGCGCAGGCGCAGCCGCCAGACGACCCGGCGAGGTCACGCGGCGTGACGTCACCACGCGGATACGTCCCGGTGACGTCATCACGCTGGCGCATGCGCAATAGGCCCTTCCAGGGCTATATAAGGCGCATCTGATCCCTCATTCAGTGCTGAGTGATCTTCAGCCTGTGTGGATGCCTGTACCTTGTTCTTGCCTCGTGGAAACCTTGTGATCTGGCTTGCTTCTGACGACTCTTTGGATTACCCCTTTGTACTGCCTGTGCCCGCCTGTTAAACGACCCGGCTTGCCTTTTGACGACTCTTCTGGATTATCCTCTGTACTGCCTTGCCCGCCTGTTGCCAACCCGGCTTGTTTCTGACGATCCCTTGGAATCTCCTTTGTACTGCCTGTGGTCGCCTGTGCTGGATCCAGTCTGCCTCCTAACTTCCCAGTTGGGTAACTTAACGTCCAACTGCTCCATCAGGTCATCACTCTTCAGAGTAACCCGGAGTCAGGAACCGGCACCCGTGCACCCCCTGCCTGCGCACACTGTTTATCAACCCCAGTGGTCTCAGACGGGGTTGCAATGGAGGTCCTCCTCGTCAACTCAGGCTCACACCACAACCCTTACACATATATTACTTTTTTTGCCTATAGTTACACTTTAATAGTTCAAGAGAATCAGTAACCTTCTTTTATACCCTTTATATACCACTTAAAGAAAGAGGGCTTATTCTTAAAGTATATGTTCTATTTTAAATGTTGATATATAGAATGGTATACCTCCTTAGACCCAGTCTATGCAAGCAGTTTGGCCACTTGTTGACTTTACAAAAACCACTGGCAGCTTAACTCTTTAATATGACACAGAAGTTCAATCCAACATACTTTTACTTCAAATGAGTGCAATACAAAGGATTTTATTTCATAAGTCTGTCCTCGGGAGACTTGGCTTCTAACTTCTGAAGTGGAGAATGTTTTTGCACAATGATTGGTGTAGAAGGCTCATGTGAATTTATCAGGCTGTTAAGTGAGAGCAGGGTCCCTGGTGTGATGCTTGTGCTGTCAGCCATGTCAGGTTGGGTCTTAATTTTAGAATCTTCAGTTGAATTGCACCTTGAATCAAGAGTTTGTTGAAGTAATATAGAATCAAAGTCTTTGGAGTTCTCATGAGTTCTCTAAATGAAGGGCCTTTACCCCTTGACTGTTGTCAGGTATAGTGTCATCGATGACAGTACTAGCCAAAGTTGGAGTTGGTCCTCTGTAAGCAACTTTGTAACATCTACTGGACTAGTCTATAAACTGACAACATCAGTATTCTTGTGTAGGATCTCAATAGTAGTATATTTCTGGTCACCTGTTAGTTTGAGTTGTTGTTTCACTGGCACTGTAATATGTAAGAAGATTCTCTCATGTAGACTTGATTGCTCACAAGAAGTCTCATCAGAGTTGGTGAATGTGGTGAAAGTTCACACTGGGAATAATACCCCATCACATGCAGGGAAATTTTTCGTTTAAAATGTATATTTGCTTGCACATGACAGAATGATGGAAGTCAGCAGAGTTTCACCTCATTCACTAAGCTAAGGGACAATTCCCTTGCAAAGTGAAAATTCCTTTGCAAAATGAACAGCCTATTTGCCTCCAGTAAATCAGCCCCATTGGTTTGTGAACAGTTTATTTGATGTAGCATTTCATCTAACTGCCATACATTCAGCTTTGGTTTGTCCAGAAGTAATGTGCCTGGATTATGTTTGGAAATAATAATTTAGCTAACTACCATGAGAGTTTCAAATGTCCAACTTAAATTCACTCTGTTATTTACCAGATGGCTGTATACATCTTCCTTTTGTCATAAAGGAGTTTTCTGCCATTGTGCACTTGGCAAGAAAATGTGTCATTAGAGGGGAAAAATGTCCCAGCTTAAAGTAACATAATAGTCCAATAGTTCTAGTCTTAAATCTCCTGTCTAATTCACCATAGTAAATCAGAAGAATTTTGATTAATGTTGTGTCAATGTTCATTTAAGGGTGTGGTGACATCCTACATAAATCTTTCCAAGAATACTATTATAATGTGGTCTACACAGCAATTTAACATAATGCAGGTGGAAGTCAAGGCATTAGAAAGCCATTAGCTAGCTTGCTGGCATTGTATGCACATTATGATGTAAACCAGTTAACCATTTCAGGGCAAGACTTTACAACCTTTCTGATTCTTTTGGACTAAAACACATTTGCAGTTTTATTTTTAAATAATAAGATTTTATTAATTTAAACATAAATGTCAACATATAAACATTAAATAGCCGTTTACACATATCCCTGTACATATGCATATTTTCCCCTTATACATACATACATACATACATACATACATACATATCTTTATAAATGCTCATGCATCTTGGGTATCTCATTGTATCTCGTATTGTTTTTATTTCTCACCCAATATGGCTACCCATCTTAAGTGTATTCCTACTTGTATCTATATTTACCCCCCTCCCCCTACTAACTCCCCTATACATATCGTTAAACTTTCGATCCAGTATATGTGCCAATAGTGTGGAATTATAGTATGTTCTCGGTCTGGAAGGGACAACCCTCCCCCTTCCTTCCTTCTTATTAAAATATCATATGCTATTCTAGGAGAGCGTCCTGACCATATATATTGAATCAGTGCTGAGCGATTTTGATGAAAAAAGGAGCCCGGTAATTCTATAGGTATGGTTTGAAAAAGATATAAAAAACGAGGAAGTATATCCATTTTATATAGAGCTATTCTACCTACCCAGGAGTGTTTATAGGGTGTCTTCATTTGTGCGATAGACTGTAACAGAGGTCTATAATTAAGATCATAGAGTTCCGCTAGGTCTTTAGGGAGAAGTATCCCCATATATCTTATGGCTGAGGTCTGCCACCTGAACGGAAAGCTGTCAATCAGGTGGGAGACTTCCTCATCAGATAGTGTTACATTCAGTACCTCTGTCTTTTTGGAGATTAACTTTTAACTAAAATTAGTAGCCAACCTAAATTTACGGAATTCTTCCAACAATGACGGGAACCCTATTCTTGGGTTTGTTACATACAATAATACATCATCTGCGTAAAGTCCTATTTTATATTTATCCCTTTGGACGTGGATCTCCTTGATTGATGGGTTTTCCCGGATTGCTACAGCCAGGTGTTCCATGGCTAAGACATATAGCATTGGGGATAGGGGGCATCCCTGTCTAGTACCATTTTGAATATTAATAGGAGATGAAAGAAAGCCATTTATCCTGATTCTTGCGGTAGGTCTTTTATATAGGGCCATAATTTTTTCTACTACCATTCTGGGTATGCCTATCTGTAACAATGTCTGGAGCAAAAAACCCCAGCTCAACCGATCAAACGCTTTTTCAGCATCCACCGAAAGAATACATAGTGGGAGTCTGTTGGCGTTTGCATATGTCATAAGGGTCACTGTCTTAATAGTATTGTCCCTGGCTTCTCTGCCAGGGACAAATCCTACTTGATCTCTATGAATAATTGATGGTATATAAGTCCCTAGACGATTTGCAATAATTTTTGCGTATATTTTTAAGTCTACATTAATAAGAGATATAGGCCTATAATTTTGACAGTGAGTAAGATCTTTATTTGGTTTAGGTACTACCACTATGTGTGCTTCCTGTGATTGATTGGTAAAAGGGCACTCTTCAGCTATGGAATTATACATATCCTTCAATATTGGGGCTAGTATCTCCCTAAACTGTTTATAAAACATGCCTGTATATCCGTCCGGGCCTGGGCTTTTCCCCTTTGGGAGGGTTTTAATTATATTATGTATCTCTTCCACTGTAAATGGTGCTTCAAGTGTTTCTGCTTCTTCCCTCGATATCCTCGGTATAGGTGTCTCTGCAATATATGTTGTTGCCCCTGATATCTTCTCTAACTCCTCTGGGGATGTCTTCTTTTCTGCTGTTATATTATACAGTTCAGAATAGTAAGCCTGAAATTCCTGAGCTATGTCATCCGTACGGTGGACTATGCGTCCTCCCTTTCCTTGGATTTTTGCTACAAAAGTATGGGCAATCTGGCCCTTTACTGATCTAGCTAATAGGCGACCCCCTTTATCTCCTTGTTCATAGAATGATCGTCGGATAGCCTCCCTATATTTTAGGTACTTTTTGATACATTTGCAGTTTTAGCAATTTTGCAGGAGATTATCTATGAGATTGATAAAGGAGAATAGTCTGACTGTATTTCTTGCCCCTAATGGAGCCTGCCTTTCCCTGTCATAGTTGGCTTAGCATTGCCAACTGCAATCCTTTGTCTATTGAGACTGCCTCAGTGGCAAGGGTACTCAATTCAGACATCTCATTGGATGGCAGTTGGCAGAGCTCAGCCACAAAGTCATGGAATACCTGGACCCAATGGCAAAGTGAAACTAAATCAGAGAGTGGCACATAAGAGGTTTATCTAGCAAACAACAAAGGTATTACTGTATAAAGGTATAATGTGTATCTCAACATATTCATTATGATGTCTTAAAAACCACACCTCTATACTAAAATATTGGTCTAGTTTTGTGTGTGTTGTGCCAAATTTGCAGTATGTCTAATAAAAGTAAAGGGCCTTCACTTTTAAAATTGTTTAGGAATAATAAAGACTCCTTGATCATTAGACTCTTTTACCCTCAGATTATGTGTTAAACATCTCTCATTCTCTCAATTAATATGTGGTAGTCCTCAAGCCCACATCATCAGCTTATAAAACTCTGGTATTCAACCCATACTCCATTAACATCTGTGTCAACTTCACGTTTCTCCATCTCACCCCAAAAAAATATCAGCTAGCAACTCCTAGTAACAAAGGCAGTCTTCAATAATATAGTTTTTCCATAATGCTTTTCTTCCCAGTAATAAGTATCACCATAATTACCCCACCCTCCCACAATAAAATTACTTAAGCCTCACCTCTGGCCACCAATTAATAAACTGTGCCAGCCTTGTTGACATAGTGTAAATGGCAATGTTGATGTGCATAGTAGAGTAACTCATTACTCATCAGTCTGCAAATACTACTTATTTCTGTGACAAAAATAAGGTAAAATAGTTGGTTTCTTTCAGTTTCTGCATTTACATATCTTCATTGATTATGAATGGCAGTTGTTATTCCCCTCTCTAACATGGTCTGCCCTCATCCCACTATATTAAAAAACATCTCGCCTGTCACGCATCAGATGAAAGTCCCATCTCAGCTGCTGGTCCGAGATTGCTATCAGGGTAGGAGAAAGCAGAGTCCAGTTCAGTCCAGAAAGATCCCAGGACGCCTGTGCTGGAAGACACAGGTCTGATCCAGTGGCTGAGCACTGCTGTGGCTGGTTCTCCTCAAAGCAGGGTCACAGCTGCTGAGTACTTCCGGGTCGTCAGGTGTCAGGTGTTGCTAGGCAACGCGTTTCAGAGGTTCACCTCCTTTGTCAAGCCTCTGGACCCTGCTTTGAGGAGAACCAGCCACCAGGAGAACCAGCCACCAGCTGGGGAGGAGGTTAACCATTGCTGTGCCAGTAAGTTGCTTTAAGATCCTTATGTATATCTATAATTAATGCAGTGAAGTCCAAATACAGGGTGCTCAATGCTGACTGCTTTATTAAAGGTTGAAAAATGCACAATGCAAATATACACTATAGAGGTGTGTTAACAGTCCATTGAAAATGAAAGGTTTGCCCTAAAGGATAACTATGGGGTCAGTGCATTTCCCCATAGTTCTCCTAAGGATCACAGGAGGACATAAACTAGCGTCCTCCCGTGACCCAAAGCTACTGAGACCGCCAGCAGCCAGGACGGATCACGACATTACTGTCGAGATCCACCCAGCTGCGTGATTGACAGCTGGCTCTGACCAACCAAGAGGCAAAGCCAGCTGTACCCACACCCTCCCCCGTCCGTTACGCCAGTCAGCGCTGGAGTATCGGAGCGGGGAGGGGGAATCCCTGCAGGGAGCCGTGAGTGACAGTCACGGCTCTCTGCAGGGACAAGATCGAGAAGTGAGTGAGCGACGTTATGTGTTCGCTCACTTCCCGATCTTTTGAGCCGACGTGTGACAGTTTCATTGTCACACGTCGGCTCGAACTATGAGGTTGAGTGAAAATCACTCACCTCATAGTTCTCCATTTAATGCAGCGCACATTAGAGCGTAAAACCATGCACATAAATGAGGCCTTAGGTGTATTATCATCATCAGTGTATCTTCAAAAAAACGAGTATTAGTGACCACATTGTACAATTCACTAAAAATAAAGTCAATTTTGGATGGACTTCTAAATCCTGTTACTGGAAAGCTTGTCAGGAAATTGTATTGAAGCGTGAAAATAATTTTCAATGCGAGGAAGTCACAGTAATAACCTCCCTAACACATGCTTAAATTAATTGATTGTAGAAAACTAGCACAGCATAAAGCAAAACAAGCAACCTAATTAATCATATACAAAACAAGTGACAAAAACTGAGCGGCCTCTCTGTTTATGCTATTCACACCCCTTTTGTCCGAGTGACATTTAATCAGGCTTTGATGAGCGATTAAATCACATAGGATTCAATATGCGGGTGCTTGATAACAGCAGGAGAAACATGTTTCATGGTTTTTATTCCCCAACATGGTTTACTGCATCTCTGTAATGGACCCATTCTTACAAAGAATACAAAATTAAAGCTGAACTCTAGCAGGTATAAAATACACAAATAAATGAATCTCTGTAATTATTAATACATCAATAAATATATTTCTTGAATTTAAGCAGTGTAAGTTTCTAAATCTGACCTAGTATCATGCTTTTGCAGTACAGGGCAGAGGAAGGAGTGCTGAAAGGAGCCAATCACTTCATGTGCTGAAAGAAGCATGCTGATAACAAGAGAAAGCAAAGCAGAGTGACAAAATGATTTCATAATTGTGCGGTCTTTTTTTCACTGTCCAGTCAAGGCTGGGATAGGTCCAGGAAAACCAGGGCTCAGGGGAAGTCCGTTGGCCATCAGACTAAGGACATTTAGTGGTAGAAGAAAAAAATGTACTGCAGGGGAAATCTCTGGATTGAATGTGAATATGCAGCAAAAGCTGGTTTTGTTATTTTTTCTTTTAATATATAATTTATTTTTATCTAGTTATTTTTGGCTGTCGTTCTGCTATAAAGCCTAAATCTGTGCACATTAAAAATAATTAAGGTTGCCTACACCCCAGCCAAGAGAGAGAATACTCGTTAGCTTGCTTTTTCCATAGAACACAGTAATCTTCACCTTAATTCTCAATAATGCTGTTTTCCTCCCCACTGTTTTTGGTTGTGACTGGTCTATGAAACCTGCCCTACATACTGGTCTATGACTGCTGTTATTTCCAGTCCTCTTGCTGATGTTATCACACCTGCACTGTAATCAGAACTGGACCAGAGGCCACATCATTAGGATTGGATATGACCGCTAGTAGGATGTAGAAATACATTTTATGTAATTTTAATGTACCCAAACATTGGGCTTTAAAGGAATCATGTAATAAAAGAAATGTGGTGTTGTCATAACACAGCTTCTTCTGAAAATGCTAGTTGCTTGACTGTCTTTTCCTTCATTTTTTTCTGAGTTACAGCAGAGCAATCATGCAGCAAGTAAAGGCAGGAAGTCTTAGTTTTCTTACATGTTCTGGGTTAGTGACTGAGTCTGAGGGGTTGATTTACTAACCTTATAAACACGCCACGAACAAGTGTACACCTCTGTAGTGTGTTCCCTCCCAGCATGATCTATTGGTGGAATCTAGACACCTTTGTAGTGTGTGCACACCCAGCAGGTGTGTTGTGCAAAGCCAAGCATGAATTGCAAGGTGATGTTGTGTAAATTAGCTCTACATTGTGTTGCTTGCGTTGATGAATGCAGGAATGTAAATGCATGAGCTAACCATTTTTGTCTAAACTGTGAAGCAGCATTATATAGACATCATGTGCATGATTTTTCCATATATGGCATTAGTGGAAATATGCTTTTGGAGACTTTTTGGTTAATAAATACGTTTTGCTGTGTAAAAATCACACGCACCTAGTGCGTGTGTGTGTGTTTAGGTTAGTAAATCACCCCCTGAGGGTCAGTATGACAACGGAGCAAATAGTATTTCAGAAGAATTAGCCAGTAATGGTTGCCTATATAGTTACTCTCTAAATGGCTTTCTTTAAACAAAGTTAATGGGAATATTTTTCATTTTGTATCTTTCAAGGGCTAAAAAAAACCCAGTTTAAATAATTTTGATTTGGGTGAATATGAAATATTGCATGAATATTTAGCATTTTATTTTCAAGACAGATAGTAGAACTCCAGTATTCGTTTTACATGTTTTCAGTTCTTCAATTCTTTGCCGAAAAAAGCTTATCGTTTACAACCTCAAGCTGGAATTTGCACACAACTGAATGATTTGTGAGTCAGAGTGATGATTCATCATTCCCTTCCTGCCAGTTAAGACACTTTCCTACAGAGCTTCAATTAGAGAGAAAGAGGCAAACATGGTCTGTTCTTTTACTCCAGTGTCAAAAATGTATTTGCAAAAAAAAACCTTTTACATCATAAAAACTAATTTTGTGTGTGTGTAGACCGAAAACCATTGTAGATTCTTTTTAAATGACCCATATACTGGCATTAAAGATCAGGCCACACAACAAAAAAGTTGTAGAAATGTTTGATGTGCACTTAATAAATGCTCTGACAATTTCCCTTATGCATAGGTACCTTAAAGTGACATTAAACCCTCAGATTTTTTAACATAAACCAATACTGTAATGTGTGCCTTACTGTAATCCATTGTAGTTTCCCTTCGCTTTGCTGCTCTTCCTTTTAAATCCTTATCTGTTCTCATGCTGGGGGAGAACTTCCCTTTGCAGCTGAGTGCACCTTCCTGTAGTGCTGGCTCAGGTTGTGAACCTGCACACAGACACCATGTATCCATTTCAGAGACAAGGCAGTCTGCTGCAAAACAGAAGTTCTGCCCAGCATGAGAAGAGATAAGGATTTAAAAGCAAGAGCAGCAAAGAGAAGGGAAACAACCATGGATTACACTAAGGCACACATTACAGTATTGTTTTATGTTGAAAAAATCTGAGGGTTTAATGTCACTTTAAGCAGTACACTAATCTATGCATCTTTGATACCAAGATTGAACATGACATTGTCTCCCATCCTACATGTTCACCCAATCGGGCTTCTGCAGGGGCTTGTAGCATGGAATTTCTGTGCCATAACATTATTGCAGTAGCATTGTCGATCAGATTGTTGCTTATTGTTTGTAAGCATGTTAACTATTTTTTTTATGTGGGTTTAAATAAAATTTGGATAGAGATACTACACTATTCAGGGTATATTATTCTTCTTTCCTGACTTTGGTCCTCACCTAGAAGAAAGTGTCACTATCTCAGTGTAAGTGATATAACTGAAGGTTTGGTAGGCAAGGTATGTATTTTTGCTGATGTTACAAAGATGTGCAATAGGGTTGATATTTCTGGAGGTGTTTGTAACATGTAACATGATTTGGGATTGTTGAAACAAGGTCAAAATAGTGGAAACTGCAATTCAGCTTTTCTAAATGCAAATAATGCACTTAGGTAAAAAGATTCCTCTGATGGAGTACAATATTAGGGATACACTGTTGGCCAGAACTACAGGGGAAAATATTTGGAGGTGCTCATTGCAGAGGATTGAAAAATGAGCAAACAGAATTCTGGGATGCCTTACTAGAGGGATCACCAGCAGGAAGAAGATGGTTCTGATTTCCCCCATATACTGTAGATCTTAAGTTAGACCTCATTTAGAGTATTGTGTCCAGTTCTGGAGGCCTCACATACAAAAAGATCTTGAGAAGATGGAATGAGCCAAGAGATGGACAACAAAAATGATGAATGGTCTGGGGAATAACACATATCAGGAGAGACTGCAGGAACTTTATACGTACAATCTTGAGGAAAGAAGAGAAAGGGGAAAATTACTGAAATCTTTAAATACATTAAAGGAGAACTATGGAGTAAGTGTTTTTCCCCATAGTTCTCCTAAGGGTCACGGGAGGACATAAACTAGCGTCCTCCCGTGACCCAAAGCTCAGTATATTGTGAGCTACAGATCCACCCAGCTGCATGATTGACAGCTGGCTCTGCCTACCTAGAGGCAGAGCCAGCTGTACCCGTCCCCTTTTCCGTCCGTTACGCCAGTCAGCAGTGGAGGATCGGAGGGGGGAATCCCTGCAGGGAGCTGAGAGTGACAGTCATGGCTCTTTCAGGGACATGATCGAGAAGTGAGCGAGTAACGGTATGTGTTCGCTCACTTCCCGATCTATCGAGTCGATGGTTTACAGTTTTTTTGTAGCACGTCGGCTCGAACTATGAGGATGAGTGATTTTCCCTCACCTCATAGTTCTCCTTTTAAAGCTGTGAATACAGTTAAGGAGGTCAGTATTTTATTTAATATGGGGACATTTTCTTAAACTAGCAAGAGGAAAGTTCAAAACTAACCTTAGAATGGATCGTTTTACCGAGTGAGCAGTTGATGTTTGGGACAGACTTTGCCAGACTTTGAGCAGAGGCAGTGAGTCAGTCAACTAAAACATGCTTGTGACAAAATTAGATCTATACTATATATTTTACCAAAAAGGTGAAAAAGAAAAAAAAATGCAAATTGCTCAGCAGCTTCATCACAATGTGATCAGGATAGTCCTCATTGGACATGTATTATGTGTTTTAACTAGTAGGAGACAAACAAATTAAAGATGAACTTCCACTAATATTTTTTAAGCATGTATAGCAACGTTTTTGTTTTGTTTTTAGAAAAAAGATTGACACCACATGAATAATATCTAATCATGATAAGCACCCGTCAGTCAAATATGGTGTCCTGTAACTGACTGTCACTTTTGCAGAACAGCTTGGCCTGTTCAAGGAAGTGGAATATAACCAATCTACTGGCACGCTCAATAGGTGATTGCTAAACAGGGGGACTTAGAAAAACCAAAAACGGCTGTGTTCATTATTTTGACAGACTGCATCATATATCATTCTTGATTTTGCCCATAGTTGCATATCTGTGAGCAGGATTTTGGAACATACTTGTGTGTGACAGTTCATTGTGATTTATAATATATTGAATGAGGCCTCCGCCAACTTAAAATCACAAAGAAATTAATTACAATGCTGAGTACTTACTGTGGCAGGCTAAACTATGATCATACACTGACTTACACTAATTGCACTGAAATACACTACTTATGCCATCAAGTCACATTTATGAGTCCCCAGTAGTCAACCAGAGGTCAAACTAAGTAAGAGACTTGGCTTATTTAGCTAGAGGGTGATCAAAATGTCTAGTTGTCTATTGGTAGTTAAATGGTTCCTGAACTATATGACAAGCTAGGACTATGTACTTGATTTTCTGCTAGATACAAAAACACCTTTAGCTTCGAGCTTCAAAACTGTACAACAGCCAAATAATGTATCATCTTTGTAAAGTCTTATGTGGATAAAAGAAGCCAGATCGTTCACAACTCAGTTTCCATCATCTTGCTGTTGCTGATAGATGTAGTCTTGGTAAACAGGGTTAGAGCCAGATAATTCTCTACAAATGACCACTGCCAAAATGCTATATGAATTTAGTCGATGAAATCTTTTATTTTGCTTTCATTTATCTCTAGCCAATTTTTTCCCCTAGGTTTAGATTAAGGGAAGGTTAGAACCTCTGTCAGTTTTTAAAGGAGAATTACGGGGACAGTGAAATGCACTCATCCCCATAATTTGGGCCGACCTGTGACACTGTAGCTGTCACATTTTGGCTCTATTGATCAGGAACTGAGCAATCACATACCATAGATTGCTGAGTTCCCAAACTTCTCCCTACAGAGAGCGGTGACTGTCAGGCAGAACCAGCTGTCAATCAGCTGCAGCGCGGCTCTGCCCTGTGAGCATATAGTGGGCAATAGCCCGCTATATGCTGAGTTTTGGGTCAAAGGAGGACATTAGTATATGTCCTCCTATGATCCTAAAGGGAACTATGGCAAAAAACTGTTGGGCCAAAGTTCTCTCTTAATGCTCTCCGTGACACTTTTGCGAGATTTCTGCTTCCTTACTGTCCTAATCACAACACTGTCATCAGGGCAGAGACTGTAGGGAAATCTGTCTGTTTTTTTTTGTTTTCAGTAAATTTATAGAATATATAGCTTATCTATAGAATTGGGTAAGTGTTAAACACTCTGTTTTTATTTTTTATTTTTAAGTCCCTCGTTAAGAGTTATCAGTGGAACACTGCTGCAGCAGCTATGATCTTGGTAATGCTGTTTTCAGCCAGCACCTGGCTTTTACCTACAAGCGATCAGGCAGCTGTACAGCTGCCCGATTACTTGTATGCTGCTAAAAAGGGAGTTCCTTCCCTCCGATTCCACGTATCCGGGGCTCCGCTGTCCATGTGGGCAGAGGACTGGCACCACTAGTGCAGCTGCAGCGACACACTGGCACCGCTAGTGCAGCTGCAGTAACACACTTCCAGTGGTTAATCTTCCCTCCGTCTATTGAACATGGAAGCGACAATGATTTTGACACTTTCAGTTTAAGTCTGTCCATTGCTCTGGTTGCTGTGGCTGGAGAAGAAGCTGGTGAAGCATGCATCTGAAACGTCATAGATGGTTGCCATGCGTCGACAGCCGCAGCATCCATTATTACATTGGACCAGCAGTTTTGAGTGCGATGAGTTCATGGACTGTATCCTAGAGAACCTGGCACTTCCTCTGTACTATCACATAAAGTGCTTACTATGTCCCTAGTCACTAGTGCCCTATGTGATAGCAATAAAGTTATGTGTAAAAAAAAAATTGTAAAAAGCTAAAGTGACATAAAAAACGTAAAGCCCTCCACCCTCCATGTACACGCACATACATAAGCAAACATGCGTTAGGTGCACCTACGTGCAAAAACAATGATTGTGCCACACGTGTTACATCTTGCCACCTATTTTGGATGGATGGCAATCATTTTATGGCCTTCACTCTTAACTCCGAATTGATGATCAGTGATGGCTTTTAAAGTGTCAAATTGTCTATGGCCAATTTTGGGTACTGTATTATCATATTTGGTATCTACTGTATTTACCCAGCACCCCATCTTTTATATTTTACATAAAAATTGGGTATTCTGTTTTTTGCAGTAAAACTTCTTTTAGTGTGTTTTTGCCTAAAAAAACATCAATTTAAAAAAAATGTGCACAAATATTGTGCAACATAAAAAATTGAAACCACGCTTCTTTTTTATATTCTTGCAGCCCCCCTGAGACACCGCACAGCCCTCCTGAGATCCTTTGATGGAGTCATTAGGCGTTATTGGGATTTGTAGTGCTGTATAGCCGACTGCCATTTGGCATTTCTGTATAATCTATTGCTGAGATTTCCAGTCATCCATAGTTGATAGTATTCTGCATTGCTGTATAATGTATTGTGGGGGTTTGTAGTCCTCAATAGCTGGTAGTGTTCTGCATTGTTGTATAATGTATCACTGGGGTTTGTAGTCCTCTATAGCTAATGGTATTATTCTGTACTGCTATATAATGTATTGCTCAGATTTGTAGTCCCTCTACAGCTTGGAATCAGTGGCAGAACGACAAGGGGCGAAGTGTTTGCGGCTTGGCCCAGGCCCTGGCACTTCAATACTGTCCTAAAATTATTAGTCTGTATTGTTTTAGAAAAACACATGAAACCCAAAAAAAAGGTATCGGTATTTGGTATCGGTCTGGGGAAAAATGCTATTGGTGCATCCCTTGTAAAAAGGGTAATGAGCTTTTTTCGTCCGCTGCCGTGTATTGACAGCCCATTCATAATGAATAGGCTCCCTAAACATACAGCAAAGGGAATGGTGTTGTGTGAATCCGCCCTGTATGTATTTATGTGCAGTGTGTGTGTGTGTGTATGCATGAAGTGTTCTAGAGTATGAGTGTATTCAACAAAGCCAGGACACTGTTGTTTCTCTGTTCAGTTATTCCTTTCTGTAACTGCTACCCACAATTTCAGTTCCAAAATGTATCAGTTATCTGTTTTTATAGTGTGTTCTTTGACAGTATGAATTGAAAGCTGCTTGATTCAGTGAACAATATAACGTGTTGGAATACTGTAATCAAACATAATTACTGTAAATTGAGACGCTTTTGCAAATACTACACCAAATCTCTAATTCTCTTGTGATTTAGTCTAAATATTGCACCATGGCAGGCAACACAACATCTCTTTAGTCAGCAAATGCTACATTTTTTGGCACAAGAGATTATGTGGGTAATTGCTACTTCGTGGGTCTAAATCAGATTCTTTTAATGTGCGTCTCTCTTGTCCCGGCATTCAACAAAGTGTTAATACAATTATAAACATGATTTTAAAAATATCAGATTTGTCAGTGGAGGCCACAGAGAATGTAAATGGATTGCTGCTCTAGTATGTCTGTACTCATGGTTATTCATATTTCATCCTCGCTGAGAGAAAATATTTTGAAGCCTTAATGTGCTAAAGTGACATTTTGGATGCCGTGCAGACACTCTCTTTTTTTGCTTCTTTTGTGACAGATTAAAACAGCAATTTGACTGCAATTTTGGTAAAGCTGCTCGAAAGAGTAAATTAAACGCATTTAATTGGAATAAGGTCATAACAAGACAAAACCATTCTAGATACGGTAGCTTGGCATGAGGTGCAAAATAAAGGTAACTCGGTGACAGCTTTGTAAGGCTGAGGTGTGAAGCACGCCAGGGCTGCACCTGAAGAAAGCAGACATGGAAAAGCAGCATGCATCCTCTACCACTCATTCATTATTCTCTCTTAGAAAAGATGTTTTTTACATTTTTCACAAATCTTTTTTAAGTTAAAGTAAAAATATAGGAGGAGATTCAATATAGCATTTGCGACTCATTTCTGATGGTACTGCAGTAGTAGGAAGTATGTGCACCACTTGCATTATTAGTTATTTGAAACACTTTTACATTCTGTCCCTATCTCTGTATTAAAAAATACCACTGTATCAGAGTTAAGAAAACTGAAGGTAAATAAGACAAATGTCATGCCAGTCTTATTTACTTCGTTATTTGATCCGCTTACTTTTTCCTAGTATGCTGTTGGCTGTACAGCATCTTTGTTTGCTAGAATGCTGTCAGCCACACAGTATCGTTGGTTGCTATTACGCTATCGGACACACAGCATCATTTGTTGTTGGGGTGCAGCATCCTAGCAAGCAGTGACGTCGGGGCTGAACATGATCTGGGGACGGAATATTTTGAATGGACAATCTGGCCTCCGTACTGCCTCCCATCATGCCTGACTGAGGTGGCACTCATGGAGTAATTTGTGCCGATTCTATTTCATCTTTACCACCAGTAGCAGCGTTTACTCTAGAAAGCACCCCAAGTGAAGGAGCAGCAGCATCCCTCTTCTGTCTTCTCCTTTCAGAAAGTCAGCAGAAGTGCACTGCAACAAAACCTGGTTGGCTTCTTGCACTGCCCCTCCCCCTGCTAGTCTAAGGAGATTGGTCAGATTGTACAAAGCACAGTTACTCTGGTGAGGCTGCTCTTGACAACAATGGGTGACACGAGGGAGCCCAGAATTGGACATTGACATATATAAAGTCTAATGAGAGCGGCAAACAATCAGTTTGAGAGTGTAAAAAAACCTTTAATAATAGTATTGGTATGAAACGAACAAAACGGAACATCCAGTGTGTTATGGCAGTTCAGAGACCTCCCCCTTTTTCAGAACTTAAACATAATGGGTAATAATAAGGACTCAAAGCTGGCACAATACACTAAGATTATGTACTGCACAGAGTAGACATCGGTATCAGTGAATCAGCAAAAGATGCATAAAAGTGGACTTTTATGGCTGCCTCAGCATGCTCATCAGTATGAACCTTTACATATTTTTATACTTGACGTTTTGCATTTATGAATATAACATATTTATGTATTGTCCTTACAATTTTTAATAGAACTAACCTTTATTTGATCCTGGTATAGTGAATAATTCCAGTAGGTCTTTATTTGTTCAGCCCATTACTGTTTGTGCTAGAGGAGGTTCCTTGCTACCCCTTGCATAATGAATTGTTCTCTTCCATTCTGTAAACAAGTGCCCCTTCACAAAACATGACCTCTTATTCTGCAGTTTTTCTCTTCGGTATTTTCTCTTTTGTTCTTTGTTGGATGTTTTTCATGAGAGATTCAGCTGAATTACTGTGCTGTGTTTTTGCAGACAGCAGTGAGTAGATTACATAACCAAGTATACTGGCCTTTATCACTTGTATACTGCGATTGCCACTAACAAACATCTTGGCTTTATATGGTACTTTACTATATAGTACATCATGGGCCTGATTCACCAACCTTTAATATTACTTGTTGCAATCCAAAAGTGGCCTCTCGAGTAATATAATCACCTGTGTTTTATATTAGTTGAGTCTCCAAAACGAGGGAAATGTGGAACAACATTAAAGGGACACTAAATCTTAAAAATGTATTCAAGTACTTTAAAGTAGTATTGAACTCTCAAACTTTTTTCAATAGTGAACCCAGATCAAAGAAATATACATTGTCCAGCAAAGCATTGCTTTAGATTTTTGTCCAAACACTTAAATCATCATGTTTCTGAATAGCTGCTTCCAAGTCTCTCAGCTTCCTTGCATTACCTGTCCATTACAAGATCACAAAGGACAGTGCAGACTCCAGCAACTGTTCGTCTACTAGCTTGAAGAAGGGAGTCTGTGTGTTTGTGGAGGCGCACACAGCTTACTAGCACACACACAGGTGACTGCATTGCACTCTGCTTGAAAATGGAGTCACTCTAAAACAGGAAGTCAGGACCAGTGCTCAGGAGACAAGCTGATTCTACAGGAATAGCTTAAAATCCTTTTGACTTTACGCATTAACAAAATTGTAGCTTATTTGTGAATCACTCTGTAAAGTAGCCATTTCTCCAAGCTCGCTGCCGGGATGGACTTTAATCTCAATACAAACTAGTAAACTAAACGTGAAATTTTAGTCCATCATGGGAGTGAGCTTGGAGCGGTGGCTACTTTACAACACACACACGGACCATGGGAAACAAAAGTAGCCACCCTCCAGAAGGAAGGACAGTGTCATCACAAATTCAGAGATGATTTGAGGATCTACAGCTGAGTGATCAAATAAGCTACAATTATGTCAATAGTGAAGGTTCTTGAATGTATTTTAGAATTGAACTCCTGAGTTTAGTGTCACTTTAAGTAGTCTATAATGTTGTAATATTGTAAAGGAAAAAGTATCGGGCATATTGCTTTTATGTTCAGGACTAAGAAATACTTAAAGTAGATCTAAACCCTAACTGGACAAAAATTTGGTTTGCCAAGGCTCTGTGTATTATAAACACTTGCAATATTTTTATTGTCATAATATATGTTTTGTACCACTTTTTGACCTTCTTTTGCATCTCATTGCTGCTGATCTCCTACAGCCTCGGTTAGATTGGATTTAGGACTACTTTAGTACAAAACATAGTTTTACATATTTACTTGTCAATTCTTGGACAGCTGTTTACATATCTCAGTAACTCAAGCTTACATTTACACACGCACAACACCCCCTATCTCCCTCCCTGCCTGCTTTGTTTAGAGGGGGCTGTACAGACTTTTAGTTGAATTTAAAACCCATAATTCTCTGATGCAAGTGTCATAAGTGCATTCTGCTTATTTCTAAAAACAATGTGAAGTAAATGTATTTACATCAGTTTTAAAATGTAAAATAATGTGGATCACAAAAGCATTTTGCTGGGAGAAAATACTGTTTTTAGGTGTTAAGATCTACTGTATTTAGCTTTGCTAAATCTGCTGGAAGCATTTTGCCAAATTAACTTTCCATTGTAACATTTGAGAGGGACAAAGTGAATACGATATACGACAAAGGAATATGATATTTATATGTCGTATTTGTCAGCATTCCGTCATATCTCTGCTGCTCTGCTTGCCCACCGGGAGGGAAGGGAAATACTCAGTACTTGTGGGAATGAGGGCACATATGACTCACTCCCTTCCCCCCATGTGACGGCACTGATGTTTGTTAGTTGGCCACTTAGGCACCCAGTGCTTTCACATGATGTTGGGAGAGAGTCCGTAGCCCTGTGTAAGTTCCAACAAGGATCAACTTGGAGGTTACACAGGCCTTTTCTCCTCAGTTCTGGACTGGAATGGAGCAAAGGAAAGGTAAGGCCTCATTCACATGGATGGTGGTTAATGTGCCCAGAGCTGCAGGAAGAAGCGTGAGGGCACCTCATTTAGCTCTTTGGAGATGCAGGAGTTGTGCACCCTCACACACTGCTTTCTGCAGCTCTGCGTTTTGACAGCTGCACACAGACAGTGTACAGACCTGGATGCATCCCGTCTTTTGTCCAAGGCCGTAAACCATCTGTGAGTGGATGTCAAAACTCAGAGCTGCAGAAAGCAGCGTGTGAAAGTGCATAACTGCTTCTTCTATATAGAGTTAAATGTGCTTCCCGTACGCTTCTTCCTGCAGCTCCGGGACTATCAAGAACCAGGGCCCGTGTGATTGAGGCCTTAGTATAAGCTACTGCAGGGAAAGCTTTAAAGCAGAATTATGGGGTGAGTGAAAAACACTTATTCCCATAATTCAAGCCAACCTGTGACAAACGTCGGCTATGCTGATCGGGACATCAGCGAACACATACCGCCGACCGCTGACTTGCCGATTCTCTCCCTGCAGAGATCGGTAACTGTAAGACACCCAAAAGACCCAATGCCAAAACCCAAGATGAACAACATTGTGTATGCAGTCCAGTCCAGTGCAGTGAGGAGGGCTCAGAAATGTATGCCGGCGTATGGCACAGAATAGAGGAGCCAAACCCTCTGGTCAGGATTCAGCAGTGTACCTACATCTAAAGGAAAAAAGGTCACTCCTTTGAAGACAGTCAAGTATGCATCCTAGACGGGGAGGAGCTGTGAAAGAGGCCATTTATGTAAAAATGGAGAAGCCAATCTTGAATAGAGGTGTGTGGGGGGGACGACACATCTATTGTCTGCCACATACAATGCTGTTTTAACACCTCTCTCTGGGCAGGTTAATAACACCTCCTAGCTCCCATTATGCAAATCAACACCTGGCTGTGATTAACAGATTATGTGGATTGGAGCAACATTCACCATATGTATTCCCAGATAATTTTTGTACAAGTCATTCCGAATTGAGAAAGCTGGTTGGATGACCAGTGAAACGTCTTCAAGAAAAATACAGCAAGTCCAATTGCCTTGACTTATTTTTTATGGATAACACATGAGGAGCCACAACTATAAAATAAGTTAAAAAAAAAAAAAAGCCCTGTAACTTTTGGTGGAAAGAAATGAAAATATATAAACAGAAATACAGCCAATAAAATGTAAAATGCCAGTAAAGCAATATTTATGCTGAAAACATACATGACCTATGCAATATCTCTGTTATTTATTATAGTGTTGACTGTTAAATAAGATTCATTATGGGTTAAATATACTGTGCAGCTGTAAGACAGAATTACTAAACTGCTTTATTTTCATGATAGGCACAGCATCACTACATAAGATTTTGGAGAAAACAGTAACATCACATTCACTCGCATGTGATTTAATCAGAGAGACAATGCAGCCTTTGTTCACCGGCTTGGCATTGATTAAAGAAGTGTGATGTGGGAAAGTAAACTCTAATCATAAGAAATTGTACAGCTTGCAGTGTTTCATGGCTCCAGACATTGTTACTTAACAGTGGTGATACAGTAACCGAATGCTCTTGTATGTAAGATACAATGTCTTGTTATGTTGAAAGGGATCAGTTTTGGTATGGGTCCTTATGTATTTATCTATTTTTAAGTGTTTTAGTTGTTAAAGCTTATCTTCAGTTTATTTTATTTTTTATAAAAGTACTCCGCTCTGAGCACTGCGCTCTGTGTCCTCCTCTGCTTTTGGTCACTGGCCCATTTTGAGGTTGAGTGACTGGATTAAATATGCCTTGCATCATTCAGCCTCTTCCTTTGAACTCAGGCTGCCATTTCCTGGGTTTGTGTTATTATGCAGTAAGGGCTCACAGTAAAATGCTGCATAGTTTGGTGTTTAAATATGAGTGCCATTCTATGCAGCTGTGAAGACTGCCCACCACTGATGCTGGAAAAGGGACCCTGCTCGTCACATGACTAACCACTGGAACCATTGTATGTATGTATGAGGGGTAAAGGAGGAAGGACTTGAGGCTGTTAAACACACAAACACATAATATATATATATTTATGCAATGTAATAAAGGGGCACTAGTTTCACAGGGTATTATTCGTTTTCTAATGATTTATTTTCACAATAGGCACAGCATCACTACATAAGACTGAGTGGAAACACTCGGTTTTCTTTCAGACTCTCTCTCTCTAACTGATAACACACAATTTTACATGTAAACAAAGGTACATTTACATTCACAACATATTGCTTTCATGGACACTAGGTGGCACTCTTTAGAATGCTTGTGATGCAATCTACAATAGAATAAACGGAAAAGAGTGTGTCTAAGCATTAGCAAACTTTTTTTTTATTATTGCAGCAGAACTGGGTATTTCAGTAGTAGCTAATATGAAGGAAGAAGTAGCAGGGAATCACAATTTAATGTTTAAAAACTTTTGTTATTTTTAACATTAATAGAGTTTTTTCTTTTAGGTTTAGTAAGAATGTTTGCAGTTATATTTTACAGTATGTGTGCTAATAAAAATGAGCGTACTTTTCTTAAAAATATAGGTTTGATGAACATTTGCGCAACCTTCACTGGATGTACAAAATCATTAGCACCATCTTTTAAAGAAGAACTCGGTGGAACATTTTTATTAACCCTTGCAGTGGGACTACCTCTGCACTGCAAGTGTTAACTGCTCGTTTTTATCTAGGTGTTAAAAAAATAAAAATTTAAACTCACCCAAACTGCCGAGCGGACTCCCTGCTTCTCCAGTCACTGAACTGTGTCTCTTCCTCCACTGCAGGTGTGGAATGTTTTTCAGCGTCCTCTCGTCTATACACTTGTATAGAATGTGATGACACAAGGATTCTTAGACCGCTGCAGCTGAGGGGGAGAGAGGCTCAGGGGACCGGTCTAAGTACAATCCAGCTGGAATGATCGGGCGAGTATCGCACACAAACTAGAAGTTAAACCTTGCAGTGTAAGGTAGCCCCACTGCAAGGGTTAATTATTATTATTTTTTTTTCTTTAATTGTACAGGCTCTGTGCTGTCAAAAAAAAAAAAATATAGGGCTTGGGGTTTCAAAGCTGTAAGTGAAACATGGCAAAAACTGGGTTGGCCACCTGAGGTGAAAAGTGGGAGGCTGGGCCTGGCAGCAAAAGGGTTTGAAATACTCAAGTCAACAATGGTAGCTCCATTATTTCTAACCTCAAAGGTTGATTTTAAAGGAAATAATTTCTCAGCTAAAAACGATAAAAGATTTAGGTTTAAGAGCTGATGAATATTAGGTAAGATATAAACACACGTACATTTAATGTGCATTTTTCCTTTTCACAGCTTAAATAAGTGCAATTTACATCAGAGCTGGCGCTAAAAGCCTGCAGGAAGACAATGGAAACATTTATCATAGTAGCCGTCATTCTAAACATACTTGCATTACATTGTTTGCACTGGTTTTATGTTGTGTCTATGTGTCAGATACATTTCCTGCAGATTTTGCAGGATTTGGGTCAATGGAAGAATAAGTGTTGGCATATGTCCCATAACTATTTATACAATATGTTACTAAATACCAATCACTTATTGTTAGCAATATTACATATATGTATTGCTTTTGCATTATTGCAATAATTACTTTGTAACCTGCATAAAGAGGAAGTGGTTATTAATATATATTCATACACAATACATACAAATTATTAGTTGGTATAGTAAAGAAAAATTGCAAAAATAACAAATGTATTAAAACAAATATGCGTTTTTATCAACTATACTGCTACTATCAAAAGCTGATCTCCAGGCAAGCACTAAATATGTAGTTGAAATGCATATATAGGAATTTGGCTGCCAAATGATTTGTAACTGTTCAGCCAGTTTTGTGATCCAGCCACCCCTACTAAACTGAACAGCCAGATTCTCAGCCTCTACTACAGCAAAAGCACGGCTTGGTCAGGAACACCCTTCTAGTCCACTGATTCAAAGCAGCAGCACGATGATGGTTATCCTTCTGTTCACTCTGGGAGGGATTCCGCTGGGAAAATTAGAGATGAAGAAATGTCTAGGGGTCCTTATAGACCACAAACTCAGCAGTAGCTTGCAATGCCAAGCTGCAACAAACAAAGTGAATAGAATACTAACCTGCATTAAAAGAGGGATTTATTCAAGGGATACAAATATAATTTTAACACTTTACAAAACACTGGTACGGCCACATCTGGGGTACAGGGTTCACTTCTGTTCACCAATCCTTAGGCCTTGTTCACACCAAGCTCGTTCCAGGAGCAGAGCAGTTACAGACCGGAGAAAAACTGCGTCCAATGTATTCCAATGGTATTTTTAGCTCCAGTTCACATCGCAGTGTTCCGTTCCAGAGCAGGCAAAAAGACTGCAGCAGGCCCTATTTTACCTGCTCTGGAACGCATGCAAACGCATCAAAAACATATTGGAACGCACTGGAAGCCCATTTTAAACTAAAAATATATAATTTTATGTTTTTAACCAAAAACGGCCCGGAACACATCGAAAACGTGGCACAACCCACTGCACTGCGTGTGCAGAAACTCATGCATATCTGCTCTGCATTTGGTGTGAACAAGGCCTTAGGCGACATGTGCATGAACTAGAGAAAGTCCAGAGAAGGGCAACTAAATTAATAAGGGCCTTACTTATCAATATCGACTTCAAATATAAAATTTGTTCACCTTAGAAAAGAGACGCTTGAGGTGACATGATCCTAATTTACAAACTCATCAATGGGGACAGCAGTTTAGGGAATGCACTACTTAAACCGAAAACGCAGGAAGACATGAGGGAACAAGAAGTTGAAGGGGATAAGGTATAATCTGACACTACAGGAGGGGTTTTTCACTTTGATAATAGTAAAAATGTGGAATTTACTTCCACAGATTGCTATATCAGGCAAAAACATCAACAATTTTAAAAAACACTTGGATGAGTTCCTCAGTTTACGAAAAACATACAGGGTTATGGAAAGTGCTAGCATTACACACTCAAAAACACACACACACACACACACACACACACACACACACACACACACACACACACTATATAGGTTGAACCAGATCAGCCTATGTCTTTATTCAACCTCACCTACTATGTAACTATGCAACTAAGTACTGCCAGCATGTACAAGAGACAGAGCTTAAAAGGCACTACTGTTGGTCCTTCCCTCTCCGAGTTTGAGTTCTGCTTTGCAGGACACTACATGCATGGGCAAAGCACAGGTTTACTTTAAGCATGGCCAGCCCACGTAAATCCTGAGTCTGCTATTACTGAAGGCCTAACATAATATGCTGAAATCTAAACCGTAAAAATCACAACATAATATACAATGACATTTTAGAAACCTTCATAGCATGGTTCTTGCTAAAATTGAGTAAGAAAAACCTTATAATTTTTCTACATATGGGATACAGTTGGACATTATTTTATATTACACCAGGGCTGTCTGATTTGACAAATGTGTACTTTGCATGTCCCTATTACTGGTTTTACTGTTTCTGGTTCATGTGTAGCTTAGTGTACAGCCTCAGTACAATTCCATGCCAGGATGAAGTAACTCCCGTGCTCAGACGGAGGAGTTGCATCATCTTGGGCCAGCCAATTAAGATGGCTGAAAACTGCAGAGCTGAAAGAAAACCTAGTGAAGATGAAAGCATCGGCGGTGGAGGGCAGCATGGACTTTATCAAGGATGCCATGCTGTACAATTTATGTTGTGCATACTTGAACATAATAGCAAAAACTTTCTGGCATTTTCTGTGCCTTTTTACTTCCGATTTGATTTGTTTTGTACCTTTCTATATCTACCTAGAGTTCAGTTTTAAATTGATTCTCTAAACTGCACTAGAAAATGCTGGTCGATCTTTTGATAGCAATAACCCCCTTATTTTCCTCCAGTTTCTTATATTTGTATGATATAAAACCATTAAACCATTAATAATAGGGTAAATTACACTAAAGTATTTATTAACCTTGCTGATAATATCCAGCCTCTATTACATGGCTCAGACCCTTATGTTATGTGTACAATTATTCTTAGCGTTGGTTGAGTTTCATAACCTCTTGTACGGAGAAACTATAAAACCTTTTTAATAAACAAAACACAATGGATTATGAAGAAAGCCAACTGCGCACCAAGAATAATGTGTTTATGTAACCATTAATAAACTGGGAGCTTTTGAAATGTAGTAGATTGCAGAACGCTGCAAGGAAAATATATATATATTTTTTTTAATTATTATTGTTATTATTATTTTTAACGTTGATACAAGCCAAAACACGATACGGCACAGGATTAAAAGCCATGTGTAACGGATTAATATGTTAGGGATCTGTGCTCAGTTCCTGATGTCTTAGCTAGAATTGAGCCTTGAAAGGACAGAAACTGCCTTCGATAATACTTAGCTGCCAGTATTGTATTGCCGCCTACGGTATTATTGAGTTAAAGATCCAAAGTTGTAAAGTGGTCTTAACAGACTGCTGTGCAAGTGCCGTTAAAAAGGTGTCTTTTGAGGATAGCTGTTGGGGAGGTGAGATCTGCTCACCATCATGCCAATGCTTAAGCTGTCAGTTAACATTTAGGAACTACGCCTCATTAAGTGAATTTGGAATTTAGAAATGACTCGCACAATCATTACCAAATCCTAGCACTCACAAACTAGTCAGAAGACAGGACTAGAATATTTTACTGAATACAGGTCTGGACTGGATAGCAGTCTAAGTCTTATTCTATGCTGTACAACTCAATAACGCATTCTATTGTTGTAATTTTTATACTTTAACCACTTGAAGACCATAGTGTTAAACCCCCTTCCTGTCCAGGCCATTTTTCAGTATTCAGCGCTACGGTACTTTGACCTTTATTCAGCCATGCAACGCTGCACTGAAGTGAATTTTAGACCATTTTTGGGGGACAGATAGAGCTTTCATTTGGTGGTATTTAATCACCACTGGGGTTTTTATTTTTTACTTTATAACAAAGTATCCTAAATTTTGAAAAAAATACCTGTTTCCCTATGAAATGTTATGAATCACCCCAATTTTTTGGTAAAATATAAAATACGCGGTCATGTCGCTAAATAGACCCCAAATGTGTTAAGCCATAAAACAGCTCGCGGTATACTGAGACGCCGCACCTGGAGCGGATCCCGACTTAGATGACGGGATCCGCCCAGCTGCGTGAGTGACAGCTGGCTCTGCCTATCTAGAGGCAGAGCCAGCTGTACCCGCCCCCTCCCCCGTCCGTTCCGCCAGTCAGCGCTGGCAGATCGGAGCGGGGAGAGGGGAATCCAGCCCCTCCCCCTGTCACGGCAGAGAGCCGTGACAGGATCGAGAGGTGAGGGAACCCGGTATGTTTTCCCTCACCTCCCGATCTACTGAGCCGACCTGTTACAGTCTCATTGTCACAGGTCGGCTTAGAACTATGACGTGAGTGGAAATCACTCATGTCATAGTTCTCCTTTAAAAGGCTCCCATCCAGGAACGACCATGGACAGGAGGTGGTTAAAGTGACACTAAACTCATGAGCTAAATCTTAAAAATGCATTTAAGTACCTTCACTATTATTAAACTATAGCTAATTCAGCTGTATCAAATCATCTCTGAATTCATACTGACACTGTCCTTCCTTCTGGAGGGTGCCTCCTTTTGTTGCCCAAGGTCCCTGTGTGTGTTGTAAAGTATCCACCACTCCAAGTTGGCTCCCATGATGGACTACAATCTCAATACAAATTAGTAAACTAAATGTGAAATTGTAGTCCATCACGGGAGCGAGCTTGGAGTGTTGACTACTTTACAACACACAGAGGGACCATGGGGAACAAAAGTAGCCACCCTCCAGAAGGAAGGACGCCTCAGCACCAATTCAGAGATGATTTGAGGATCTACTGCCGAGTGATACACAAGTAGGCTCCAGTTTTGTTACTAGCTATGGTACTACATTTTTAAGATGTATCACCTCCCTTTATTATCACTACAATTTATTTAGTTGCTCTACAGGTAAAGAATACAGTAAAAAATATAAGCATATTACTGCTCAACGCAAATGTTTGTCTACTTAGCATATCACCACTTAGCTTGGTAAATAGCTTTATCCTGTGCCAATCCATGGGCCCAATTCAATGGTGACGAGAAACTTGTTTAGAGGTTCATCCAGGAGATGACAACATGTGTTTCTGACATTAACTTCACTAGATTGATTTTAGAGCTGGACTGAATTCTGCCAATATACGCAATGGTATTTGCATCTCCAATTTAGGAGTATTACCAATAAATCAATAGCGGAATCAGTGAGGGAAACAAGATAACATTGATACCGTCAATGCTTCCAGAGTGACCAGGAAGTACAGCTCACATTGTACTGATCCCAGCATGTACACAAGAAGATTTGGGGGATGTAGAAGAAAGGGTTCCCCACCAGAGATGGCTTGTGGCCTTTTACAGGATGGCAACGCTCTGTCTTCCAATTGTTCTCCTGTGTTGTCACCATACATATTATGTAGGCCAGTGTTGTAACCATCAGGAAACCCATCCTGAGAATTACTTTGCAGCCACCATTGCAGTGCATCCATGCAAACAGGAAGTGGCTGAAGGACAGCACAAAGATGCAACAAATGTTGGAAAAAAGGTGAAAAAGGTACTTGATTAAAAAAAAGTCAATTGATAATGATACAGAGGGCTACATATGTTTTTTTTGTATGCCTTTTTCAAAACTTTATTAAAAAATATTGAAATGGATAATGACATTTACAGTAGTTGGACGAAGAGCCAACTAAATGTCATTCATTTAGGGTCTACTTTACCCTGAGGTGCTCGGCACTGAATCTGCAGAAGAATATAAAATGTGCAGAGGATTAATGTCGAGGCAAAAAATAATTTCTGCAACAGGGAATTTATTTCTTATTTTCGTTAATTTTCCGTTGTTTCTAAAAATGTTCTTCAAAATATATTTTGGATGTTACTAATGTGCAGATGTAGCGCGCTCAGCATTCCAGGGAATAAAGCGATGCCAGGAGAAATATTACTTATCAGCCATACTTTCGACTAAAAAGAGCTTTCTAGACAAGGGGGAGATCAGCAGCAGCTTATAACAAAGCCCGGCCTTCTATAAGTAATTGATTTGGGTTTGTGCAATGTCTGAACATACTAATTAGAAAGTTTAGAACCTTCCTGGAGTTTTAAAAATGTCACTCGTTAGAGTTTCATAGTGGCTTTTGACTGGTGGAATTTATACAGTAAATCACTCATTACATAGCCGAGACAAAGACAGATTACACAAGAATAAGGTTATCTGGCTGTTTTTTAAGTATTTACAATGGTAGGGTAAAGAAAAAGCTAATTTGTTTCTGTCTAGACTTTTTAGAAACTTGTGATATGAAGAATTGTGGGGGAATGTGAAAATGACATATATTCTGTAGTTTGTCAATAGAATTAACACAGCAGCTTTATTGAGTCCCTCATAACAGTTTTAGTACCTGTTGAACCTGCCAGTAGATCTGTTACTTTCCACTTACTTTAAAGAGACCCTGTGAGGTTAAAAATCTTTGGATTAAAGGTCCCGGCAATTGGAAAACTTTTATTCTCATCTCTCTGGTGTCTTCTATTTTCCCTTTGTTCTATCATTGCAGCCTATGTAAGATTATTTTGGCATTTGGTGCTTTTTAGAGTGTCATATGCCTGTGTTATTGTCAAGCTTCACAGTTCCATCCTCTGACCCCCTACATCATTGTTGAGTTCAGCTGTGATGTAGGATTCAGAGGATGGAACTATAGGACGTGTCTGGGTGGGGTGCAGGTATCTTACACTCTCTGAAGGGTTGAATGCTGAAGAGTCTTACCAAGGCTGCAATGCTAAAACGGAAGGTAGCAGACGTGGGCTGCTGAAGAGGCTGAGACTTTTCAGTTGGATATTTTTTTAGCCCTACACAGTCGCTTTAACATGATAACACTGTTCATTTTGGAACAAGTGAACAGGACTGTGAGGTCTTCCCACTTCACTGGGTTAGATGTAGTTGTATTTGAACTTTATGTAAGCAACAGATTAAAACTCAACTGCAGCTAACAATTTTTAAGCAGCTAAGTCAACAGGCAAAGTTTTTTTTTTTTTTTGGTAAAGGCGTATTAAATCTCATAAATAAAAGCTGGCTGGTGTAAGCACTCCCAGCCATGTTATATGGTGTGTCCCAACCCCTGTAAATATCTATTTTGCTGAATAGGTTGCTCTGCATGTACATTTGGAAAACTATATAAATAAAGTCATGTGAAAAGATTCTGAATACTATAGGCAAGAGCTATATACATGTAGCACTTGCTCCAGCAGTGGTTTCAGATCATTGCTCTGCTTCCGGATGGGGAAAAAGGTGGAACATGCCTGCGCAATGTGTATCAGCACAGTTTTTTGTAGCCTCAAGCATGGTATTATGTGACAGGGTGACAAATGTAGGAACAGTCAGGAGACAGTTGTCACACTATATGAGAAACTGCCTGCACAAGGACCTTCATGAGAGGATCACTAGTAGGGCTATTTACAAAAGGGTGAAGGGTTTGGAGAAGTGAACAATTTAGGAAAACATAGTTGAACTGCAAAGTGAGCAGAATTGGAGAATTTTTCCAAATCAGCTATTTTGGCCTTCTCCAAACTCTTCACCCTTTTGTGAATAGCCCTGTAGGTATTCTTCAGATTTGGAAAGATAGCAAATGTAATTTTGAAATCGCATTAGCAGGTTAAAGCCTATTTGAGAATTTAGTGATTGAGTTTAGATACACTTTTATGCAATGTGCAGCTATAGATGTTTTGATATATATATTTTCTTTTCGCACAGTGTTAATGACCTGTTTGGAGCTTGTGGAAATCCTGGGCTTCATTAATCATTTCTGGCTTTTGGCAATTAAAAAAAAAAAATTCTAGTGTTCAGTATAACTTTATTTGTGAATTGCTTGGATGCTTCGAGCATGATCCGGGGCTATGTTTTTCGTATAATTACTTATGCAGCAAAAATCTCCATACCCTAAGATGCCTCAGGCTTCAACTGTATTCATCGTGAATATTGAATATTTTCTGTTAATATTGTCCTTATTAATGAAAATAATTTTATGAGAATGGGATTAACTCTGTGAAAAGGGATTGTGAGAATGTGTTCTAGCTATAAAAATGGGCACTGGTCATCATAATTAGAAGTCTGACCTCGGTATGCCTTTAGCAGATGTAAGCAGCTCACTGTTCCTATTTTGCTGGAAGTGCATGTATCCAGCATTTTTTTTGAACATGACAATTCTGTGTTTGTAAACTAAGTCAAATTTCCATTGTAATTCTTGGACATGGAGCTCATAGTGGCATTTGTCCAATCATGTACAAAGTTCAAAGCAAGCACTGGATAGATCTGCCAAATGAAATATCAAGCTGATGTATAGATGGAAACATTTTTCCTTGACAGGTACGAGGAAAAATTGTATTGGAGTTAGTATTTTACTGTAGGAAGCATCTTTAATGATTACTTTTGAACATATATGAAGTTCAGAGCTCAATTCACTTTTTAGGCTTAGAGAAGCACAAGCTAAGTCCCTTTTCAATGCCAGTTCTTTTCTCACTGTCCTACCCTTTCTGTCCAACAAAGCTGAATGCTCTAATACACCTTTTCTATAGTGTGGCAGAGTCAACTTTTTCAAAGAATGTTTGAGTATTAACACATTTTACTCAAATACACATTTTGGTCCCAATATAAGTGAGAGCACATCAGTTTAATAATGCTGCAGGGCTTTAAAATTGTTAGGGGCCGATTTAAACCACGCTTTCTTGCCTTACCATGCTCTTCCTTAAAAATATATTTTTGCTTAGAAGAGTCTACTTGAATTATAATCACCTAGTCACTCTCAGTGTTGTAATGGGAAATTCTGCAGTGCCTCTGTATCTCATCAAGCATTAAACTCCTAATTCAGATGATGCCTGAAATTTTTGAAGGGAGGAGGCGAGCAGGCACATCATTCCCTGGTGATCTAGTGGTGATTAGTAAGGTCTGGTGCAAACCTTACCAATCCATCCTTTCAGCCGGAGCTCAGAGCTCCGGCCGAAAGGAACTCAGCGCACAGCAAGCAGCAGCTATGTTGGATGCAGACCGTTTAGCTGTTCAGCCAAGTCAGTTACGTGGTCTGTGACAGTGTACCTGACTTGTCAGCTGGCTGCGGTCCACATAGTACCGGCTCGCAGGCTGCAATTTCTTTTATAAATTTGCCCCACATTGTTTTTGCCACCTGCTTCACCAAATAATGGCGATTTGATTTTAAGGATCTGTTTGTACTTCTGCATCTCCTGTAAATGTTTGTGCTGTTAAGCCTGCTGATACGTTTGACTTTTTTCTGTTGACTTCCTAGTCTGTGTCTCCCCTGAGAAATGTCAAGGGATTTGGATTTCTAAAGACTTCTTCCTCTAGGGTTTGCTGGTTCATTGTGTATTGTTTTTAGATTTTCCAGCCAGTGTTCTTGTGATTAGTCATAAACCTTCTGATCCTGATCTCTGTGGTCCTTAGTTTTGTAAGCCTTTTGACCTTAGCCTTGATGAACTTTTGGCATTGGTTGATTACCCCTTGTGGCTCTAGACCCTCAGGTTACACTGCTGACCTCACAGTTGGCATCTCCACAAGCAGCAGTGCCCTACTAATCATTACATTGACACTGCTGATTGTCAAGTAATAAGAATTGAAACTGTGATAATGAGGATATTTTAGAACCTGTTTTCTGGAAAAGACCTTCTGAGCTGTAATATACTAAGGAGCAAAAGTGGCAACATATAAAACAGAATTTAACTGTATCCCTATGATCCTGGTTAGTTACAAAAGTCTTATACAAGTATACTTCTTCAAATGTTATGCAATACAGATTTATTATTCCAAGTATCACAAGAACACAGACAGACAGTTCAGTCTAACTGAATGTATATTTGGCATGTGCACAACTGAATGGCCCTTTTTGATCTTGGATCTCAGCAGCTTAAAAATGATGTCATGGAAAATGTATAAATGCCCCTCAAGCATGGGAAAATAACTGTGAATGCAAATGGATTTATTTTGGTTTGGGCACTTTAACCTACATCCCTATTAACATATTCATCTTCCAATGACAAGTACAGTTATTATAAGACGGCTACATAATAACTGCAGCTGCATCTGGAATAAAATACATACCATATTTTGCTGCTGGCGTAAATCATCTTTTAAAGTTTTGTGAGCCAGTTCATGGCCAAACACAAAGCTTTCCTTCAAACTTCCCCAACTTTCGCCCCTTCTTGTTTCTATAGTATATGCATAGATTGACTGTGTACTCGGCTTAAACTGAACATATGCATGAGATTACATTCACCTAGTTTGACCATTTTGTTTTCTCATGTGAAGCAGCAACAAACTCCTTTTGTTTAAAATTACTTCTAGGATTTTTTAAAATGCACAAAAAATTTCTTTTGTTGCCATAACAACAATGAGTTCTGCACACTTTATATAAAGAATCCCCCCAAATTAGTTTTTTTCTGCCCATGTCATTGTCGTTCTACTTTTCTTAGTAGTTTTTCATTTCTAACGTAACTGACCATGACTTTAGCTGGTAGACTCCCATTTTGCACTTAGGAAGGAAGTGACTGCAGGAAGGAGAAGTCACTCTAAATAGGCACAACATCAGTTAGGACAATTGATTGAGGTTAACAATGCTCTCCTTATCGGGTATGTTCAAAGATTTTAGTATTTTTCTTCTCAACTACACTTTAAAAATATTTAATAATTGGGGTTACCCTTCAGTGAGGAGGGCTAGGTACCAATGCAGTTCCACAGTTCAACATTTTGAAGCCTTGCACAATGAGACCCATCCATTTACTTTTTTCCGCCTTTCCTACTTTTGCCCACTTCCCTTTCTATTTCTCTTTCTGTTACATTGTTTACTTTTCCCTGAGGCTCACAGTCTTTCTCTTGCCTTTCCCGTGCTTCTCTTCCATGTCCACTCACACATTGCTCCCTTAAAGTGACACTAAACTCAGGAGTTAATTTTGCTTTACTTACAATTACCGTTTTTCCACTTCCTGGTCCTCTTGGGCATTATTGATGTAATCTGTGCCCAAACAATACATCCTGGAAAGATTACATCAGCAGTACATTGCTGAGAAATCACATCTGTAATCTCACAAGATCTCAGGGAAAAGCAATTTCCTCCTCTAAGATGATGTGCATTGTCACATGTCCTGGTCACATGTGCCAGAGTTCCAGGAAGTAAAGGGAGATATATTCATCTGCCCTTAGTAAAAATGGCCACTGTGAAAATATGTATCTATTTGTAGACTGTCATTACTAAACATTTCTAAAGGTGTAGTTATTGTCATTTCAAAAAGTTCTTCTTTAACTATGAATAAAATTTGGCCTTATTTGTGTATTTTGTGTATCACTCGGCTGCAGATCCCCAAATCATCTCTCAAGACCTCCTGCTGACACTGTCCTTCCTTCTGGAGGGTGGCTACTTTTGTTTCCCATGGTCCCTGTGTGTGTTGTAAAGCAGCCACCACTCCAAGCTCTCTCCCAAGCTTGGAGTGGTTGCTTTGCAGATGGAAAATTTTATTTCAGGCTGAACTTCAGGGAAGCCACTAAATAATAATACTAACAACCATATATTGGAGTTGTTTAGCTTCCAAAGGATTTGTGTTTTTGTCCATCCAGTTCTCCTACTAGGATGTTTGGGGAAGCTGTGCTCTGCAGCTGGGAACGGGCAGCATAGAAACAGGTAGATTTTTAAATGTCTGGCCACACTGCAGCTTTTTTAAATGTTGGGACATGCTATACTCCTTGCTAGCAGTAAATGGATGTAAACAAAACCTGAGAGTTTAGTACCACTATAATTTGTGTCTCTTATATCTGCCTTGAGTTTATCTTTAAAGTGGACTACTCACAACTCACACTTCACAAGAATAGATTGGACACCTATAAGCATGACCAAATCATATTTCAAAGGCATTAAACTGCCATTTTTTCCAAGTTGAAATCGGTAGAAAAGCATGTATGCACACACTTGCCACCTTTCCTTTCATGTACATGCAGTGTGGATTCACACTGCATTGGTACAAATATTGCATTTGCCTGTTTACATTTTGCATGTGTTTTTCCTCCATGCATTGTTTGTTCTGGCCTGAAGAGATAGAATAAAACCTGTGGTCTTGATTAGCATTGTCATCCATAACAGGCACTTCCTGGTGACTGCTTGTACATTTTTTGTTTTCCCAGGGAATCCTTCAACTTGAAAATCCTGGGTGCATTATCAGGGAAACAAAGAACAGATCTTACATTACCTTGCTGTGACCGACCCCTTCCTGCCCCTAACAATCTCTCAGGGTCAAAAAAAAGTATGAGGTTTCCCTCATAATTGTATCATTTCTCTGGCAACCTCTTTACCAAACTGTACTGCTTTACAGACTGTTACCAAAAATACAATTTCTGTGTTTTAATTGATTAACGTATAACTAAAGTCAAACTCTTTTTAGATTTGGATAGAGTGGTAAGGAGTTAGAACCTTTGCCAATTTGTTTATTGTTCTCTTTGTGTCTCATTAGGAAAATTCACTCTCTCTCTCTCTCTCTCTGTGTCCCAATCACCAGTGTCACTGGGAATGAAAGTGAGAGTAAATCCATAACTTTGAGTTGCTACCAGAACAGGTGTAGAGGGGAAATCTTCTAATGGGTACACTTGTTCCTGTGACAACTGTTTAATAGGTGATTTGATTGCATCAGAGAGCCTATAGGACAGAAAGTGAAGGGAAATCTCCCTAATGAGATATAGATTTCAAAAAGACAACTGACAGCTTTTTAAAAAATATATATATTAATTGCCAATTTTGTTGTGCATTAAAAAAACATTTTTTAAAGACAGTTCCTGCCAAAGGGGTAAACATTTGCCAAAGGTTTTGCAATAGTAGGATACATACAATGGCACAATAAGGTGAAGTTTCGACTGGGAGACAAACATGTAAAATAATACATTATGTAATAAAGATGTTAGAAGGGGGGGCACCCTATAGTGGATAATGCAGATAGAAGAAAAGGCTTAAAAGGAGAAGTGTTGGGAGAGTAAAAAGTGCTCTTCCCAATAGTTTGAGCCGGAGTGTGACACTGCAGCTGTCACACGCCGCCTCTTTAACTTGAGAACTGAGCAGTCACAAACCGCTGACCGCTTGGCTCACGGCGTCTCCCTGCAGAGAGCGGTAATTGTCTGACAGGGATTCCCCCCTCCCTTCTCTGTTCTTCCAGCACTCATTGAAAAGGCAGACAGGAGAGGGGGCGGGCACAGCTGACTCTAGAGAGTCAGAGACAGCTGTCAATCAAGCAGCAGGGTGGATCCTGACAATGTTGTCGGGATCATTTCTGGCTGCAGCATGGGTCTGCACTGTCAGCATATAGTGAACAGTAGCCCACTATTTGCGGAGTTTCAGTCACAGGAGTAAATGTACTCATGTGACCCAAAGAAGAACTATAGCCGAAAAAGGTTTGGCTATAGTTCTCTTTTAATAAAACATTAGAAAACAGTTGTGATACTCATACCAGGTCGTATCAGGTGATCCAAACCTGTTATAATGTAATGTTGTTGCAGGGGTAAAATGTTATGTAAATGAAGGGGGAATTAGCAAATACAGGAATGTAAGGGAAATTGTTCAATTCCTCTATGGTGGCAGAGAGTTATTTGTTGCTTGCTATGGGGTAAAAGGGAGTGCAACTGATAGTGTTATTACCCTTCCCCTACTCTATCTAATAAGTTTTGATTATACTTTAATACATAAAATAATTCCTTTTGTCTTTAGCCATAACTTACTGCAAACATAATGTCTGCCTTTGAAGCAGTGACAGTCAGTTTGAAGTGTGGAAATATTTAAATATTTTAGGCTTGGCTTTCGTCAGGAAACAAGATTTATTTATTTTATAATACAGAGTTTAAAAGTGCTGATGTTAACAACAACATACATCAAACAATTTTCTATATAAATCAAAATTACATGAATGTGAGGATAAGAACGCTATTTGTATATTTGTTTCCATTAGTATAAACCATGGGCTGCATAGATATGTCAACAAGGAAAATAGAAATAATAGGGATAACATAAGAAATACAAATTGACATAAGACTACAAAAATAGCTGTGCAAATAGCGATTGACAGAGCCTGGACTAAGTGTGTGGCCATGTCAATAGCAAGATCTCACTGCTGCAATTTCCAGTTCTGATCCTGTCCATCTTAAAGTTACGGGGGATCTGCCAATTTTTGCAAGTTCTACCTCCTCCTTTTGTAATCTCCATTATATCAAATAAATAACAAATTCAGCAGAAAGAGTGTTAGGGAAGGAGCGAAGTCCCCCTGTATGCTGGATTGGAACCCAATAGCAGGGAACAATACCAGAAGGAGAGTCCAGGCTGAGGTACAAGATAGGATGACCCAAAATGTGTTGTCAGAGTGCAGTCTGGATCGAGGCAGGCAGCGAGTAACATAAACGAGGAGACAAGCCAGGGGTCGATAACCAGGAGATCCAAATAGCAGGGAAGGAAGGCAGGACACAGGAAATGAGGCATCGTAGCTGCTTTGGGAATGGCAGAATATCTCCGCAACAAATCTTGGCTCTGGCTGGAATTTAAACCCAGCAGGGGCCAGCAACGCCCCCGTTGTCTGGGCAACAAGGAAGCCACAGGTCCCTGGGAACCAATGGGATGGCTAGGAGAGAAGTGCTTGCAAGGCCCTCCCTGGCAATCCTCAGCACCCGAGGCTACTAAGGAGCCACGGTAGCGCCACATGCGCAAGTCACACACGCACGTTGCTCATGCGCGCACCCACAACCTGCCGCTGCCGGGCACCAAATCACCCCAAGAAAGACCCTACAATCTCCTCCGGACTCCGGGTCAGAGGGCACCCTTGGTCCCACGACAGAGAGTGGGATCACTTCATAATGACCATAGCAAGTGTGCATATCAGTGACAGATGTAGTCACCAAAGAACGCCCGTGTAAAAGCATTGGGCCCCATTCACATGCTGTAGATAGATGGATGCAGAGGAAGATTGGTATTTACAATGCCCTGAACTCCTTCGAGGCCTCCCAAGTTATATAACTGTGTCAAACAGTGAACATCCCTTTTCAAGTCCAAAATGGTGAGGAGAAAAAATAGAACCATTCTGTATGTCTCAGTCAGAGCCGTAGTTGGCTCCTTTTGCGCCCGAGTCGAGGACAAAAAAATTGTGACGCACAGGCGGTATCATATGACATCATGTGCCCCGCCTTCAAGATGTGTTTTTATTTAGTTATTATTTTTTTACTCTTTTTTTTTTTTTTACTGGGGGGGGGGGGGGGCTGCTGGCAAATATCAGTGGTCTAAACAGACCACTGATATTTCCCTTTTGAAATAGAAAAATAAATTGATTCCTCAATCTCTTTTTCTGCAGTCCGTGTTCTAAATGAATGGAAAGCACTCAGTGCAGATTCAAATCTAGTATAAATAGGCTTATAAGTCCCAGAGTGGTGCAGATACCTCACCAATACGGTCCCCAAGAGATGTATAAGAAACTGCCAGATGATTTAATGCTCTAGCATCTACCAGTTTTAGGTAGACTGATCCTTAAAAATACATATTAAAAAAATAAAATTATTAAAGTGTGTTTTGACACTATATTCATATATGTCCTTTCAGGCTTTAAGTGAATCTTCACCATGTACACCCATTTCCTCTCCTACTTTCCAAAAACATAATGACAGCTTAATCAGTTTCTACCCCCTGGCCTGTATGAATGTGGTCAGAACATTGGATTTTTTTCAACTTCTGTGGGGCAAAGATTGGTGGGAATGATTGTTTGTTCCCTGCAAAGCATTGCAGAATTTAATTTGCCCAATATAAATCACATTTTAAAAAGAAGTAATTTAGTTTGTTAATTCCTCTTTAAAATTAGAGTGCTGGAACTACTTCAGGAACAGAATAGGTTGTATGGATGGTATTTTGCATTTTGAAGCTGCATGAGGTTTCAGGGTAATGGATTGTTTTTATTTTTTAGTCTGCATTTTAAGTGCCATTTAAATCTTTCTGAATGTTCCTTGGTGGCTTTAAAACCATACAGCCTACAAGTGCATGAGATTAATGTGTACTTGTCCCACCTTTCAACAGACCTGGGCAACCTTAAAATATATTCTTTACAGTCTGAGTGTACATGCTAAATGCTTTTATCCTTGCTAGTGAAGTGTATGTGTAAATGTATTTTTCATTTATTATCTGTAGACAATGTTCTGTGGGAAAATTCACATACCAATGGAAACATTCTGTATTCTAAAGCTATATTCTTCATGAATTTTAATACTCTTAATGGGACATGTAACATTCTGATCACTGTTTTTTATTCTGATTTGCAGGTTGAACTTCGCCAGTCAAAGAAGATCACACCATATTTCCAATGAGGTACATTTTATTTACTAGAACAAACAATGTCTACAGTTTATTAAGTAAAAGTAATGCATGTCAGGTCAAATGTGAATGGCATGTTGTTATTTTAAAATCAAACTGGCAAAAATAAGTGTCTTTCTTGTATAGGTGCTTTAACATGATGGTTGAAATTCCCTTTTTCTGTATCTACAATTTTAGCTCTTTGAGGGACTTTATATAAAAACACGTACTAAAAAGGGAACAAACCGTTCCAAAAGTGACCAGTCCAGTTTTATCACATAAGAAAATAAAATGCTTAATGTGATTTTGTCATAATGAGCAAAGTTTAATTTGTCCAGTTTATATACTGTATATAGCCCACCAAATGTGCAATGACCACTCATGACCACTCATAACCACTTATTCCAAGCACCCATTTTAATGTACCACCAGTTTACATTTTTAAACTGTTAGGGGATAATTTACTGAACTGAATAATATGTGAGGTGAACCTGCTGCAACCTCAAATCACGTGCAAGGGAAATCCTTTGTGTTCCTGCAGAAGAAAGAATTATTGGAGTGACCACAAGTTCCCTTCTTGGAGTAAACATAGAGGCTCACTTCACTTCATTATAGTAAATCACCCTGTTTAAGTGGTGGTAGAGTTGTTTTGGGGCGCAGTATGTGTACTACAGCATCCTTCTTTGAACCCTGATGTATTACCTGGTCCATGGTTCAGGGACAGTTGTTCGTTAACAGCTCTTAATTGGTCATTGAAGGACAGCAGTAATGCCATGCACATGCTTTTTTCATATTCTGATACTTCTTATACAAATGCTATGCATTAATTTCAGACAGAAACAATTAAACATATGTGTTTGCTTATTTTGCCTATTTAACTATAGAGCAATTCTTCCGTAATAGGTGGTGGCTAGTGGGCTGAGACACAACACTCACTAGTGTCATATGTATATTATAGGCTCCACCGTGTGGTATTTCCCTGCCCTAATCCGTAGCTGCTTATACACATGCTAGAGTTTTGGGTTTTCCTGCAAACTTTGAGGTGTTCCCAAACGCTCTGCCACCTTCTCCAAAATGAAATGAAAGATCCAGCAGATAAAGTAGGACCCAACTGTAATGCCCATGGCGGGTATTCAGATCTGATAACATAAGCACAGAGCTCTTACTGTCACGGTTGCCTAGAGATTTAAGAAACCCTTAGGTGGTTTACTCTCCAGCATATCCCAGAAATGGAGAAATTGATTTTGGGCGACTGACCCGTTTATACGGATTTTATTAAATGTATTTGTAAGAACAAATGTACATACTGGTTCACAAAACCTCTTTTATTACTTTATACACTGTATGTGAAAAGCACTATGCACAACAATAGCCCACAATTTGGGATTTTCTGTTACCTTAATGTGAAACTGATCACCGGGACAATTCTCCATAGCGAGGGACAGCAATAAAAACCTGACAGGTGTATTAATCCTCCTCCACTCTATCCAAAACTAAAAAAAAAGGATTTGCCTCACTTGCACTTTAATTCTTATTGCCAAGTAGGGTGCACGGGTGAATGAAGCATATCATTCTTGCAATATTAAAATAGTTTAGTTTATGTATGTATGTGTATACTGCAGTAATCACTTTTAAATGAATCTATGGAAATTAACTATGGTAACCATATTCCATATGTTTGCATAAGCATATCTAAAATTGTAAAACTTGCTGTGACAGTTATATCATTTTGCAGACAGCAGGATCTTTTCAGAGCACAATAAGTTGGTCCTCACCTTAGCAGCAGTCATCAGTACATGCAGAGTAAATAAAGTATTTCTTCCAGCCAACCATTTATCCTCCATGAACCATCAGTATTTCTCAGGCTCTTATTATATGCTGGGGGGTGGGGACTTTAAACATGCTGACACAGTCCATTATTAGGGATGTGTAAAAATGAATCTGAATTTATCTGGCAAAGTATTCTGCTATGCAGTTAATGGAATTAAATATTTCAGATTTGTATGCAGGTACAATGTGGAATTTCTGCTGGATATGACCTACATTTTACCATAGAAAGGTGCTTTATGAAGTCTGGTGAAACGTCAGCCAAAGAATAGGTCTAGTATAGTTTGAGCCAAGGGCATAACTGTAGGCAGGCCATGTAATACCTATGGGGTCCAGAGGCAAAGGAGGCCCAGCACTGTCTGGCTACACTGTCAACAGTAGCATTGGATAAAATCAATGTGTTTATATATAGTTTAGGAACCTGCAGCCTTCGTCAAAATAATACATGTTGATCCTGCCATGCAGATATGTGTTCAAACACTTCCTGTTATAGGGTGGCAAAGCTCTGTCCCTGTCTCCCAGTTTTGCTCTTGCGTTGAGAATCTGTCATATGGGCTTTTAAGGCCATTTCAGCAAGTGGCCTCATACTTTACTACACATTAGACAGGCATGGTTCACTCTTGTCACCATCAGTAAACCCTCCCTGAGAACTGAAGTGCCCACATCTATACATGAAGTGATTGAAGAGGGTACAGGAGATTGCAGCACTGAAATTTTAAAGATGGGGAAAAAAAGACTAAAAAAATTTATTTTATTTTCCAAAAAATGGTTTACCTCTATTTTAAAGCTCCAACTTTTAGCTAAACTCAGGACTTTAAAACTAAACTCAAGAAAGGAGGACTACATGGAAGATCATAACAAAGGGATGTCAATGTTTCTTAGATATCTCCTGTAAAGGAGGAACCTCACTGCCCCACAAAATACCCCGCCTGCTGCTCCTCTTCCACTTCACCATCTTCAAATATCCTGGCCATGTGTAGAGACCTGTGTAACATCTGCACATGTACTGGAGATTCTTGTGTACACATGCCACTGGTTTCTGGGGCCTTGTAGAGAATTGTGGTGCTGGTGTGCAAACTGAGAAATACCACGCACATACACAGACATGCAGGTCTCTTCCAGTTTCCAAATACCAGGCAGAGAGCAGTGCCATGTCAGCACATGCATGGAATCTTGCTGCGCCCATGTTCTCCACAGTGAAACTGCTTACTGGCATGTGTGATATGGACATCGAAGGAGACAACGCAGGGTCCCTATGTTATTATCACCTATGCGAGAAATGAGAAAGTGCAAGGCTGCAGCACAAAAAAGATAATAAACCTTTTAAAAAATGAGAGAACTTTTTTTACCATTTGTGGAAGAGTGAGAGGAGAGAGACTGGGAGCAAAAAAGGTAAAGGTTCAATGTAAAAGACAAGAGATTCTTGGGACAGGGTATGATTATGTTATCATCACATTAAGCCTACAATGCTGCCCATTTACAGCTAGCGTTAATAGATGGTATGGTCACTACCTGCTTTGTCATGAGTTTGCTTTGGGCTTTGTGCACTTGTGACATCTGAACACACCATGTAATATATTGTTTCTGGAAAATAAAAAAGGAAATACAGAGAGACATAAAAGAAAACACTGATGAGAAAGTGAACCCTGTAATGGCCCCATGTAACCCAGTGACGTTCTTCTGCTCCTATGTATGATGCAGTATTGGGTCAATTATTACTGTGTTATTTTAGAACATTACTAAGCAACCGTTGTCATCTAGCAGCCTTCACTTTGCAGATTGTAAGTTGTAGTTCAAAAAACTGTCAGCTCTTCCTGTACTCTGAAAGATTCATGTTTTTTATCATGGCTGAAAATAGTTGCTTGGGCACTTTACTGGCGAAGCTTTGCACAATAACATTAATGTTCCTGTTTTATTGAGCAGGAATTTGAATGTAGGGAGCCAAATGCTGATTGAGTCTGACCTTAGATATTGTTTTAGTGCCGCTACAATGTTTCTATGCATAATGTCCCTATGTTTTATTGAGGTTATCCAACCTTTTGTAAGTCCTTTTAGAGTCCTTTAAAAGTGGACCCGTCTTACATTCTAAAATTCATTAACGTAATGACTCATTGAAGACAATAAATAAAGTCTACATTAGGGATGCACAGATACCAAGTACCGTACTTGGTACAAATACAAGTACAGATACTTCCAGCTACTAGACTAGAGAAAAACTCCAAAAGGTAGGGGGCAGCTGTCTTTTGTAAGGAGCATTGGCTACGGGGCTCCTGGGATTTGTGCATCCCTGTTTTAATGTATGATTTCTTATAAATGCTTTGCTATATATAAAGTGAATACCTTTTTTCCAGACCCAAGTACAAGTACTGATATTTGTCCTCACCGATACCAATTACTGATACCTTTTTGTTTATTGTCATGTGTCAGTTTTTCTAAAATAATACAGACTAATGATTTCAGGACAGTGGTATCTGCATCCCTAGTCTAAATAATGGAAATAATTGTGGTCCCTTATATTTGTAAAAATGTTTATCAAATCGATATTTTAGGAAAAATAGACAAAAATTACTTTAAGTGCACAAAGACAGAATATAACACCCAATTTTTGGTACAATATAAAAATGGTGTTGTGTCGAGTAAATGGATACCAAACATGTCCAGTATTAAAATTGCACACGCCAGTGAAATGGCAACTATGGTACTCAAAATTGCCCATAAGTAACACATTAAAAGGCTTAACCGCTCATTAATATAGAGTTAACAGTAAGTGATGACCCTGAAATTATTGCTCAATCCAATGTTTCTGGTGAGATATTACTTGTAGCGCAATCGTCGTTTTTGCACTTAGGCACACTCGAACTATGTTTGAGTTTTTATTTGTGTGAGCGCGGAAGGCTTTCAATAATGTTTTTTTTTTTAATATGTCACTGATTTATTTAACTTTTATTATACACTTAACTTTATTGCTGTAGGGGGCTAACAAGCACTTTAGTGGTAACAGGTTCTCTTTAAGGAGCCCCCCCTTATGTCACCTCTGTACACCAATGAAGCCGATCAAGTGCAGATCAGGCCTCTGTGAATGGGAAATGATAGCTCACCGGAAGTGACTAAATCATTGTTGCTTCCAAGTTAAGAAGGCGAAGGGGATATCAGCTGCTGAAAGTGTGCTGATCTCCCTCTAATCAAGCTGCTGGTCCTGGGCCTGGATGAGGGAGAGTGGAACCCTGGATAATAGGTAGTGGAGGGGTGGGTGGCACACTTTTTAGCAACATATTCATGTTGACACACGAGGGACCGCCCAGAGCTTCAGGGAGAAAAAGAGTGCCTGAGCCTGCCATAGTGGGAATTAAGGTAAGAATATCACCTCTTTATCTACCCCCTAGAATTACCAAGCATTTAACCCTTGCAGTTTTTCGTGGGGGGCTGCTCACTGCCACAGGCTGTACACTAATTACAATATTCACAGGTTTATTTTAATAAATTACATCCAAAAACAAAAAAAATTTGCTTTTTACCATGGCCATACCACAATAAACACAAACAAATACTTACAATTTCCAATATTTTATTTGAACATATAAAAGAAAACCCCATAAAAACAATTGCATTGTTGATTCGGATACCTTAGACCCTTGGTTCTCTGGGTCGTGACCCAAAAGTGGGTCGCGACCCCGTTTTCAGTGGGTCGCCGCATGTCTTCCACTTTTCTAGGTGAGAGGCTCCTCTGCCTCCCACTATCAGTTCTTGAGCCAAGCAGGCATTCAAAATATGCTGCCCAGTACTGAATGTTAGTATGAGGTGGGATGGGATGGGGCTTTGGCCGCGAGGGAGCACCATCTATATGTCTATTCTTTACAGCTCCCTCTCGTGTCCCATAGAGGTGCCATGGTGACATCACATTCTGGCTCCCGACACCTTTACAGGGTGCGCAAGAGACCAGTACAAGCATTGCACATATGGATGGAGCTCGGCCACAGCACAGCACCCAACACTGCACTCCAGTTCTTGTAAGGTAGGGAGACTGGGTGGACCTTAAAAAAAATAAAAGAAAAAAATTTTTGGAGTGTGTATGAGAATGTCAGTGAGTGTGTGAGATTGTGTATGTATGTCAGTGTTTTTGAGGGACTGTTCACACTAGCACAGTGCATTAATCGCATAGTACTGTGTGATTAACGCACTGTACCACGCAATCACACCTACCATGCATGCTGGTGTGGGAGGTGTGTTGTGTTGCCATTCATTTGAATGGTACCCCAAACGCACCTCCTGTCCACAGTTTTTCCGCCCGCACTGGAACACGCAGTACCCTAAAGCTGTGCGTTCTATTGCAGTGCGACTTGGGTCACGCCTTAATGACCAAGGACAAATGTGGGTCCTGAGGTTACACAGGTTGAGAACCACTGCCAGTTCCTCCTCTGCCCTGCCCCCTGTTCCACCTCTGCATCTAGAGGCTGAGAGCCATACCTAGCCTGCTGTGGGATATTTTAAAATGCTATTGCCCCGCCCACTGCCTGCTGTCAATCAGCAGAGGAAGACCTGATAGAGAACTTTCTCTTTCAGGTCCTCCTCTGCTGATTGGCAGTAGGCGGGTGCAATACCCAGCCTTCTATTAGCTATTGCAATTTGAAATATCCAATAGCAGGCTGGCTATTGCTTCCAGCAATAAAACAAGAAAAAAAGTTTAAAAAATAAAGTTGAATAAACTAAAATGAAAAAGACTTACAAATTACCAAAAGTAAAAAAAGTTAAATAAAAATTAAAAATGCAAACAAAAAAAATAGTTTAAACTAAAATTAATAGAAAAAAAATGTTGGTGTGTTATTTTAAATAAAAGGTTGGCTATTTTATCATATTGCCTTTTTAGAGTTTTACAATTCACAATTTTTTTAATCCATGGAACTAATTAACAAATTTTGCTGCAGGAGGTGCATTGCGGTGCCATTCATTTCAATGGATCCCAAATGCACCTCCCGTCCGCAGTGTGATTGCCTGCACTGGAACGTGCGGTACTGCAATGCCCTGCGTCCCAGTGCAGTGCGATTTCAAAACATGTGCATACCATTTTATCCTGAAGTCAACGTTGTCTGTAACGCTGCATTTGTGTATCTTATTTTAAATAAATTACTGTATTATTATTATTTTTTATTTAATTTGATTAATCAATTAAACAAAATGAATAATCGGCTAAACGATTATAAAAATAACCGTTAGTTCCAGCCCTAATGTTCAAATAAAATATCTAATATTTTAAGTATTTGTTTTTATTGTGGTGCGGCCATAGTAAAAAGCACAGATTTTTAGTTTTTTTAATGTAGTTTGTATATATAAGGGTAACATGGCATAGATTCTGGGATCTGATACATTTGGTCTATTGGTTTATTTTAATAACAAGGGAGGTAACGGCATAAGAAGTTGGTGGACTCTGCTCTTTACTTATGTAGGGGAAAGGCAGAGTGGATATGGAAGGTTATACAGACCTGCAATACATCCACAGTGTAGTAGATTTACAAATTGCTGATAGGTTAATAGACACAGAAATAGGATTATTTCAGATGCGGGAATAATATAATTCCTTTTACAGAAACCCTGGCTTTTGTTGCTTTCAGAGGAATAGCTTTTTCCCTCATACTTGAAGTGTTGCCAGGGTCAGCTCTGAGCGTCCGCTTTTTCTACCTCCATTTATTTATGGCCTCTCAATAACGGTTGGACATATTTATGGTTTGCTAAATCACGATTGTTATTTTTATATTAGGCAACTTAACAGAATTCACATATGTGGAGCATACTCCTGTTTATTTTATAGGATTGGAAAGACAGACATTCCACACTTTATATTCAGTTTGGGGGTTTTATTTTTTGGAGTTATACACAAGTTGTTACCGGAGGGCCTTTCTGAAGGCTTTATCCATGTGTTGCTATCGTGTTTGTGGAGGAGTGATTGCATGCATGAAAAGAAATGGAGAATTAGCTGTTATGATTAGGGATGTATTTGCCGTAAATGTTGCTCTAGGCACAGCGATGACTACGCCCCAGTTTAAAGGTGCTTCAACTTCTGTATTACATGTGCTGTGGAAAATGGAGGTATGTACTGAGGACTGCATAAAAATAAATAAAATCAGCACTAAACCATTTCTAAGGAGCTTTTTTCTTCATTGTGTACAGGGGAAAAAACATTGGCACACTTTTCCTTGTATTAGGATATCCAGTTCTACATTGTATATTAATAAATGAATGGCAGTTACCTAGAGGCTTTGGTGTATGTCCCGCTCTTAAAGGAACTGTAAAGTCTCAGCATATACTATACTGTTATAACATTAGCTTTGTAATATGAATACATAATATAGTTGTTTATGATAATGCAATTAAAGCTTACAAGACCATAATATGTATTTACATGGCAGCAGCCTGAAGCAATTATACCAAGATCTTGGTATAATTTTTTACAGCCGGCAATGGCCATTACATACAAGTATTCAGACGGCTATATGATTGTCTGGATGGTGCTGGAGAAGTGCTCCCCCTTCCCCTGCTGCCTCTGCTGGTTATCCAAGGCTCCGCTATCCCCTGTGTGGACCCGAGACCAACACGGTGGGTTTGAGTACTTTGATTGTAGGGAGATCAGCACATTTCCAGTGGCTGAACTCCACTCCGAATACTGAAAGCCCTCTGATCGCTGAGGTTGTTTAGACCCCTAATGTCACCTCTGCACTCCTTTGAAGCTAATTGAGTACAAAGTGTGACCATTCAGCTTCTTCATGGTCACAAAGGCTGGAAATTACAGCACTGATGATGACAGGTGATCAGAGCTGATAGTTTCTGGTATCATTCTTCCTTGGTCTCTCAACGCTCTCTATCCTGACACCGGCATTGGAGCAACAGGTGAGGGTGGCGGTGGTCAAATGGGGGGGAGGGCAGCATGTTACAGCCACCCAAATCACTTCCTCAAAGAAAATAGTTCACTGTGAAAACATAAACGAACTCGGTTGCTATAGTGGCCATGAGTCCGTTTACAGGCCAGTGCTGCTGCCAACATAAGCCGGTGGTAGGAAAGGGGTTAAAACCCAGTTGAATTTTCAGTTTAAATCAGCTAAATATGTTCCAGGTATATAAAAGCAAAAGATGTGTTTGCATTCTTCAGAAAACAGCCACAGCCTGAGTAGAAAAGCCCATCCTCTGTCAGCATGCTGCAGAGAAGGACACTCGCTCTCTGTGTGGAAGTAGTGGTCTCTCCGCAGAGTTCTGACATGCTCTTGGTTGAATCACAGCTATTGCTTTGCAATCAGCAAAACTTAAGCTCGCTGTTGATTGGAGAGCTATAAAGGAACAGTTGTCCTTTAGGTTTGTGCAGGCTTTCATGCATCATGGTCATGGTAAAGCAAGCAGCAGTTAGTAATATTTATCTGGACAGGTTCCGTAATGTTGAAATTAGGGACATTCTGCAAGGGGACATATGCAATGTTAGATGTGTATACAATGTATATTAAAATGCTGCCTTTCAATTAAAAAAAATATGCTTACTTTTACTAATGCTGCTTCTGTGGGCTCCCCCTCTCCATTCGAACCAGGGGCGTATCTACCGATAGTCAAGCAAAGCGTTTGCCTCCAGCAGCACTTTTCAAGGGGGACGGCAGAATGCAACAGCCGAAGAAGCGCCTGACTGCCACACTGGTTTTTCAATGTAGCGTTCCCGTAAGTAGGAGGAAGTGGCTGGGGGCAGGGACAGTCTCCTGCGGTCAGTCGGCCTTCAGCGGTGGGTGTGGCCGGTGTCCTGGGGATAGGCGTGGCCAAGGATTCGGGCTGGCTGAGTGGCGGTATGATAGCTCCGGCGGTGGACAGGCCAGAGACTGGGGAGTGTTGTGTTGTTCTACATCGCCGAGTTCTGTGAGTACCTGGACACAGAGATCCCAGCGGTCTATTGTGTGTAATAAAATATATTAATGTGCTGGGATCTATTGTATATACAATAGATCCCAGCACACATGTATGTACAATAGATTCCATATAGTTTACACTTGCATAGGGCAGCACAAAACCATAATACACCACTGATCCCAACTACATAGCAGGACCAACTGACCATTAGATGAGCGACCCCAGCTCTGAATGAGCACTTGGCTAGAAGAACTCGGCTTGCTAACCGCCCATGTACAATTCACTTTCTCTCACAGCAGTGGTTGAGCTCAGCATTCGCGCAAGAGAGAGAGTGCGTGGACTGTGCATGACTAGCTAGCCAAGCCAAGTTTCCCTAGTGGAGTGGTCGTTCATGAGGAGCCGGGGCCATGAATGCAACACTTGGTCCATCCTGCCATATAGTTGGGATAGAAAGGCCGAGCCTACAGGATCAGCATTATTAAAAGTAAGCATAAAATAAATAAATAAAGGTGAACTAACCCTCTCAAGTGAAAAGGAAAGACTTGCGGAAGAGCAGTGGGGAGACTAAGTTTTAAATGTGAGTTATTTTAAGCCTTCCCTTCTACTTTAAGCTATGAAAAGTTATCATATATAGATTGTGTATATTTTATGTGAAACTTTTATTTATGTTTGCAGGAAGCTTCACTTTAAATTATTTGGAGTGTAATGATTAATTGAAACCCTTTTTTTAATACTAATCTGCCTTCAATATTTATTTAAAATGACAGAATTATATCATTTTAAATAAAAACTACTCAGTTTGCATTGCTTCTGTTGCATTTGGTGTACTTTGTTTACATTTTATTACCCAAATTATTCAGGAATTCGTATGTAATGATTAAGTCCTCTGAATACTCACTTCATGATGTTCAATTTACAAGGCAATGTATACTGGCTGTCCAGTGGGTTAGCTTGGAAAATGATGACCAGCTAATATTGAATGGTGTCTTTGTCTGAATGTGGATAGTGGTGTAATTACATAGTCACAGAGCTTGGCAACAATATAATTTTTACATAAACATGGATTTATTTTAATTTTATTTTATTATAATCAGCAGGGGAAGCATTAGGACAAGCAGGTATTTTTAGGTCTGTAGATTGCTGACAAAGTTAGATATTTGGGAAAACAACATTCCCTGCTGCTGTGTTTATTGCAGCAGAATTTTCAGCTCAGTCCTGTATCTATGCACTGTCTTTAACATGTAAAGATAAAGCAGTATTAAAAGCTGTTACATAACGAGAATGACTTTCAATCAAACATTTTTTATCTGGTTGCAATTTTTTTCTGCTTTCAGCTGAGTTTTTTTTTTTTTTTAAATCAGGTGAAAATTGTTCCTCTAGTTTTTGTACATTGTAGTTGTTGGAAATGTTGTTGAAGTTTTATTCTTCCTGTACTATTTGGTGACTGCCTATATGAACCTGTGCTGAGATAAACACCTAAGCTCCCACTGCTGAATTCCATCAGAATTATAGTTGCCTGCACTCTGCCGGTGAAGACGAAGCCAGCAGGAATATGGTATTTAACCTTATTCCTATTCCTCTAGACAAGCATTTTTCAATCTTTTTTTAGTTGTGGCACCCTTTAAAAGTATGAAAAATCCCCTATCCTAAATAGGGGATCTGGTATGGATTTTAGAGGGGGGCCCACACAAAAAGCATACAATTCTTTACATCAGAGTTCCCCGCTCATATCAGAGTTCCCCCCTCCCC
>NW_017306305.1:1783385-1795616 GCF_000935625.1 Nanorana parkeri
GAGCTCCCCCCCCCCCCTTCCCATCTGAGTCCCCCCTTTCACATCAGGAGCCCGCCTTCACATCAGAGTCCAATCTTTTAATCCTCTCCACAATGTGGCTAAGGCAGAATAGCAGGGGGCAGGACGTGGGGGTATGTCTGGACAGAGGTGGACTCATATCCTCTTCTGATAGGTCCTGAATGTAATACCCCCTGATTAGCATCATGCATTTCCATGGTGCTGGTGGCTGGCGGCTGGCTCGCCTGCACCATGAAAATTCATGACACTGTGCAAAAATTTGAAGGCACCCCTGTCAATGCCAGAAGTACGGCTCCCTGGTTGAGAAAGGCTGCTCTAGCCAAAACAAACATTTAAAAGAGAACTATGGGGTAAGTGTTTTTCCCCAAATGCTTATTTTATCTTTTGGGATGACATTGCCATAACAAACCTAGATTGGTCCTTTTTCAAACTATATGGCATGTCAAAATAAATATTCTTTTAATTTTTTGGCCTGTTGGAATTATGCACAGGCTGTACATATTCTTACCCAAGCATCATCTTTTAACTCAAGCCCTTTATCCATGAGTGCCTTGTTCTCCCCCTTAAAAGCATCACTACAACCATGACTGTTTCTCATTATGCCTCTTTATATCTGCTCCTACAAATTCAGAAACAACTTAGTTATCAGTTAAATGTCAAGCAACAACTTCATTTGTTATGAAATAGACAGTGTTGTGAAGCTAGCTAAAACTGGTTATAAAGTGATACTGCAATCAATATTGAACTTCAGTGCTTCAAAAATCTGCTGTTTGTCATAATACTTGATCAATAGCACTTTCTGTGTGGGCTTTTCTATGGGCCATTTAATGCTTGTCTTCCTTATTCAGCCATTATTTAGATCGCCTGCTAATTTTGTCCCTGCTGTTAAAGAGGATGTCTGGTTCCTTTAACAGTTTGTAATAGAAAAGTATGATGTTATTTTTACATAAGGAGCTGTTGAAATTACTAAATATAACAGATTAATGCAAATTAACTTACTCCCTTTTCACATTGGAAAAAAGTGGGTTCTTTCATCTGCCACCAAAACAGAAATTAATGGAATTTAGAATTGTCACCAGAACAAGAGGTGAAGGGGAAATCTTCCAATGGGGACACCTATTTCGGTGACATCTAAGAGAATAATTTCCCTTATGTTATAAACATATTCTTTTAGTATATATTGCATCTCCATGACAGGAATGAAGAAAAATCTCTCCAACAAGACACAGGCAGCAATAATTTAAGTGATGGGGTACCCTTCCCTACCCTACTCTATTCAAAATTGGAAAAAAAAAGGTTTGGCTATATTTTCTATCTTTTCTATACAAATAGAGTACAGGAAGTAAAATGGAGTTTTAGTTGCCCCTTTAGTTTCACTTACCTTGAAGGTAAAAGAAAGAAATAATACTTTTGGATGTTGGGCCTCTAGAAAATGTCTGCAGCATTGCCCCCCTCCCCATCAGAGTGCCCCCCTCCCCATCAGAGTGCCCCCCTCCCCATCAGAGTGCCCCCCTCCCCATCAGCCCTCCCCATCAGAGTTCTCCCCTCCCCATCAGAGTTTCCCCTTTCACCTCAGGAGCCCGTCTTCACATCAGAGTCCAATCTTTTAATCCTCTCCACAATGTGGCTAAGGCAGAATAGCAGGGGGCAGGACGTGGGGGTATGTCTGGACAGAGGTGGACTTATGTCCTCTTCTGAATGCTTGGGGAGGTCCCCAAGCATATAAAATTGAAGACAACATATATAATTGTATTTTAATTGAGTTTCATTTAATGGTAGGTACACTTTAAAACAGAATTTTCTGAAGGTTTCCTTAACCTCTTCCCCCCCTCCACTTTTGCTGATCTAACCTACCTTCTCTTTTCTCCATTGCATGCTAATACAGTTCTCTTACGGGTCCACAGGTATTGTGCTGTGTGTTTACCTGTGGCCAGTGCATCTTTAAATTCCCACTGCTTGCATGTGTACAGTAAAACTCTATAGACTTCTATGGGGCCATGAGACTTATGTTTCTTCTCGCCCTATAAAAGTCTATAGCAGGGGCGCCCACTATTTTTCGTCTGGAGATCTACGTTTCAAATGACATTTTAAAATTTTCGTAATTCTTTTTTACTCTTTGGGGGGGCTTCGGGGAAATATTAGGGGTCTAAAAAGCCCCCTGATATTTCCCTTTTAAAATAGAAAAAGAAATTGAGGACACATAGTCCTCAATCTCTTTTTCTGCAGGCTCTATTCTAAATGAATGGAAAGCAAGGAGGCTTCCCATTCATTCAGAAAATATTTACTAGCAGTTTCTGAATGGGGAGGAGCCTCTGTACAGAGTGCTTCTCCCCATTCAGAAACTCATGAATGAACGAGACGTGATGTAAATCACATCCTGTTCATTCATTTATAACTGGGGACACATTGTACTATGTGTCCCCAGTTATTTACAAACACTGGAGTGATCAGACGATCGCTCCAGTGTTTGTCCTGCACAGAGGATTGGTACATACTACTGACATGTACCGATCCTCTGCCGCTCGGCCTCGGCAGAGCCGCTGTGACAGAACGGACGAGCAGTGAGGGGAGAGAGAGGTGCCGGCTGTCAGATCCTGGCCGAGCGTCTCTCTGTCTCTCTCCTCACCGCTCTGCATTAGTTCTGTGACATCGGCTCCGTCCTCCGCCCTCCCCCGCCGCCGGTTCCTTCACTTCTTCCCGGATCCCCGCTGGGGACAGCAGCGGGGATCCAGAGAAGCGGCGGGAGGAGAGGACATGGCGATCTACCAGTGATCGCTACGCAATCGACTGGTAGATCGCGATCGACCTTGTGGGCACCCCTGGTCTATAGGGTTCTACGGTGTGTGCATAGGCAGCAGGGCCTGGACTTAGCAGTTCTGCTATTCTGCTTTAGCATCCAGTAATCCTATATACTGGCACAGGATGTCTTCCATCACTAATAACTAGTTTGCAGCTCTCTTCAATAGATCATGTGATGTATAGGAGCCACTAATAAGTTATTAGCAATGGGAGACTTCCTGTGCTGGGAGTTAATTGCTGGTATCTGTAAAGATTGTGTTAGATTTAAGGAGCAGCACTGTCACAAAAGAAAAAGGCACCAATGCTTGGCATACTATGCATGTGTGGTAGCATCAATGTTTAAATGTATAGCAACATCATTCTGATATGGTGCAGGCTCCTATAATGTGACTACAAATACCTTATCACCACTGAACTAATAATAACCTCCACCCTCCTTTTCACCACCATGCCTGAATCTTCCCCACAACTAAATCTTCCCCACAACTGCACCTTCACAAACCCCCCACCTCCAGTGCTCTCTGCAGCTGACCCACATCCTCCTCCCCCAGTACCACACTTGCACACCAACCCCCACTGCCACCACTGTGCCTGACCCCTATGCTCTCCCCCTGCTCTCATCACCTCTTTCACATGCCTCCACTTTATTAACCACTGCACCAACACCGTATCTGCACTTGCTGCCACTGCACTCGCGTATATCCCAGCACTCACCACAACAGTACTAGTGTGTACTTCTATGCTCTCCCCCACTGCAATGGTATTCAGTCCAAGCACACTTATGATAGTACATTTTAAGACAGTCAGTGGTGAGGCAGCCCAGAAACAATCCCTGTTTCAAGGCCAGCAGGGGGACTTGCTTCATCCCAGTCATTTTAATTAATTTTTTTGTGTCAAAGGACAGTACTTATCTAAAATTATAATGGGGTTATTGTGTATATGCTGTATATACCGGTCAGCAAAGTTCTCCTTAAAATTATGTAAATGTGAATGCAGCATAGAGTGATGTGTCTCTGGTAGACTATAAGCCTGTAAATAAACTGCAATGCTCTTTGGCCAGCTTTACCTTTTACGTCTAATATTTCCCTTTTCAGATGCTTTATTTAAGCAGTGCATGTGAAGAATATATTTTATAGACCATGAATTTGGTTCTCTTCCAAAATATATGGCAAATTTGTCATATGGAAAGAGTGTAATATATTACTCTCTGCCATTGTAAAAATACCATTCCTCTCCAAAGAAACATTTCAGTCATTTTCTCTCCAAAGCTTATTTTACTAGAAATTCGAGACCAGTCAAAGAACTCAGCAAGTACCAACCTATTCATTTTGCATACACTGATGCACTGTAAAAGAAGTAGATTGGATTTACTAGTGTCTAATTTACTTTCCAGTGAATGATGAGAGGTGAGTATCAAGTATTTGCAGGCACAGAACAAGCCATCATCCGGTCCTTGAGAAGTGCACCCCTAGCTGCAAGGGCAAGAAGCTCTCCAGTATGGTGTTAAATATACAGGTGGTGCTACTTGTCTTCAATCTGTCCATGACTAAAGCTTTTACAAAGTCTGCATGTTTCAAATTCAATGAAAAGATCCAGTACACATAGTGTTGTTCTTTAATACAGCACTGTTCCTTGCCCCTGATTTCCAAGCCCAAAGAGTTTTCTTTTGGCAGAACTGGGAATCTTACTCCTAGATTTTTCTCATCAGTGAGTCACATAGACTGTTACGATGGATGTAGCAAAAAAATGCATACAAACTCAGTGAAGATCATGGAGCCACCCTTATCCCACAATAATCCCCTGGGTTGCAATCTGTGTTGATTACTTTAAGTGTATCTAATCCACATTTACCTGGTAACACCTATTGACTTTTGACTATTGAGTAAAAGACTAATAATCTTAAATCAGACAAAAAAGTAGCCACCGCTCCAGGTTTACTCCTTTTAAGGGCTTGTTCACACCATAAACAGTATGTTCCAGAGCGGTCAGCTGCTGGAACGCACTGTATCGCATCCCGGCCAGCTTCCTAGGAGGGGGCATGACCGTGCATTAAAGTCAATGGCACCGCAGCCAACACCAGAAAGCTTGGTACAACAATGCCTGCATATCGGTCCTTTGCAATCTGTAAAAATAGTGCTTGCAGCATTTTTTCAGATCGCACTGGACCGCTGCCATTGACTTCAATACGCCGCCACACCCCCTCCCACCCCTGAACGCAGGAAGCCATCCAGGATAGAAAAAATAAGCTAACACACATTGACGTGCACCCTGGATGACAGTTGTTTTTTTTTGTTTTTTTTGCATCAAGTGCTCAAACAAACATATATACGGCTCAATTCACAAAGCTAAAACATAGGATAGGGATTACTATTTTTCTTTTTTTTAAAGCACACGGCTCACATAAAGATTATTATTCTTGTGTGAAGCTTCACGAATTGAGCCTTTAATAACTTTCAGCATTTGTCTACAAAAGAATTCAATTCAATAATTCCAGTTCTATAGGAGTAAAAAAGCTGTTGTTTTGAAGTTTCTTGAAGAGGTTAATGAAAAGCAGGGATATTTTGTTTTCATACTTTGATTCTTACAGTTGTAAAAATGTAAGCATATGATAAGAGAACATGCTTTGAGGCCCCAAAGCCATGGTGGCTTGATATTTACAGTTTACTACTATGTTGCATTTGCCTATCAGTAGTGATGCATCATTTTTATTTTTTGTCTCGCCTTTTAAGCCCTCCACCCCACCCTTGTCTTATGAGCTTGGCATGTGCTCTGGAAAGTTTGCATCTATATAGCATTGCCGACTAAGCTTCATATGGTCTCATAGCGTTTTCCTTTTTATGGCAGTATTCTAAATAGTTGGAAACGCCTGCTAAATTTATTAGCTCTGTGCTGGATTTTTATATTGTCCCCCATGGACCAAGAGACAGTGGTATGTAATGATGTGAAGAAATGTGCATTAGGAGATCCCAAAGCCATGTTTGGTTAGTTCTGCTTCTATATTTGTACTCCCTTTAAATATTCTCGTTTTTTTTTTTCTTCTTTACACAGTATTATACAACAGAATCTGTAGCCTTTAAATATATATGCAAACCCAATTACTAAAATCTCATTTTAAAATGTGCAGCTTTTTGTTAAAATAACAATACCAGGTGACGGTGCTCTATTACTGCTCCGTACTCAGTGAGATTTCTCCACTTCCCGGGAGCGTGTGAAGGTAGGCTACTGCGCACATGCGGTTCCAGAAATTTTACAGACCCATTGTAATAACACAATCCCACAGGCCCAGACATTTTACTGCAGCATTTCTTGGCATATAATGTTAACTAAAAAAAAGAAAATGATTTATAAAATCTAAACAATATATAACATTAATAAAAAGGTATAACATTTATACGATTTCTCTCGCTCTCTCGCGCTCTAATTTAGTTTTTATTAACAATATATACCAAGAAATGCCACAGTAAAATCTCTGATGACAATTAGTGGCTCACTTTTTTTTTTTCTCTCTCCCTGGGTTGGACCACCGATGACATTTATGCCAGAATTTGTGTATGCACAAACTGAGGAGCTGCCTGTTTAATTGTCATCTGAGAAGAAAATAAATTAGGTCTATGGGCATAGATGAAATGGTGTTTACATGGATAGAGAATTGGCTACAGGAACGTCTCCAGAGAGTATCGATAAATGGCTCCTTTTCAGATTGGGCTAGGGTCGTGAGTGGCGTGCCGCAGGTTTCTGTGCTAGGCCCCATACTATTCAACCTGTTTATTAACGATATCGGGGAGGGTGTGAATAGCCATGTTTCCGTGTTTGCTGATGATACTAAAATCGGGAGGGTAATAGACATGGACTTAGGCACTATAACATTACAGGAGGGCCTGGATAAAATAGGGGAGTGGGCAACTATTTGGCAGATGAGGTTTAATGTTGATAAATGTAAAGTAATGCACTTTGGGGTTAAAAATAGGCAAGCGGAATACACATTAATGGGAACTCCACTAGGGAAGTTCTAGGGGTCATTGTGGACCAAAGATTGACTAATAGCTTGCAATGCCAGACTGCTGCAAACAAAGCGAGCAGAGTACTGTCTTGTATTAAAAAAGGAATGTACGGGGCACACTGTAATATGTGGGGACTTCAAACTAGCCCCTGACTCCCTACTGTAAAAAGAAAATCTCCTTCGGAACTTCAGCAGCTGCTCCGAGAGGAGTCACTATATGATGTGTGGCGCTGTTTACATGCTTCCGAAAGAGATTTTACCTTCTTCTCCTCCCCACACAATTCGTATTCCCGAATCGATCTATTTCTGGTGGACAAGCAGACCCTGCTTAACATATCTAAATCTACTATTCATGACATTACATGGTCGGACCATGCACCGATCTCCTTGTCCATTGCGAGCCACTGTAATCCCTCCAATGTATTTGTGTGGCGGAATAACGTGCCTTTAATGCTTGTCCCCCAGAATGTGAGGCAGATTCAAGCAGCCCTGCGGGAATATTTTCTGCTAAACGAATCTTCAGTGGAAAGTGCGTACAGTCTTTGGAATGCGCACAAGGCGTATATGAGGGGGGTACTCATGAAGTTGGGCGCTCAATCTAAGAGGCAGAGGTCCAGCCGCATGAACCATCTTTTAGTCCAAATAGAGACTCTGGAAACCCGCAAGAAAACGAACCCAAATGTCACTGACGAGACCACCCTCACAAGGCTTAGACATGACCTCCGCATGTTACTGCTGGAATGGTTTGATAAACAAAACTCTATCAATAGGGCCCGCTTCTATGCCAATGGTAGTAAAGCGGGGAAAACCAGTGGACTGCTGGAGACAGTGCGGCCACATAGGGAGCTTATTTCATATCCTATGGTCATGTAGGTGTCTGAGGAGCTTCTGGTGCCAAGTCTTCCGGAAGATATCACACACCACGGGCTTTTTCGTACAGCCCTCGCCGGAATTAGCAGTGTTATCCATAGGTGTTGAAAAAATCCCACCGCAATATCGGATTTTAGTATCCCACATTTTACTAGCGGCAAGGTTAACCATAGTGCGCGATTGGAAGAGTTTTAACTGCACCTAATATTTACGAAACTGTAGCTATAGTGAATTTGCACTACCAAAATGAGAGGATAATGTCGTTCCAAGATGGCTCCACTAGGCGCTTTTATAGAGACTGGTCTCTTTGGAATCCGCAATCAGTTCTATAAAATTTCATGCAATGGTTTATGTGTGATGCATCCTCCAGATACTTGGCTTCCCTTATCCTCCTCTACCCTTTCTTACTATATCTATCCCCTCCGTTGATTCCTTGTTCCTGCTTGATTTACAATATATATTGCTATAGAGAACAATGTAGAAGTACTGTTAACACGCTACGCCATGAGCGTGTAGAAGATATATGTTACATGTGTATTAATATCACATACCATGTAATGAGCCTATCTGTATTGTACCAATCTTGGAAAATTTCTTGTTCTCAATAAAAACTATTGAATTTAAAAAAGGAATGTACTGTAGAGACAAAGTAATCATTTGCCACTTTATAGATCACTGGTTCGGCCTCATCTGGAGTATGCGGTCCAGTTTTGGTCACCAATCCGCAGAAAGGATGTCCTTGAGCTGGAAAGAGTCCAGAGAAGGGCAACTAAACTAATTAAGGGGATTGAGGACCAAAGCTATGAGACAAGGTTACTTTAAACATGTTCATGCTGGAAGTGAGGAGATTAAGGGGGGACATAATTTTGATGTAAAATATGTTCAATGGGGATAGCAACATCAGCAATCAGCTTTTTACTGTAAAATTTGGTGGAGAAAAGATTTAAGCACAAGGGGCTTCTTCTCAGTTAGAGCGGTTAGGGTCTGGAACTCGCTGCCACAAGCAGTGGTATCAGCTGAAAGTGTTGGATCATTCAAAAAGCATTTGGACAATTTCCTCAGAGACCGCAACTAACCGTATCTTTCTGCCCATGCCACTGCTTGACCCGCCTATATGGTAGCGCCAGCTCTGTAAGTGACGCGCCAGGCTCGGGAATAAGCGACGCGCCGGACTCAGGAAAACAGTGGACTTAGCAGTAAAAACAGAATAAACACTAAGGCCTTGTTCACACTGAAAGCGCTGCGTTCCAGAGCGGTAGCTGCTGGAATGTACCGCAATCTCTCACAAAACTTCCCCCTGCGTTCTGGGGCAGGAGGGGGCGTGGTGGTGCATTGAATTCAATGGCACCGCTTCTATGTCCTTCTCCCCCACCTGCAGAGCGATCGGATGCGTGTCAAAACTTTGCCTACATTCCGTTCCACTGCAAACGCAAAAAATGGGGCCTTCTCTATTTTTTGTGTTTGCAGTCGAACAGAACGCAGGCAAAGTTTTGCCAAGCGTCCGATCGCACTGCGAAGTGGGGGCGGGGGAGCGTGGAAGTGGTGCCATTGACTTCAATGCACCCCTCCCGCCCCAGAACGCAGGGGGAAGATCACAGTGCGTTCCAGCAGCTACCGCTCTGGAACGCACCGATTTCGGTTTGAACAAGCCCTTATGTAAAACCCTCCCCAGGCCCACCTACCTGCTTGTTGCTGTTGCCCTAGTTGGTGCAGCTTCAGCCTGGTCAGATGCTGCGCTCCTGCAGAGCCCACACTGGAAGAGCAGGAAAGTGCCGCTTGCTGTCCACAGTGACAGCTCCGGAGCCTCCATGCTGCCCGGTGCCCCACAGCCTCAGGCCCCGGGCCCCCGCCCCGGTTGCACTGGCGGTAGTTCCGCCACTGGTTACATCATTAGTGAAAAAAACAGTGCACTGCTCGCGGTATACTGAGACGCTGCAGCTGAAGCGGATCCAGACAATTATGTCTGGATCCGATTCTCCTTTTAAATTTTGCAGGTGCTTGCTTGCATGTATTTGCTCTGACTATGCGGTTTAGACTTAGATTACCATTGGACACAATTGGTTATAGGCTATAGAGACATAGGGGGTGATTTACTAACCTAAACACACGCACGCACCAGGTGCGTGTGATTTTTACACAGCAAAGCGTATTTATCAACCAAAAATTCTCTATAAGCATATTTCCACTAATGCCATATATGGAAAAATCATGCACATGATGCATATATAATGCTGCTTCACAGTTTAGACAAAAATGGTTAGCTCATGCATTTACATTCCTGCATTCATCAACGCAAGCAACACAATGTAGAGCTAATTTACACAACATCACCTTGCAATTCAGGGCAGGGCTTTGCACAACACACCTGCTGGGTGTGTACACACTACAAAGGTGTTTAGATTCCACCCATAGATCATGCTGGGAGGGAACACACTACAGAGGTGTATACATGTTTGTGGTGTGTTTATAAGGTTAGTAAATCAACCCCAAGCTTGGAAGGACAGTGTCAGCACCAATTCAGAGATGATTTGAGGATCTACAGCAGAGTGATACACAAATAAGGAACAGTTTTATTAATAGTTAAGGTACTTAAATGCATTTTTGAGATTTAGCTCCTGAGTTTAGTGTCACTTTAAAGTATAATGAAGAAATGCTGGCATAATTTTCTCTTTGTATCCAAACGTTTTGTATAAGGAGAAACTTTATACATGTATATTGGACTAAAAGAAGAAAATTAATAAAATATTACTCCTTAGTATGAGACATAATAAATAACAAACATTAAATATATATAAAAGCATTATACATTCTCTTTTTAAATACATTATGCTGCTGAGTCTGTAGCATACTAGACCACAGTATATAGCATCCTAATGAAAGTGATGTGTAGCCATCAGTGCAACTTGCTGAGCGTGGCTTAAACATTCAAATTCCAGGCATTTAGGCTGTGTGTTGACTGTAAAGTTGCACTTTAAAAAAAAAAAAGAAAATTAGTGCAGACTTGGCAGTTTTTTATTTGGAATGTTTTCTTGGAAGCAGAACAGTCAGAATCAAGATTGCAGCATCATCGTGCGGGTTAGCAGTGCACAAATTACCCTGAGTTGGGCACAAAGGCAGCTTGTCTGATTAAAACACATTGATTACTGTTGTTTTTAAATGTTATTAAGCAGTGTGTATAGGATCTTGGTTTTCTACACTATTAATGGACATAGACATTGAGACATTCTGAGGATTAATTGCTGATTACTTTGCAAGATAAATCATATCTTAGTTATTTTGCAGCTCTTAAGGAATTCTTGTATTTGGCTATTTGCCAGATCCTCATTTCACTGCAGGGGCAGTATCCACAACTTGTCTTGTGGTAATGCTATGTGGGAACAAAACCAGCCAAACCAGTTATAAGATATATATATATATATATATATGTATATATATGTATATGTGTGTGTATATATTTTTTTTATAAGCCACCTTTTGTCATGCAATGACTGAATAATTTCACAGCGCTAAGAACAGCTATAAACTGTGGGAAAAACAGTAAAGGCAACAGAAAAGATAGTTCAGGCAAATAACAAACTTGCCATCGCTTAAAGGAGAATTATTGGCAGAGTGAAATGCACGTATCCCCATAATTAGAGCCAACGTGTGACATGGAAGCTGTCACAGGTCAGCTCTATTGATGGAGAACTGAGTGATCACATACCGCCGATTGATCAGTTCCCGATCATCTCTGCAGAGAGCAATGAATGTCAGTCACCGCTCCCCACTGGGATTCCCCCTGCTCTCTCTGTTCCTCCAGCTCTGACTGGAGAAATGGACAGGGGGCGGGAAAGGGCACAATCAGGTAGCAGGGTGGATCCCGATAATATTGCCGAGATCCATCCCGGCTGCAGCATGGCTCTGCGCTGTCAGCATATAGCGGGCAATAGCCCGCTATATGCTGAGTTTTGGGTCACAGGAGGACATTAGTATATGTCCTCCGGTGACCCTAAAGAGGACTATGGCAAAAAAAGGTTGGGACATAGTTCCCTTTTAATCAATATAGTCCGCTGTGTGCCATTGTTGACATTAGCACACTTTTATAAAATGAGCTTAAAACTGATATGCTTGAGAGAATATTACTGCTGAATTTCTTAAAATCATTCAATGTGCACTGATGTTCTATACCCAGGTTGGACAAATCCCAGGAGCCAGGTAGCAAACTTTCAGGTTTTCTATAGTTGTTGCCTGAAGAGGTGTTAAAAGTGTATGTAAAGGCATATTTCTTTTAGTTTTGGATAGTATAGAAAAGGGGTAGACCCTCTGCCAAGTTTTTATTGCTGTCTAGGTCCCTGCTGGAGAGATTCACCTCTCTGTGTAGTGTTGAGAGCAAGAGGCGAGCTGAGATCTTCCAATGTAAGCAAATGTTCTGGTGACAGCTGTCTAAGATGGGAATTATTCTCACTTTGGGGAGATTTCCTCTAAATTGTTGTTTCATGTCTTTGAATTGAAACAGAAAAAGGGAAGTTTTCTCAATAGGACCCATACAGCAAAAAATACCTGTA
>NW_017306305.1:1795648-1801920 GCF_000935625.1 Nanorana parkeri
CCAACAAAAACATTTTTTCTATTAATACACTTTAAATGTGGTTATAAATACAAAAGAAAAAATCCTCAGCAGGACACATACAGCAAAAATACTTGGATATGTGTTTCAACACTTACCCATTCTTATCAAAAATGTAAAAAAAAAAGAAAAAAGTTTGGGTTATAAATGCATTTTAAATGTGGCTAGAAATACAAAAGGGAAATTTCCTCAGCAGGACACATACAGCAAAAAAAATCCCAGTAAACTGGTATTGGCAGTGGTAAACCATGCACAAGAGAGGGACATCCAGGAACCGTCCAAAGGTTTGTTCTGCACTTTTACTTAGCAAGGCAGGAAAACAAACACAGTTTTCAGTGCAGCATAAAACAACCAAAATATTGGTTTATCCGAGCCACAGGATGGCATAGAGATGGGTGCAAAGGAGGTGTTAAAAAATAGTTTTTGACTGGAGTTGGGCTTTAATCTGTTATACATACAGTATATATTTATGTATAGTAAAGCTCTGTCTACCATGGTCTGTACTGATGTGCTTTACCAGACATTTTACTAATGTACTTATAAATATGGCCTTGTGACTGTCATTTAACCCAAAATAATATTTTGTTTTTTGTAAACGCTAGTGCTCCACCACAAAGGGGTCTAATCCCTATTTGTCAGTTAATCTGTGTTTATGGAGGATGCAGCTGGAAAAAAGTGAAGGGTGCAGGAACTGAACTGGGAGTTACTGCATTGAAATCTTGCTCTTGCAGTCTCTTAGAATCCAGGTGGTGTCCAATCTCCAGCAACAAACTTAACATACTGGTTTCAGTGAACTATTCCCCTATTTAACACTTTTACATGTCACAGTTATGGCTTAAAGGGACTCTAGATTGAATGTTTAAATTAAAGCCTGTACAGAAAAATATAAATACTTAACCTCTCCTGCTGCCCACACCACCAAATGCTGCTCTAATGAAGAGGAATCTCTGGCTGAGGTCTGCGCACAAGCCAACACTCTGTGGACCTAGGATTGGAGGCTTCATTTATTGTATTGAAAATGACCTGATCTGTGGAATGAAGCACGTTCATTTCATTTTAAAGGCAGGAGACAGCTACATAGTATTTGGGGCTGTAATACACATACATGACCAGGATGTATGCAAACACCAGAGGCTAGGGACGTCAGATCACGGTAAGTATACATTTGTGGATGGGGAGGGTGTCATGGTAAAGGGAATAAGTGTGCTTTGTTTTTAAATTGCACTTATTGTTGACATTATTAAAAAGAAAAAAATAACCACTGGTACACTGGTTCCTATGAGGTACTGTGCTTTTACATGTTTTGCTTTGCAGAATATATTTGACAGTGTGGAGTGAAGGAACTTGGGGCAGTTTAATCCTAGCAATCAGAGGTCTGATTGGGTGTTGTGAGCAGCGCCTTCACTTTTGCTCCAGTTTCCTGGCTTAGTTTTTCATAAATCAGATAATTAACTAAATTGCTAGAATTATCCTTATTAGCCAACTAATTATATAATGGTGGTAGACACTACTACTACATGCAAGCATTTGCCAGTTTTCATTTTACAAGGCCTTATGTCATGGCAGTTTCAAGTGCATCCAAGACATTACATAAATTTTATTTAGAAATACTGCGCTGATAAAGTAGCCCGTTAAATTTTAAAACACCTCATGAAGGTACTCTCAGAGCTTTATTTAATAACAAAGTGAAAAGAGCAGAGATGTACACAGAATCCAGCCAGCTTTCACCCTTCAATGGTTTAGCATAATCAGACTAATGCAAGCTAATTGAAGATTGGAAGCTATGGAGTGCGGCATATCACTGCCTTAACGCTTAAAGGAAACCTCTACTGAGGGAAATACAGAGGCTGCCAATCTGATACCTAAATTACCCTTTTTTGGAAAATAGACACTCCAAGGTGATCTGATTTTTTGCTATAAAATTTAATTTTTTTTGGAAATGAAGAAACATACTGGTATTGAAGGGGTTAAAACATAGATCTTGGTAATAGTACAAGAGATACAGTAAATGTACAGGTCATAGACAGATGGAAGAGGGGTTGAAGGGGTTAATGTACAGGTCACATACAGTGGGAGGATGGCGATGAAGGAGTTAATATACAGATGTTCAGGATAAAGGTTAATATACAAGTCAAAGCCAAGACAGAATGCAGATAACAGAAGCAGGAGAGGAGGTGGGTTAAAAGGGTTAAAATGATTTGAAACTTTTTTTTTTGCTGCTGCAACTTGTTTTTACTAGGAAGTAATGAATGGATGACTCATACGTCCATTACTCCCTTTTACTTTCCCCTGCCTCTGATGTAAGAGGAAGGGGAGGGCTTGGCAATGTAAACATTGCCATGTGATCGCTGTGCTAACCAATCACAGCGATCACAGGACACAGAGTCAGTCCAATCTGCTCTTTGTCTAAAGCCGCAGCTATCCACTGTCTGATGACAGCGGGAGCAGTATCTTCAGTGACCACGCACACACAGGTGGCTACGGGAGGACATACAGGTATGTTGTCCCGGAACAATGGGGCTGCGGACCAGTAATATATACAGTATACACTGAGAGGCCAGTTTATTATGACCACCTGACGTTTGTAGGCAAATTAGCTATAATTTTGCACTGAAGTTGCTAGAGGGCCAGACCATTATAAATAGGGAAGTAGGTTGTTTACCACAACAGTAGAAGTGATTTTTTTTCTGAAGATATGGGTAAACAACGCGATTTAACATCCTTTGAACATGGAATGATTGTTGGCACGAGCCATGGAGCGAGTATCAGCAAAACAGCAGAATTTGTTAAATGTTCAAGAGGGGCTCATTGTTAAAGTGTTTAAAGACTGGACTGTCAGCCGAAAATCTGGGTCTGAACGTGCGAATTGTGGCCGTCAGCGACTAGTCAATGTTAGGGCAGAACGGAGAGTGGCAAGACTGGTACAAGACAACAGAAGGGCAACAGTGCAGTGGCAGATTCCTCGCATCAAAACAAGAAACTGAGAAGCGCAACTACCAAGAGGTGTGTTTATAAACTTAATCTGGCGGTGGATACACAACAATTGTATAGGCTCACCCCTGTTAACCTGCTGGAATTGGAGAGATTCCTCGCATCACCTTTCAACATCTCTTGGAGTCACGAGGTGGCCCAACGAAGTCATCTCATGGCGTTATCTCGTGGCCCAACAAAGTACTGATGGGGTGGTCATAATAATCTGGCCACTCAGTGTATATACAATGGCTGGTCCAAAATGATTAATGTCCTGTAAAAGTTTGCTGGAAGCGGACCTTCCATCAAACAGCTAATAGTTTAATAATTGCCAAACGGCTTCATAGTTGAGATTCATATATGGGAGCTGTGCTATCTGCCGAAGGATATGCGTTTCTGTATATCCAATTTTTAGATTTACTGTGTCCTACCATACAGCACATCCATCCTGGTGGCCTTGCTCTTCTCTGCCACAATTTAGCAACACAGTTTGGTTACCTCCCTGCCCGCAGTCTGTAATTAGATAATGACGGAACAGTGAAGGTCATCTCTCTGCTCTCACCTCCTGTCGCATGTTCCTGCAACTGATTCTGCCCTTCCCTATCCCAGTCTGAATGCTACTATACAAGAGACTGGAGTTCAGGTATTTATATTCGTTGAATTTGAAATGCATTTAATTATGTTTTAATAAATACACACTGCATTCATTAGTGTTTTTAGAGTCTGGAGTTCAGTATTCAGTATTTCTACTTTTGCAGTCAAATTTAAGAAAAAACAAGCCATATGGTTGTATTTTTTAAATATCTCTTTTAGATATTTATTTGGAGCAGGTCTTTGGGCTGACTACAAGCTACTCTGAACAATTTGTGAATAAGTCTGTTCCCAAGACAAAGAGGGACAGACTGAGCTTTCTCACATCAACATACAATACAGAAGCCAGGCTTCTCAATCTTTAACTCTTTGTTAGGGTAGACATTGTTAGAATCTATTTTACAACTGATACTCAGACCCGACAGCACAGTACAGTCAGGGTTAATTATGGTAAAAATTACTCCCCAAACCCTCCTTGGAATTACAGAGATTGGAAAAACTTTTGTTTTGGAGTTTTCAGAAAAGAACAAGTAAAATGGTAAGCAACATCTTTAAATGTTTTTTTTTTAAAGTTATGCTGTAAGAATGAGAACATATAAAAATGTAAAATGGGTGTTATGCCAATTTGGCTGCAGAAGTGGAAATAGACTCTAGGCCTACAGGATATTTATCTGAGTAGATAAACAGCTGAAGCTCTGGACTGCAGGAAGAGCCAATGAGAGTGGATCCCGTTGATTGATAACTGAAAAAGCCAATTGCACTGATCAATGTGTGAATTCTTAGGTGTCTATTTATAACCTGTTTGCAGAGCCACTCATCCTACAAATCTATCTGAACATTTGTTCTGTGCAAATATGGGCAAAAAAGAATGTTCATAGATATATTTTCTGTTAAGGTCAAATGTATGTAATGTAATTACTGCATTTTAGCCATTAGATAGAGCCAAATAGCATAGCAAACACTGTCAATATTGCCAGTGTGCTTATTTCAGCTCTCAACCAAACTTTCAAACCCTCAAATTGCTGGTTTTATAGCTGATCATGTGTGCAACGCCATGGCAACTACAATCCAAATAGAGGCTAAGATGGCACCTTTCCTGGCTGTAAAGGATAGGAGGGTGTAGTTCCGCTTTAAAGTCTATGTAAAGTCAAAACTTTTTTTCATTTTTGGATCGAGTAGGAAATAATTAAAACCCCTGTCAGGAATTTTTTTTTGCCATCTGTTTCCTATTGGAGAACCTTTCCTTCACTTCCTATCCCATGGGTACATCAGGACAGGGCTGTAGCTACCGTGGTGCGAGTGAGGCACTCGCCTCAGGCACAGCTGAGAGGGGGTGCAGTAGACATGTGCGATTCGTTTAGTTACGAATTGAAATTCGTACGAATTTCCTGAAATTCGTAAATTCGTAAGCATCCGAAATCCAAATTGCAGTTTCCGAATTATATCCGAAATACGAAAATTTCGGATCCGAATTTCGTTGAAACGGGAACTAATATTACCCCTGTAAATGAGGTTGAACAACATGACAAGATTTTTTTTTCTATCCGAAATACGAAATTTGGATCCGCTGCTGCTGAGAGTTGCATTATAATACAGGAAGGAAATACGAAATTCCGTTAACGTATTTTCGTTCCGTTACGAACATTCGTTATGATGAAGTTAAAAAGCAAAATACCTTTGTTAATATTGGAGTTGATGCCTTGATGGTAGTTTTTTTTTTATATACGAAATTCGGATCCAAAACCGTTAACGGAATTTCGTATTTCGTTTGGTTGACCAATCAGAGGTTTTTTCTTCTGCTGCTGAGGGTTGCATTACAATACAGGCAGGAAATATGAAATTCCGTTAACGTATTTTCGTTCCGTTACGAACATTCGTTATGATGAAGTTAAAAGGCAAAAATACCTTTGTTAATATATTGGAGTTGATGGTCGTTTTTTTTTATCCGAAATACGAAATTCGGATCCGAAATCCGTTAACGGAATTTCATATTTCGGATTAAAAAAAACTACCATCGACTCCAATATTAACAAAGGTATTTTTTAGGGCTGGTAATGATTGAAAATTTCCTGTTCGATTAATCGAAAAAAATTTGAATTGATTAATTTCGATTAATTATAACGCACATACACATCCAACTACATTGGCCTATACACATACAGCACAGCAATAAAGTAATAAAATGAACTAGAATCACACTAATCCAGCACGTTATTAATCTCACGTCACGTGCCCCACTCAATATGGCTGCCGCTTGAGTCGGGCAACTCAGAATAATAACGTGCTGGATTAGTGTGATCCTAGTTTATTTTATTACTTAATTGCTGTGCTGTATGTGTATAGGCCAATGCCAGGGATCCTAACCTGAAATAAGCAATTTCAGGGAGGTGTCCCTCTCATTTCAGGGAGGTGCCCTCTCCCCCCCACCCGCGGAGGGGGGGTTGGGGGGGCTGGGAGAGAGCACCCCCCTGAAATGATGGCAGATAGCACAGGAAGCAATAGCTTCTTTGCTATCTGCAGACTTTGTTTTTTTTTTGCAGTTGTCAGAATGAAAAAAAAAAGGCATAAGAATGCATAGCTAGATTCCTATTGGCTATTTCACTTTGCAATAGCCAATAGTAATCTAGCTATGCAATCGTATGCCTTTTTTTTTCTTTTCTGACTGACGGTCAGGCCGCGGCTCCCGATGTCAG
>NW_017306305.1:1802576-1815075 GCF_000935625.1 Nanorana parkeri
AAAAAAAAAAAAACGATCCCAGGGAAAGGTTTAATCTGCTCGATTGAGCAGATTAAACCTTTCCGGTAAAAAGTGTGTCTCTCCCGGGTGGCGGGAGAGTTAGGATGTGTACTCACCGGCCCAAGCAGCTTCATCAGGTAACGAAGGGAAGGTGGAGGAGTCCAGTGACGTCACGGACATCGACTTTACCGGACTCCTCCCCCCTTCCCTTCGTTAGCCGACAGAGCCACTTGTGGAAGGGGGAGGAGTCCGGTGACGTTGATGTCCGTGACGTCACTGGATCTCCGACGGAAGACCCGGAAGCCGGCGGAAAGGTGAGTACGGAGCCAAAGAACTTTGATCGATCAAAATAATTTTGATCGATCAAAAAAATTAACGATTAATCGAGGGATTAATCGTTAATTTCCGCAGCCCTAGTATTTTTGCTTTTTAACTTCATCATAACGAATGTTCGTAAAGTTATGAAAATGTGACGAAACTAACAAAAATTCGTATTTCGTACGAATCCGAATTGAGTTTCGGTCACAAATTACGAAATAACAGATATTCCAAAACAAAACACATTTTCTGATGGCGCACAAGTCTAGGGTGCAGTCAGGGCAGGTCTAGCTGCACCCCCTCGCCCCTGTTGCCATGGCGAGCAGAGGGCGCCATTAGCAACAGAGCCGCGGGGAGAAGAGGAGCGGCACAGGCTCCAGCTTCTCTTTAGATCCCTGCTCCTCTCTCCCACCTGTATGGGCAGAGGACGCACACACAAACACATTACTAGACGTGTGCAAAAAGTTAAAATTTGTTTCGGACGAAATTAATGGAAACTAAAAATGTTTTCATTCGTTTCGTCAAATGAAACAAATTTTTATGCTATTTTGGATTTGGCCACCAGCGCATTCTGCGCACGTGCTACGTCATCCTGGAGGCGGAGCGCATGATGTCACATACCGCACATGTCTGTTGGGGGGCACAATTTTCTGTTCTTGCCTCGGGCGCAAAAGAAGCTAGCTATGGCTCTGCATCAGGATGTGAGAGGAAATATATCCAAAGACAGGATAACCCTTTCTTACACAGTTTTCACCACAATTGGTGTCCTCAATGGATTTCCCCTCAATTTCAGGCCGGGTGACATTGGTTACCAGGACAAACAGAGAGGTTGAATCTATCCACAGATCACAATAAAAACCCAACAAAAGTTTTAACCCCTCACAACTCTATCCAAAGCTAAAAAAAAAAACGGTTTAGCTTTACACTTCAGATTGGTTTTTATTATCCGTAGCTGAGATATTCAGCTTAGTATCCATAGCTGAGATATTCAGCTTATTCAGAAAGGCAATATAATGCACAATTCTTTATGTGCAATGAGCAATATAGTCATTATTATATCTGTTTACTGTGGCCAAAACAATGGAGGATGACTCCATTTTGATACATATATTACTACATCTTGTTATCTTAGAGTAAATCCAATTGATTTAGAGTAGACCTGTCATAAGAGAGGATGCAGCATTTACTAGATCCCCACCGGTGGCCTCCCATGTGAATTGGGCCTTAGAAAAGAGTGTATGTACTTATTTACCACCCGTGCTACTGAATGCTGCTTCAGTCAGTAGAAATGGTTGCCTGAGAAACCCACACTTCTAGGAGTGCAAGTCTTCCGGGTCCCCCAGAGCTCTCACTGGTTTCTCCTATTGGCCTCCATAACTCTACAGTAGACAGTGGATGGATGTGGAGGTCAGCAGGAATAAAAAGTGAGAGCTGAGAGATACCCAGGAGATCTGCACTCCTTGAAGTGTGGTTTTGCCAACGGACTCCGGGGAGGAGCATTTTTGCGGAGTTTAGAAGTGTGAACAACAGGAAAGGTGAGTATGTCCACTCTTCTATTACAAGTATGCCGATTAGGGTCACCTTAATAAGTCAATGAGTAAGGCATGGTCAGCCAATCGGATATCCTCTGACATTCCAGCTGCTACAGATAGTTAGATGTAATTTCTCCGTGCAGCTCGTTATTAAACACAGGCCATTGCACCCAATTTTGTGTTTGTTTCCTCCCAGCTTACAGGTTTTTTTTTTCTTTTCTGTTTGGACAAAGCACTTCAGCAAATTTCTCAGTAATTAATAATTGTGGGTAAAAGAAGCGGTGTGTGAAATTCCAGATGGTGGTGAAAGTTGATACCTATGAGGTAAAGGTTAAGAACATCAAAGTTAAATTTTGTACATAGAGCTTTGTCTCAGGAAATGATACACACAGATGACGCATTTAAATAAACAATCTCCCTGCTGTGTTTTCATGAGATAGTGTTAGAATACGTTAGAATACGTGAATCATTTTCTAAGACAAATGCTAAAAAAAAAAAGCTGCTGAAATCTTCTGATTTATAGTTTTAAAGCTGAAGTTTCAGCACATTTTTGGGGGTATGCAGCACCAGAGACATAACTTACCTCTAATGAAGTGTCCTGCTGGCTGTTGCATAGTGTATATAAATAATTTCTCCAGTTATGCCGAATATTCTGCACAACACTGATCCTGCGCTGGGGTTAAAATCAGGGTCTGAAACTGTGAACCATCAGCGCCGCTCACCCTCCCTCTTCTCCTCTCTTGTCCATTCAAAGAACTTGTAGTATTCTTTCCCAGAATGCCAAGCACCCTGAGATTGGAGAAGGTACTGTATCTACCTTCTCCAATCCATCATTCATCCGCTTGTCCTCCATTCACAGAATGCTTTGAGAATGTTTCCAATTCTTGCTGTAGATTGCTAAACTTGTTTGACTGTAAGATTTATCTTGTTGAATTGTAAAATCTACTCCTGTTTATTCAGTAAACAAAATAATCTTCTCCTTATCATGATGTTCATTCATCATGGCATTGCCCTTTGCTTTAATGTTGGACAGAATCTCTGCATTGACAATGCACAATACCATACATCTGCAGTAAAACCATTACATTCCGAAATAAGATGTGCATCTCATTTTAGAAGTGTTTCCATCCTAAAAGAACACTTCAATTATCCAATGGCAAGGAAAGATCTAATCTCCATGAAGCTGATGTACTGAACATTACATATGTCGTTACCTGTGCTCAGCTTGTACTGCATCAAGGGCCAAGGGGTTAGCCATGTCTCTAATTCTGAAATACATTGAACAGAATAATTTGGTAGCCCAAGTACCAAGACCTGTGGAGTGAATCCCATCTGGAGAGAGGGCTTACGTCTGATCGGTATTCATTGTTTTACTATGGGCATTGTATTTTTCTATTAAATAGGAAGTCCATCAGTTCAGCTTAATGAACCAGTTAACATAAATAACAAGCTGGCAACTTTAAAAGAAGCTTTAATAAAATTCAAAGATGAATATTTGCAATGGTAGTTACACCTTTGTTCTTTTCAAGAAGTGTATTTGTATTCTAGAGAGCATTGCCATGAAGTCTTCCTGTTGGTGTTGTGTATTCTATAGAAGGCACCATGGTTCAGCAAAGACTGTGTGATTCCTGGGATGTTCAGTTAGAGGCTTGCCATGTCATACACTTGTGTAACTGTAATACATTAAAAAAGTAGCATTGTCACAAATGCTTTTATTTGGATGGGACAGGCTATTTTTAGAGGCAAGCATTGTTCAAGCCATGGGTTTGGTGTAAGGTTTAAAGATGGCTTAATTTGGTATAAAAAATGTATGGAATTATAGATTTTTAATGTCCATAAGCCAAATAGACTTGTTATCTCTTCCTATTCTCTGTAATGTACCTTGGCTCCGTGCCACGTCCCGGGTGCGTTCCAGCATGGAACGCACCAGACAGGGAAGCCGCCGAGGGTTCCCTCCCCCATTAGGGGAGGTACTATGCGCTCCACGCTGGAACGCGGAAGTGCGCCGCGGCCGCATGACGTCACGGCCGCGGCCTATTTAAACTGCCTGTGAACGCTGTAGGGTGTTCACTATTGGGTTCGCAAGCCCAAACAAACCCCAGGACCTTTTGCTCCAAGGATGCCTGCTCCACTTACTCCAAGAGGACGAGCCCAGCACCCTGCAGACCAGTGCATAAAAGCGCAAGTACTTCTCAGTTCTCTCTGAGACATCATATGGGACTTAGAGGTCGTCCTCTACTAGATTGGGAGTTGTGCATAACTTATGGACTGCCTATGTTATACTGCCTTGAGATCTGCATACGTTGTATCTAGCCTGCTTAACCTAGAGGGACTGTGAGTTTCATAACCCGTGCTAATATCAACTGTCTATATATATATCTGGAGTTATATTGGGGTGACTGATTGCTCAGTGTAACTACTTGCACTCCATATACTTAGGAACCATTTGGCCTCCGTGGGGTTACGGCCGAGTACCACTCACGCTACCCTTTTTGTGTTCTTTAGTTAAGACCGGCAAATGATGCAAGAACCCCAAACTCTGTCTTTGCAAGAGAGTGACGCCTGGGGTTCATTGACTGATTGCCGCCCATTAATCACACCTCAATCCCTTGAATCAGCAGTTGCGATCCTGACCAAGCTACTTGGAACCAGCGGCTGTGACATTCTCCATATTGTTTGCTAGTTAGCTGAAAGTCTAAAATTACTGTATTTATGCTCAAATGCATTTTATATTTATCACTTTTTTCTTTAATAGAGCCTCCAAATGATTTTTTAACACACTGTCAATCAGTTTGTTTTTTTCCCAAGCCCCCCTGTCCTTAGGTAAGACAACCATATAAGTATTATACAACCCCAATTCCCCAAAAATTGGGACGCTTTGTGTAATCTACATAAAAACAGAATGCAGTGATTTGCAAATCCCATAAACCCATCTTTTATTCACAAGAGAAAACAGAAAAAAATATCAAATGTTTCAACTGAGAAAATGTGCTATTTTAAGAAACAAAAAAGTTGGGACAGGGCATTAAAAAGTTGGATTTTGCAACTAATGAGGTTAATTGGATGCCTGTGATCTTTGAGCCCTCAGACGGCACTGCATTAAAAACAGGCCTTATTCTGTGATGGACATCACTGCATGGGCTTAGGAATACTTCAGAAAATCACTGTGTGGGAACACAGTTTGCCGTGCCATCCAAAAAATGCTAAAAGATAAAGCTCTATAATGCAAAGAATAAGCCATAACTGAACATGATCCAGAAATGCCGCCTCCTTTTCTGGGCCAAAGCTCATTTAAAATCGTTTTTTGCAAATTGGAAATCTGTTCCATGGTCGCACTAATCGAAATTTGAATTTTTTTTTACAACCATGGGCACCGCGTCCTCCTGACTAAAGAGGTACAAAGACAGAACATTTTCAATTTAAACATTTTATACCTTTTCTTTTGTGAATAAAATGGTATTTGCAAATCATCGCATTCTGTTTTTATGAAGATTTTACACAGTGTCCCGACTTTTTGAGATTGGGGTTGTATTACCAGCTCCTAAAGAGCCCATAAGAACCTTTCATTATCGTATAAAATATGTGACCCTACTTGCTATTGTGCTTGTATAACATGTTTTAATAGAAATGTCACAAAATTCTGGGATTGTTTGACTTTAACTTTATATTGCGTTAATACATTTTGTATAAGTAATGTTTTTGCAGCTTTTTTTAACTGGAGTGTTGGCTCTGCTTTTAAGCCTCAGTTACTGAGATTTCCTCATTTACATATCATTTTGATTCCAACATCCTCCAGAATATCAATTAAATGTCTTAATGTAGACTGCAGAGAGGAGCAAAAAATCCTTGGCTCTCAACTGGTGGGTCGTGACCCAAAAGTGGGTTATGACCTCATGTTTAGTGGGTCACCGCTTGCCTTCCACTTTCCTAGGTGAGAGGCTCCTCAGCCTCCCCCTAGCACAGCATTGTCAGTTCTCACGCTGTACCGAGTGGTTGTGGGTGTCTGCCAGTGTTTTTGAGGGCCTCGCATTGTACCACGCAAAATCGCACCTACCGCAATTTCTGGTTATGAGAGTTGTGTTGCATTGCCATTCATTTGAATGGCACCCCAAACGCATCTCCCACCCAGGGGCGTCCCGAGGCTGGGTGGCACCCGGAGCGGTAACCGAGTGTCACCCCGCCGAGACGTCACTGCGTGTGACGTCACCACGAGCGTGCGCGATGACGTCATTTTGGTGTCACCCCTCCAATGGTGGCACCTGGGTGCGGGCCGCACCCCCCTTGTGACACCACTGTTCCCACCCACAGTTCGATCGCCGGCAGTGCGACTTGGCCCATGACTTAATGACCAGGGACAAATGTAGGTCCTGAGGTTACAGAGGTTGAGAACCATTGCTATAAATCCTGTATAATAATAATATTTTGTAAAGTGATGCACAAACTGTTGGTGCTAAATAAATCTTGTATAATATAATAAGAGATGTTCTCATATTGTTGGTGATTTGAAGTTTCAAAAGAAACATTTTTTTCTCATGTAAATTACCTGCAGCCCAAGAATATCCGAGTGCTTGCATCTCTAGTATATAAAGGATAAATGCTGCACATACTACAGAAATTACCTGACCTGGTCCCTAAAGCAAGAATGGATTGTGGCCACTGTGACAGGCAAGATGATATTCACTGTTAGAGTGGCATAAGGCAACCTCCAAGTCCTCACCTTGCAGTAGGCTCAATGGTCCATAAAAAAAACAGAACAGCCTCATGCTGGGCTCCTGTGCCAAGGAGGGGGGCTCAGCATTATTATTTATAGATACTGTGTATATATGTGTGTGTATATGTATATGTGTATACAGTATATATATACATACACACACGCACACTGTGACAATGGCATATCCCATTTTTAAAAGTGAATAAGTGTAATTATTAACTGGAGGAAATGTATCAAAACTGGAGCAGTTGCCCATAATAACCAATCAGCTTCTATCTTTCATTAACAATGCTTAACTGAGCAAACTGAAGAGAGAAGCTGATTGGTTATTATGGACAACTGTTCCAGATTCTGTCTGCTCCAGTTTTGATAAATTCTCCCCAATGGATGCAACCAGCTTGTGAGAGATAAATTACTACCAGGTTGCCTGATTGGATAACTGCCTCCACAAGGTGAGTTTGGCCAGGAATATTATCCTTCTTAAAAATCTCTTTTGGGTAAAGGAGAGTATCATGGTGAGGGAATTTTAATAAGCGAGGCCTGCTCAGGTACAGGGGATTGTAAAGTGGTATAGGTACTAAGGACCTGAAAAGACCAAAGTACACAGTATAAGCGATGCATAGACTACCCCCCAGTGAGCAAGTAAAATCAATTAGTGAACTGATGTTGCTATGAAGAAATGCTGTAACTCTGTATAATTCAGGAAGACCACTTAGGTTATCCTAACCTGCGTGTTATAACATTCAACGTGGCCAAATAGGCATCTGACATTATTTGCTGTGGAACTGTCCACTCATGTTCTAATTTTTGTGTAAGGCTGCAATGGACTCAAAAAGGATGATGCTTGAACCAGTGAACATACTGGCTTATGTTTATATAGACTGTGACTGGCCATTTAAAAGGTCGGAATACTTCTTCGCTATAGGCATTAAAATCATGAGCATTCAGAAGGTATGCGAAGTCTCCAGGGCCAATTTAAATATAAAAAATTTAATATGTACATCTGCAATTAAAAGTAATGAAATTAATTTCCAGACCTGAACAATAGCCATGCTACACATAAGACTGAGTGGCCAGCAGCTGTGACAGACCAGTTTTCTACCTTCACCCAGCCCATTACTTGTGTTCCACATAGATCCAGAACCAGTTTGGGGCCATCTGAAATTTCTCTAGAATACTTGATATTTTAATTACTAGCATTTTTATAATTTTATTAATATTAAAGGATTGAAACACACAAGGTGTGATAGCCTGTTTTATTGTGTTATTGGAGAAGGTTTATGCAGTATTCTTCTGCCAGATGAGGTAACATAAGCTTCTATTCTTAAATAGCTTTCCTGTGTTTGTTTATTAGAGTACATATCTGCACCGTCCCAGTGCCACTACTTTTGGCATTCTTTTCCAGCCTTTCTCCAATCCTCTTCTCTTCTCCCCCTTTTTTTTGGAACAGTATTCAGTGACAGCGGGCATTGCACAGCTTTTGCAAACACTTTCACAGTTTAATTAGTTTATATGACACATCTATGGTATGTTCAGTAGACTTTGAGTCGTCTTCTTCATTATTTATAGACCTGAGGCACTAATGGAAATCTGCCTACTCAACATTTTTGAAGCCGCATCTTTGGCATTAAGCCTCATCTTCTCATGATCACAGCACACTCCTATAGACAGGGAGTAACCTCTATCACCTTACCACCTTACCTGTATTTTTGGTTAGATTGATTTTACTCGCTCACTGGGGTAGTCTCTGCTTATACCGTGTACTTGGTTGAGTTCTTGGGTCTGCGATCCTGCTGTTCCCATTATGAGCAGTGCCCAATCTCCCTGTTAGATGTATTTTACTTTATAAAGAATACAATAGAAGAAGCTGGAAGGGAATGTCAGAGACTCCCAGGCTAACAGGAACAGTTGGGAATTATTGCAGGGGGATTTTGATGTTGGAGTATCCAAGGTATATTAGAAGCCAAGAGGCTCCACCTTTTAACTTTTAGGGTGTGCAGGGCATTTAATGCCAGGATGAAAGTTAGGACCATATGATGCTATCAGTTGCCATATTTTCAATTCTCAAGTGTTGGGAGGAGTGTGCATTTAAATGCCAGGCCTTTCCCAACTTTCACAGATTTCAGTAAAACTAAAGGATAGCCCTGCCCTATATGAGGGACTAAAGTCAGGACTATACATTGAAGAAGGTATAATATATACTATTGATATGACGACATGAAGACAATCTGCTTGCTTTTTCTTTTTTTGTACTGCTAAGATGATACGGAGCCTGTTTCCTTCTGTATATGAGCCCAACAGCCAGTGAAACACAGTTAATTTCCCTGCTGACTGCCAAAACAAACTGAAAACAAAATGCACTGAATCACTGACAACATTACAGTATTACAATGATATCTTTAAGCCAGACCAAAGGACACCTGCCAACGCTGAGGGTCTTTGTTCTGAAGTTGAATTATTCTCACATGTGTCCATTCTGTTCTAAATTTCTTTGATTTTGGAATTATTCAAAAAAAATTTAATGGTAAATGTGTGAAGGATATTGTTCTTATGTTTATTATGCACTGGTTATATAAGTTTTTTTCCTCCTAGAATTTCATTAGTGGGATTCCCAGGGGACAATTAAACTTGCCGTGTTAACGATAACTGGAGTTTCTGAAAGGAATTGCTTCCCAAAGAGCCTGGTTTTCTGATCACCGCTCTTTGGCAAAAAAGGGTTCTGTCAGATTTGATATTGTGCACACTGAACCTGAACTCAGCAGATTGGGGGTTATCTTTGTGCCTGAACCATCTTCTGTTTTCTGTCAGGAAGTTGGTTAAGGCCCGGTTCACACCTGGGCGTTTTGTATCGCATTCCTACGCTCTGCAAAACGCTCAAACACCGAAATCCCATTATTTCCTATGGGTATGGTTCACACCTCGGCATATTACAGGCCGTATGAACGCGCTACAAAACGTCCTACACCCAAAGAAGTACAGGAGCTTCTTTGGGGAGTTTTTGTCACGCGTTTCCATTGGGATACAGCCAAGTAGCCCTCGGAAACGCATGTTGCGCGAATCGCGCGACACGAAATGCGCAACAAACGCGCATATTCAATACGCCTAGGTGTGAACCCAGCCTTAATGTTCAGGGGATAAAGTTATTGGAATACGTTCCCATAATCTACCACTGGGGAGAGGGTAGATGCTATATAAATGGGTCATTACATTTTCTTATTTGATGTGAAGGAGATTTGTACAACCAAAGATCTCGGTTGTCTGGTGGTCTCTTACTTGGCAGAGCCACTCTCCAAATCATCTAAAAATTCTCAATGAAGGACTAAAATGGTTTAAGAAATATACACAAGTGAAATAAACTTTCCCCCAGGTAAGATAAACAACTGAAAATAATCTATTGGTAAGATAGAGCATAATGAATAAGCCTTCCAGGGCAGAGCTTCATTCTAAATAAATTATATGTGCAACTGATTATACGGTGTGTCAATTAAACATTTTAGTCATTGAGGGGTTTCAGGTATATTAACCAATCATTTGTTGTTTCTCAAACAAAAATCTCAACGGTGATCGCAAAATGGATAGAAGAAACACTTTTTTAATGTGATTATTTCTCCAGCACCCAAGAGGATTTTCTCCTCTTTGTAAGATGCAAAATCGAGCAATGTTGTTATGGCCTGGTTGCTGGGGCTAGTTATTTTACTGAGGATATTATTGAATGCCCATTATTCAGTTTTAAAGTCAGCCTTTATTTTAGAACAGACACTACAAGATATGACTTTCGCCTCTAGGGATATATATACAGCAGCTAGGTTACTTCTTTATTGATTGATTTAGATGTTATAGCGCTGACTAATATAAAATAGACATTACAATCTGCCGCTCTCTGATATAGTTTCACTTTCCTGTATTCTGACTCCCTGACTTCGTGGCTAAGCGCTATCAGCTGCCGTCATACTGTGCTACAAGCCTTAGCAGCCAGCAGTGGAAATATCATTGGGCTGGGAGATTGCAGCTAGTGGACAGCACCGTGACGTATTGGTTAGCACTTCTGCCTTGCAGCACAAACAATTTGCAGGCACTATCTGTAAGGAGTTTGCATGTTCTCCCTGTGCTTGCGTGTGTTTCCTCCAAGGGCTTTTTTTTTTTTCTTAGGCATTTCATCTTTTTAATTCCATTATATAAATGGAATATATAAAACTCAAATTTTTGTAAGTCAGTTCTATCCATTGTAATATACTTTAATATTTGTATCCATTGTAATATAATTTATATATACTATATCCATTGTAATATACTTTAATAGTAGGAGCATGTAATATATTTTAACTTAATAGCATTTTTTTTAAGCCTTTTCTGTAATTTTAAAATTTGGAAATCTTCATACAAAAATACATTCCTTTTAATTACGGTATGTTTTATGAAAGCAGTAATATATATGTCCACAAGATGGCACAGTTCCATATTCTGCATTAATGTGAAATGGACATTATTTTTGCCAGTACAAATTAGGCTGCTTCTTAGTACGGTAATTCAAGTAAAAACACATTCAGGTCAAAACAGATATATAAAAATAAATAGAAAAAAGCACAGTTATGTTCCCGTAATTTTCTGTTATTTAAATGTAGCTGTCACATGATGCATGATATGAGATTTTAAAGTGATATTAAAGTCAAAAGGTTTTTAGGGTATTTCAAAAGCTGGTTAAATCACTTACAATGGAAGGCTGCTCCTTGATGTTTAACAGTTTTAGTCTCCTGCAGAATCACTTGTTCTGAAACATGACTGTAAGTGCTTGGACAAAATTTTGAAGAAATACTTTGCTGGGCAATTTGTATTTGATTGAGCTGTATTTATTATTGAAAAATCTGTCTCTAATTAAATATTTGAATAGCACCTGTCAGTGTCAGTATTCATTTTACCAAACTAAAATATAGTCTGGGCTCAGCCAACATTGACAGCTTTTATTCTAGGAAGCTTCTGCATTGCTTTATTTAAATAAACACCTAAACAGAGGATTTTCTACTGCAGATTATGCTGCAATTACAACATGAATATAAAATATATTTTTCATATCTCATTCTTCTTTATTTGCCATTATTTTTATTTGTTTACACGTCATTTTAAAACTAGGCTATTAGGTGGTGAATTATCTGTTCTTATTTTTTAATCCAAACTCCTTAATTTTACTGTACTAAAAGTTGTTGCATATGTAAAGTATGAGTATGAACATTGTCAGAATGATGTATAAATACTTGAAGAAAGATATGTTTTGCCTACACCAAACAATCAGGTAGGAGTTTACATTTTCTAATGTAGCTGGGAAAGACAAATATGTTACTGAATATAACACCGCACTTTACCTTTTATTCAATTTACTAGCATTTTAAAATAATTTTCACTCTTACTCCACTGCTCAGCTGTCTTACATAATATTGTTTTAGAGGACCAAGAAACAATATTTACTCAGTCATGCTATGCTTGAAAGCCTGCTATAAAAAAAAAAAACGAACACATTTTGTCTCAGACGGAGCAACACTTTTTAAAAAAATTATCAGGATAGCCATATTATTTGTGTAAAAATACATATTTATATGTAATATGTATATGTATGTGTATGTATAACATGCTTCTCGGCCCACGAGAAGATTTCGTTCGACAGGCACAGGAGGGGAATGCTCCTGGTCCCGCCCTGCCTTCTGATGTCAGAGACCGCCGTCCTGTTGTCCATCAGCACTTTGACCTGTTGGTGCTGAAGCAGGGGTTGAAACGCCCTCAGAGCCAGAGAGGCGGCCTTCAGTTCTAACCAGTTGGACTGTGTTGACACCGGGCCTTCCCATCGCCCCTGGATCTGATGCCCTAAACAGTGCGCTCCCCACCCCTGCAGGCTGGCATCCGTAGTCAGAGTGACCCAGGTACCCAGCCCCAGAGGCAGCCCTTGAGA
>NW_017306305.1:1815137-1823162 GCF_000935625.1 Nanorana parkeri
GATCTCAAACTCGTGTCCTGGAGCGAAGAAAAAAAGAGAACAGGTACTAGGGGAGGGGGCTAGTCTTTTATTAGCTAGTTGAAAGGTGGTCCTGTGGGGTCAGGGGGGGGAGGAGCTGACCCATAAGTATGCCGACATGAGATGAGCCAGGAAATATATGTGTGTGTGTGTGTGTATGTATGTATGTATGTGTATATATATATATATCGATTTGACAGCCTTTGAACGTGGGATGATTGTTGGCGCGAGCCATGCGAGTATCGGCAAAACAGCAGAATTCGTTAAATGTTCAAGAGGGGCTCATTGTTAAAGTGTTTAAAGACTGGACTGTCAGCCGAAAATCTGGGTCTGAACGTGCGAATTGTGGCCGTCAGCGACTAGTCAATGTTAGGGCAGAACGGAGAGTGGCAAGACTGGTACAAGACAACAGAAGGGCAACAGTACCGTGTCAGATTCCTTGCATCACCTTTCAACATCTCATGGAGTCACGAGGCGGCCCAACGAAGTCATCTCGTGGAGTTATCTCGTGGCCCAACGAAGTACCGATGGGGTGGTCATAATAATCTGGCCACTCAGTGTATATGTGTGATATATATATGTGTGTGTGTGTGTGTGTGTGTGTGTGTGTACATAATCTAATCACTAGCGTAGACTTCTTTACTCTAGTTTTGATGTTTTAATTTTTTTTACCATGTATATTCCATAATCGGCACAGACATTTTGTATATAGATGATTTTTCCTTGCTAAAACAATACAAAAGGTTAATGGGGAAAAAAATTTAGACACAGTTGGATGCTCTCATCACCATGCTTACATGACACAATCAAGGACACTGTCATGCATTGGGCAGGTTGCCTAACACAGACCCAATACATAGACAAGGCAATTTACCTTACATCCTATTAGTTCAGTTTACACAAATGTGCTGCTTTGGTGTGCACTGAAAAAAGGACCTGCTGCATATTTCTGCACTTCAGTCTGTAGAAATGTATGAAATGTCATTTTGTGACATTTAAATAAAGTAAAGAAACAAAAAGTAAACAGTGTGATGCAATGTAACCACACATCATGCCTCCGCTACACAACCATACGAGGAGGCGCACGTTACACAAATTATAACGTGCCCCCTGGTATGAATAAGCCCTGGTAATGTATAAGTGGTTAACTATACAATCGTGCACTAAACTTGGTTTATATTGTATAACAGGGTTGGCCAAATTAATATGGAATTCAGGAACCAATCTATCCAATCCAGAAGCTATCAAGATTTTTTTGGGGGGAAGCCAGCTCATTTGACAACAACTAGAGAAAACCCCAAAAGTTAGGCGCAGGCTATACTTTTTTAAGTGACATTGGCTAACCTGGCTCCTGGGATTTGTCCAGCCCTGCTGTATAAGCAATGGTTTGTCTGGAAGTTGTTCAGTGTGGCAAATTCTTCTTTGTTTACTTAGTTCCAGTGCACTGTTCATAGATGGGACAGGGTAGCACAGCTATCTACCAGATTGGTAGATAGATTGGTCAAATCATGCTACATCAAGTTTGGTGTTTTGTAATGACTTTGCTGAGATGTTTTAGCTTATTCATTTGTACTTTTTTGTCCACCCACCAAATGTTTAGTGGCTAAAAGTTTTCCCGTTAGCTAGTTTGCAATTATAAAATGTCAATTCTGGGGTGAGATGCTGACAGCTCTGGTTGAAGTACTCTAAAAACACTTAAAATGAAGAAAAATCAAACTGCAGGTACACAATAGAATGCATGTTTCTTCTTAATAGTAGCAATTGAAAAGTGTTTTTGCTGAACAACTTTCACATATAAACTAAATAAAGAAAAAATAACAAACCTGTTCAAAATCAAGGCCGTTTTATGCAGTATGAGTGTGTGTACTTTCTGTCTGGTTTATGCTGCAATCATATGTAACCTTAAGTTTCTGTGACAAAGTCCAGTTTTAAAGATGACCTGTCATCTACTGCCAACAGGCCAATGGTTAAACCTATGTACTAGGCAGACGTGAACTACAGATCACAGGGGTATATATCGAAAATGTCCTTGACCACATTGCCCCATAGCAACCAGATGGTATGTTGTCCAGTGGTGGATCCGCCATTGCATTAATATTAGGGCTGCTACCAACCAATTGGTCGATAATGAGAATAGTTGTCAATTATTCTCATTATAGATTAGTCTGTGTGGATCCCCTAGTTATTTTCTCCGTGCCATGAGCTGGTGTTTCATTCACTCTGTGTCCCCTCTGATCCCTGCTGTTCCCAGCGGGGATTGGAGGTGAAACAGACCCCTCAGCAGGTGCCAAGCGGTGAGGAGAGCTCCCCAAAACTCTCTCCCTCCCCCGCTGCATTTACTCTGCAGTTCACTCCTCCCTTCTGGGGGCCCGCTGCATGTCCCTTCAAATCCCTGCTGCTCTCTCCCTCTTGTATCGGCAAAAGCAGTGGGGATCAGAGGGGACAAGAAAGCTGTCAGGCGGCCATGCAAGGAGGAGAGCTGCGGGACAATCGGCCAATATTTAAACTATTTGCTGCTCATTCCCTGTAATATTCAAATATTGTAGTGATCAGTACTGATCACTATGATTGTAAATAAATGAGGCTATAGTATTCAGATACTGTGTCCCCAACTATGAATGAGCAGGAAGTGTTCTACGTCACTTCCTGTTTGTTCATGATTGAGGACATAGTATCTGCTTACTATCTCCTTGATTTATAAATGAACAGGAATCCTCTGTACTGAGAGCCTTCTGTTCATTCAGTGCTGGGGATGCAGAAAAAGAGACTGAGATTGTGTCCTCAATATATTTTTTTTATTTTAAAAGGTAAACCCAAGGGATCTGTTGTATCCCCCCCCCCACCCCCAAAAAAAAAAGAGTGGGAAAAACCTCTATTTCAGTTTCAGCCTGACAAATTCTGCTGTGGGAGGTGCACTGCCACGCCATTCATTTTAATGGCACCCCAAACATGCCACTTGCCAGCACCAGAAGATGCAGTACCACAATGCCATGCGTTCTAGTGCGGAGCAATTTTATATTAAGGATGGTATTTATTTTTTATCCGATTAATGAAAAAGAAATTGGCCCACTACTCGATTATGGAACTATCAGGGCATACAATTGGTAGTAGAGTTTTGGATGAACTTTTTAGTACAGACATTAACCAAATGCTAAAACAAATATTGTTCCTATACAAATGGCTTTTAAATCCATATTAATACAACAATATATAAGAATAACAGGAATATTAGATTTTAGCGCAAAGCTTGGTGTTGAATGCAGTTTTCTACCCTAAAGGTGCCCATACAACTTACGATTATCGGACAATACATTTTGTCCGATGATCGAATAGTCGTACGATTTTCGTACGGCAGCCCCATCCTGCCCCGATGATCGCAAGATTAATTTAGCCGTAATTAACGAAAAGCACCTGGACGAATTGCGGTAAATGATTTGCCGTATTTTCGTTTGCGCAAGCGCAGTGTAGATCGTACGACTTTTGACGGACGGAGACGCCAGCAACCTTACAAAAATCGTACGATCTAGCAAAGTTTTCAAACATGCTTGACCGTCAAAAGTCGTACGATTGTACAGTACTGTCGGTCGGATATTGCAATGCACACATACGATTATCGGCCGAAAAGTCGATCGCATACGAAAATCGTCCGATAATCGTAAGATGTATGGGCACCTTAACAATAATACTCTAACTCTAAGCATAGCACCTACCCTAACGTCAACCTTTCAAAGGAAAACAAATCTCTGAGATCCTCTGCACCAAAGATACATGCACAGGAATCCTACAATTTTATCAAAATGTTGCCAATGTATTCAAAAAGCATAAATATTTGTTTTAAATTATGATTGTTTTGGGTTACTTTTTACATGTTATTAACTAAAAACAAAGCTCACTTTATTGCCATTTATTATTTTTTTTTACTATTTGTTAAAAATTAAAAATGATGGTTTAGGCAAAAACTTTTTGTAGTTTCTACTGCAGAGCTGCCTACATTCCTAAGTATAAGCTAGTAGCAGATTTACCTTGGATTTAGAAGGTGGGAGGGCTGCAAATTTGCTCGTTTTTATGTTCAGCAGTTGGCTTGGTGATATTTTTTGTTTACACTACTTAGGTGTAACATAACCTAATTATATTTCTGTTATATCTGTAAAAAGAGTACAGCCTATTGAAACAGAATAATATCTTAAAGTCACATTTTTAGAAACACTTAATTTTCACAAATTTTAAGAACAAGTACCTTTCCAACAGATGTTCATCAGTCACACCACTTTGGCACTACATCTCTGTAAAATAATTGTTCCAACATAGAACCTTATTGTAAGATCGCAGCTTCTTCCAGTTTTACTTGTAACAGTGCAATTCTCGGAGACTAATGTATCTACCTCAGAGCAATTACCCATAGTTTCTTCCGACACTTTATTTTATAACTGACACTTAACTGCTGGTTTTCCCAAGGAGTCTATAACAGTGCCACACGTCAAAATATAATTAGTGGTGCAGTGCCACCCTCTCTTAAATAAAACTCTATAACTCACTCAGCAAATGCCTGAATGGTAATTATAGAATCGGTTTTAAAACTAGATGAATTGGAAAAATGCTGTTTTTTATTTTTTTGTATATATTTTTTATTTTTTGCCATGTCTGGAGAAAATGATCCATGAATCAAGATGGCCTGCATTCAGAGTTTGATTGACTCTGCAGATTACTCTGATCTACATGTACAGTATATAATCAGGTTAATCACAAATTGGCAAATGATGCACGTTGCTCAAAATTATGCCTTGCCAGCTTTACCTCCCTTTATGTGTAAATAATGCTCAGCAACATGTAGTGTTTTGTATATATTATCTTTCTTTATTATGGCCAGCAGGACCAAGCTATAAGGTTTTTTTTTTTTTTTTAGTTTTGTGCCAGGAAATATTGCATATTAATATTTTGTATTTTATATACAGCCAGAAGTTGGAGCTGCAGACTTCTTTTTTTCTGTTAGTTCTTATCTGCTTTGCTGCCATTTGTTCACAAATCTCAGTAGCTGTAAATGAGTCTAGACGTGGACTCATCCCATTTCATTCCATATGGCTCAATCTGAGGTTTCAGTCAGAACCGTAAGGCTAATATTTTAAGCTGGGAAAATTCCCACAATAAATTGTGTAAAAAATAACTTAAATTATCCAATCATGTGAAAAGCAAGCTCCTGTTTGATTTTTTTTCCCATCTGCACATGATTGGATAACTGTAGTGATTATTCAGAAAAGTAGTGTGAAGATTCTCACACGTTTTAGTAAATCGGCTCAAATGCCTGAAAGTAAAGTTCTTCTGTTTTCCTCTCTTTAGAAATCATCGCTGTAAATTCTTTATCATTGATGTTCCCTGTAATAAATGTTCGTAATGTTCGAGTGTATGTAATAAACGGATAATAAAATAAATCAGTTTAAATCCATCATTTTCTTTTCTCTCTAACCATTCATCATACTGACTCCCCCTCTTATACTGTCTATGAAATGTGGTGTTACCAATCTGCGGGTCAAGGGGGTGGCATTTCTGTAGTCTATTCTATGCTCCTGGGTCCCCCCTCACAATTGCTTTGTATGCTAGCCTGAGAAAAGGACATCAGTTCTACCTTTTCTATGGACTCTTTGTTGCAATTTTGCTCAAAGATCTCTCATGGATTACTTAATGTTTCATTAGTAGAAGCTAATTTTCAAGTGTTATCCTGCTGGTATTCGCTACCAAATTGCCAGTATTTTTCCAGGGTCCACATCGTTATGTTTTAGGGATTACGGATAGCAAGGCTCTGTTTTATACTTGGTGGCTGCCCTTTGTTGAGCAAATTCTTTGCGCTAATCTAGAGATACGGGGATAAGAGTCCCTAAAGACCCCCCTAATGTGTTTTGCTCAACAAACCGGTTCCTAAAATTTCTAAAAGGAAAGATAAACTGATAGCAGCTATTTATACAAAAAGCTAAGATCTCTATAGCTAGGGCCTGGGAAACCCCAATCTCAAGGTCTCTTGGATCATGACCCATGAAAAACTCTGCAGCATATTACAAGATAAACAGGAAAACTATTTGGGATCCCGGCTAAGATATATAGGTAATATCCACAGGCTCTTGTGTAGGGAGAGGGGAACCACACCCTGCGAAATTATTTTATTCTGTTCCTTTTTCTCTTTCCTTTTTCTCTTTCCTTTTCTTTTTTCTTTACCTCCTCATGTTCTGCATCTTTTTTACAGTATTACACTTGGTGACTTATTACTGCTAAAAGGCACTCTCTTGACTACTTGGTCATACTAGGTCAATGATACCGTTGGTTTTTATATCCTGCTTCTGTTGTTTGATTGCTGCCGACAAGTGTAATTTTTATTTTGCTAGCAAGCAGTCACTGAGGTCAAATATACCTTTTTCCTTCTGTTTTGTTTTTCTTTTTGCATTTGACATTCATATTCTGTATTATATGAGCCCTCTACATTTTCTACATTTTGTTATTTGTATTTGTTTTTTTATTTAGAAAATACAATTCTTTGAAAGATAAAAAAAATTGTGTAAAAATGTGTCAACTTTCAAAATAGAATAAAATTGGTACAATATAGTTTATATATTTTGCCTTTAAAGTGACACTAAACTCAAGAGTTGAATCCTAGAAATGCATTCAAGTACCTTAACAAAACAGATGATTGGAGGATCCACAGCTGAGTAAAACACAAATAAGGTAAATTTTTTGTTAATAGGGTGCTTGAATGCATTTTTAAGATACTAGAGTTTAGAGTCACTTTAAGTCGTAGTGAAATAATATTTTCTGCTTTCTTGGCATAGAAGTTTTGAACCTGTGGGGTAGCTTTAGCAGCTAGACATTAGATATATGTAGAGGTCTGTTTTCTACACACTTGCTCCTGACTACTACAAATAAACTGAAACTCTACTCACTTTTCAATCTATGGTAACTCATGCCTGCACTCTACTGCACATTTCACACCTAAAACCCTCTTTTTCTTCTGCCTTGGTATAAATTGGAGCTTGCTTGTTACACTAACTGATGCTGTTACCTGACTGTGCAGCCTGTCCAAGCTACAGAGAGAAATATCTTACACTTGTGAGCTTCTGAGGAACAGACTGACCAGGCCTATTGTTTACATGAAGACATTGTTGCATAGGAAAGCATATGTTAGGGGACCTGTTCTGAAAGGAGTGACGCTTTTCAATGCACTTTCTTGGGGTTTGTTCATGTAACATCGCATGAACCTGAAAGTATCTAAATCAGTGCCATAAATACAACCCCAATCCCATAAAAGTTGGGACGCTGTAAAAAATCTACATAAAGACAGAATGCAATGATATTTGCAATTCTTATAAACCCATATTTTATTCACAATAGAAAATAGAAAACATATCCAATGTTTAAATTGATAAATTGTACCATATTAAGGCAAAAATAAGGTAATTAAATTGATGGCAACAACACATCTCAAAAAAGTTGGGACAGGGCAACAAATAGCTGGCAAAGTAAGTGGTACTAACAAGGAATAACTGGAAGATCATTTTGCAACTAATTGGTAACAGGTCAGTAACATGATTGGGTAAAAAAAAAGCATCTTAGAGGGTCAGAGTGTCTCAGAAGTAAAGATGGGCAGAGGTTCACCAATAAGTGAAAAGCTGCATCTAAAAATTGTCGAACAATTTCAGAATTATGTTCTCAAAGTAAAATTGCAAAGAATTAAAATATATCATCTACAGCAGGGCTCAACATTTCCACTCGCCTGCTCGCATTTGGCGAGTGGAAATGCAGTGCAGGGAGTGGAAATTCAATCAGGCTTGAGTCAGTACCTGACTAGTGGGAGCAGCTGCTCCTGTCAGCCGCAGCTCTTCACTGAGCTCCGGGTCTGCAGACCTTACTAATCACACCAGATCACCAGGGATCTGCCTGCTCGCCTCCTCCCTGCAGAAAGACAAGCAGGTGAGGGGGCTTCATTGTTTTACTTTACATGGTGGGGGACAGGGGGCTTCTTATTTT
>NW_017306305.1:1823421-1828615 GCF_000935625.1 Nanorana parkeri
AGCAAGGGAACAGGGGGGCTTATTATTTTATGTGTGGGGGGGCAGGGAACAGGGAGAGGGTAATATTTTATATGTGGGGGTGCATGGAACAGGGTGGAGAGTGTATTATTTTATAGTTAATATTTATTTTTGTAACTTTATTTTGCATAAAACATCTAACGGTGTAATTTATATGATTATTTAAGAGGGTGTGTTTAGGGGCGGAGTTAAGGATGCAGTACCCCTTCATGACTGAGCTTTTTTTCAGTTTCTGTTCGTTAATGACTGACGTACTTTTAACATTTTTTTCTGTGATTTTTCCACAGCAGTAATATACTTTCTTACTAAGTGCACCCACACATATTATATATTGTTTTTTAGAGGACAGATAGGGCTACATATTTATATCACAAATGTGCACCTACCGCCTCGCTTAGTATGAATAACATATAAAAAGAAGAGGAAAACATTTAAAGAAAACACTTTTTCCCCAGTTTTGATTATTTATTATTATTATTTCAGAAAAATAGCACAGCTAAAAATGTATTTCTCCTTTATTTGTAAACACATCACATCCCTAGGAATTCAGAAATTGATTTTCACTTCTCAGCCTAAAACTAAAAGCTACCTTTTTTTTAACTCTTAAAACTAATAGTGGCTAGTTAGGTGGCCAACAATGTCAGTCATTAAGTGTCACTGTCACACTTAGTGACCACAACATACTTTGAACATCACCGTCATGAGGGGGTTAAAAAAAAAAAGAAAAACAAATCTGCAGTTTAGCTGCAGATTTTCATTGTAAGGGGTTAATTTTTTATAAGTATAGTATAAAAATATATTTCTATATATATCTTTTATTTTGGTAATTTTTTTACACTTTATTTTTTCTCTTTTTACCCTTTTTTTGGGTCAATTATATCAAACATTCACTCTGACTGCTTGATCATTTAATTAATTTTTTTTACATTTTTGGTTATTATTAGGCTGCTCCAAACTTAGGTACAGTATGTCAGGATCAGATCCCACTAAGACCCCTTGCACACAAGTGTCATCAGTTTAGCCAAGGTTCACGGATATAAAAAAAACTGATAAAAACTTAATCAGTTTACATCCACTGTCAGTTCATTTTACATCAGTATGTTTTGTTATTATAGTATGGTAAATTTTCATGATTCTTTGCCTTCCCCCAGCAAGCATTGAGCTTGCCATGCTGTATTAAGACATCAGTCCCAAAAAACAGACGTAACCTGAACTGATGTAAACTGATCATCAGTTTACATCAGGTTACATCAAGTTACATCAGTCTTGGTCAGTCAAAACGGAGAGCTGATCCGTCTCAAATTGCAGACCGCGACTGACACTGATGTTTCCTGATGTAAACTGATGGTCATCAGTTTTCATCCACGCTGCCCTAGAGATGCATTGTTGTCCATTTTTCATCTGCAAACAGAATGCTGGAAACCTGACAACCTGAACGCTCGTGTGAAAGGGGGCTTCTGATCTTTCCCAGGCGATCAGAAGCCTTTAAATATTGTTTCAGCATAGAAATGAATTGCAAATTAAATGAAATGAACCGCTCCAATTCTGCAGCCCAGCTCACACTGTATTACCTCCACAGGTGCAGGTTGTAAAGTGTGCACTCGCCATGCATGAATGTAAGCCAAAGAATACACACACTCTGCAAGATACAAGAAATGAATCCTGTGTATGAGTAAGCTACATTGAGTAAGAATCCTCTATGAGTAAGCCACATTGGTGGAACATGCGAGAGGCGTTTGCACTTTGGTCTGGGAGCTTGCTGTGATGTACACTTGATTTTGCATCAATAAACACAGGATTAATCGCTTGTATCTTGCGTTACGTTCATAGAAATATATTGTTACGTATTTCTATGCTAAAGAATGTAACAAACAGTCTGTACACGTCGGGAAGTCCCTATCTCTACAGAGCTGTCAAAACTGAAATAGCAGAACCCTGTGCACACCGTTCTGCTATTTCAGCTGTCAAATACCGGATCGCCGATATAGATCCGGTATTTGTAACAGCTTAATTCTTTCATCAATGCTGAGGCACCTATTATTGAACGGTAAATGGTGATTCTCAGGGGTTACTGGGATTCCTGAGTCCTCAATAGCTGCTCATGTACAGTGTACGTCTCCAATCGTGAAGGGGTTGATACTAGCCATGATTCTGCGATTGACATCACTGCATAGGCTCAGGAATACTTCCAAAAATCACTGTCTGTGAAAACAGTTTGTGGTGCCATCCAAAAATGCAAGTTAAAGTGCTATCATGCAAAGAAGAAGCCATATCTGCACATGATCCAGAAACGCTGCCGCCTTCTCTGGGCAAAAGCTCATGATCTGTTGCAAAGTGGAAAACTGTTCTGTGGTCAGACAAAATTTGACATCCGCTGCGTCCTCTGGATAAAGAGGAGAGGGACCTTCTGGCTGATGGTATGGGGGTGCATTAGTACGTATGGAATGGGCAGCTTGCACATCTGGAAAGGCACCATCAATGCTGAAAGATATAGCCAGGTTTTAGAGCAGCATATGCTCCCATCCAGATGATGTCTTTTTCAGAGAAGGCCTTGCATATTTCAGCAGGGCAATGCTAAACCGCATACTGCATCTATGACAACAGCATGGCTTTGTAGTAGAAGAGTCGAGGTGTTTAGCTGACCTGCCTTCAGCCCAGACCTTTCACCAATTGAAAATATTTGGCAGTGTGGTAAACATGCCCCTGTCCCAACATTTCTGAGACCTGTTGCTGCCATCAATTTAAAAAAAAACTAATTTTTTTCTTAAAATGGTAAATTATTTCAGTTTAAACATTTTATATGTTTTCTGTTGTGAATAAAATGAGTTTATGAAATTTTCAAATCATTGCATTCTGTTTTTATGTAGATTTTACACAGCATCCCAACTTTTTTGGAATTAGGGTTGTAACTTGCATCATATTCATAACGTAATTTTATTAATAATGGAAGCCATTGTTCTCAAGCATCTTCTATGTCTTCTCAGGTCGTTTGTAATGCTTAAAAGAATGCACAGAACTACCTATCCATAATGCCTAGCAGCATGTCAGGTAAGTTGCTATTTTTGAAAATGATTACATGTATTTATTTTGTTATATATATTTGTCAATTTCTCGATTTTTCCATGTTTTGCCCGTGGTTTTGTCTGTGGACTGTCTTGTACACATTGGGGGAATTTATGAACAAGTTTTTGACAAAATCTTTTTGTCACAAAGACCAAAATCTTATGCTAACTAACCACAAAGTTGTATCTCTGTTATTCGCTTTTCAAAGTGTTCTTGCGACATATTTATATTTATGACTCCCTGCCCATGTGTTGCAACATTTTGCATAATTTCTCAACTGCACAGTAATTGTGGCATTAAATACCCTCCAAACTGTCACACCTCCTAGAAGTCCTCCTGATCACTTCTTAAAGTATTGCAAAGATAACTCATACACAGAGGTCATGTAAGCACTTCAGGGCTCTTCGGCTGTCAACCTAAAGTTTCCCTGCAAGCTTGAGACAGTTTAGAGACCAAGATAATTTAGAAACAATTTTGAGACAATTCTTATGAAGACAATTAAGATATATATCCTTTTATACTGGGCAATAAATAAAGGTAGGTGCAACTATCTTTCACTCGAAAATGATGAAAAATTGGGTTGATTAAATTTGATTGGATATTATGCAAAGAAGTGACCACTACTTTTCTATGAAAATGTTTGTTCATTATTATTTTAAGTTGCTATAGAATATAGATATATAGATATATCTATATAATCTCAGTGTCTTTACTTTATAGTTGTGAGATAATGTATGGAAATATAATCAGGCTTATGATATTTTACACATTTGATGTAAGGGAATACTTAAGTTGGCCATACATTCAAAGGAGAACTATGAGGTGAGTGCTTTTCACTCACCTCATAGTTCTAGCCGACCTGTGATGTCTCAGTATACCGCAAGCTAGTTTGTGTCCTACCGTTACCCTAAGGAGAACTATGGGGAAAAGCTTCTCCTTTAACAGTTAAGGATTGATTCATCATAAATTCAAATAGTCTCTTCCTTAAAAAAATATCCTTTGATTGGATTTCTTTCCAGGACTGATCTTCCCTTTATTCTTAAAAACAATAATTTATTAAACCAACTGACACGGATTTATGAAGGATGCAATTTTTCCATCAAAATGATGGTTACCGTATTGCAATCAGTAAATCATTTTGCTATATGTGCCATACGGCAAGCATTAGGGTTAGCAGTGATCAGTTGTCTCTATGGAGGACACAAGTTTACTTCGTGCTCAGGATAGCTAAACACAGAAGGACTTAGATGAGGCTTCCTGCCTTCAGTATGTCTCAAAAAAAAAATGTCTATTTTTTCTTTACCCTATTCTACCTATATTTAATCATCCCTCTTCCCCTTATTGCCTTAACTATCATTTTCCTGATGATTTTTTGTCTATTTTAATTTTTCTAACCTTCAACTTTTAACCTAATTTTTTTCCATTTTCATTTTTTTTCATTTTGTTTGGTAATTTTTAGTGTAAAAAAAGTGCAAACAAATTTGCAATGCTTTGTACCAGAATTATAATTTTAGTGCCATTTTATACAGGACAAGTTAAAGAATACATCTAATACTTTTTATGTAGAGTAACAATCCTTTTTTTTTGTAACACTAACCAATGTAGACATGTAATGACAAAGCTATTGCTGAATGAACAGGCCCATAGCAGAAAGGTAAAATTTGCTGGGTGTAAAGGAGTGAGAGCTGAACTAGTTACATACATTAGGGATATATGGTAATCAAAGTAGAATATTTTGGTAATAGCTTTCTTTTAAATGCCATCTTTTTGGATGCAAGTTGCAGTTCGGAAAACAAAGTGATCCTTTTAGTTGAATCATGCAGCATAATAGAAATTACATTTTATATGGACAAATATCGAAGGCTTTTAAGGGAGTTAAAGTCCTTCAAAACATGGTGGTTTCATTTTACCAAAAAGAAAAAAAAAGAAAAACGCTAGTCATGCGTGCATGTGAAGAAAGAGATATGAGTGGTCTGTGTTCAAATGACAGCTATATCTCGAAATTGACTATACCATATAGTGTGTATAATATAAAGATATAGATATATAGATATATCTATATAGATATATCTATATAGATATATCTATATGGATATATCTATATAGCTATATC
>NW_017306305.1:1828626-1867844 GCF_000935625.1 Nanorana parkeri
TATATATATATAATGCTGTAACAATCCTATAATTATTCCTCGCTGGAGAAGCTCCCCAGCCTGACTGTCCCTGGCCTGCCCATTTAATTTACTGGATCTTAGTTCTTTCAGTCATTAAAGCTCATCATCATATCTGAGCATTACCTAGTGAAACAAAGGCACATGCATTGTAGTCATTTGCACCCAAAACATTAAAAACCAACCAAGGCATAAAAAATGTTTTTAGTCTGTCCCATTCCGCCTTGAGGAGGGCATTGTTCTTTGTATTCTTCTTTGCTGGAATATAGGTTCATCCAATGTGTTCTTGAATACTTCCATTACCTCAAATTGGTTGTTATGAACACTTGCACACTGCCACAGGCTACAAATACCGACTGCCGCAGCCATGTGCCAATTACTGTTTTTGGGTTTTTTTGATGAATTGATTTGAATGTTTTTCATGCAATATTTATAACCTTTTTTTTACAGTTTTTATGTTATTTATCTCACATTCATTAACTTGTATTCAATGAATTTACCCTTCTTTTTTTTAATCACATTTCACTGAAAAAGGTCACATGACTTATTATCTCATACAATATTGTTTAGCAAATTGAGCCCCCAGTATTTTATATTATGGAGAATGCAACGAGGGATGTGTCCTGTCCTGTTGCGCTACTGACTTATAATAATGTAGGAGTAGGAAGGAGGCACCACCAAGCGCAGCGGGATACCAGGAGATCAAAGAAAGTTCAGTTGACGATTGTTCATTATAGCCGTGTTGGCAGCGCAGGTAAGGTAAGTATTTACTCTTCTCTTCACAGATGCATCTGTTATGTCAATGTTAGTTGTTGTGACAGTCTCGCTTCTAACATAGTAACATGCGCCTGTGTGTTTTGCTATGTTTTAATGTAATATATCATATGGCAAGAAAAAAAAAAATTTGTAAGGAAAAACATTATAATAGCACCAACTAAAAGATACAAAAATGTCTGCCATAAAATGTTAAAATGCACAAAAATGATTGTATTTTCATGTTGCATGAAATTAATTGTGTTTTAAATTAACACAATTAGCATAAAAGCACCTCGTCTTAGATTTCCCTGATTTCATTTGTTTTATTGAGTTGTTAAACTGTTAGAAAATTATACATGGAACAAAAAAAAGAGTACTTTGTTATTCTCAAGTTTCTCAAGACACAATTTAAACAAATGTGTCTGCTGTTAGCACAAAAACATTTCCTTGTATTGTTTTTTGTGTCTTAGGTTTTTGCTATGCACTCTTTCTACTGTAACATGCACATAATATGTCATTAAAGTTTTTGGTTCAGCTCTGAAACAACATTTAATTGTACATGCAGATGGTAGACATTAGGTTCACGAATACAAATATTCACCTATTACAAAACTATCTCTGTAAAAGTCATTCATAAAAACAATTGTCTAGTGTCGCATTGTGTATGGGCCGGCAAACATGTAGTGCTTGTAGACATATTTGCACGGTGTGATCCCAGTGATTTAACAAGTGCAGGCAGCGATATAAGGAGCTGCATTTTACCCCAGAAGTTTTTTTTTACTCTGTGTATATGGTTAGCTGACCACTTAAACAGGCTTGATATAAATCTCTATTTGTACAAATCATCCACCATCCTATAATACATTATCCTTTTTTTTATACTTTTCATTTTGTTTTTGTTAATTGTTATATACTTTTTTTTTGTTTGCCCCCTGCATTTCCTGCTGGTACTTCCTACCTAAAACCAATACTCGAGTATGTAAATGAGAGGCAAAGGAAAAATTCAGCAGTGTCCTGCTAGTGTAAAAAGAAAGATTTCTATGCTTTTGGGAGAGGATAGAAAAGGTCATTATAATAAAGTCTTTTGTGTTATTCAAAGATTATGCAAAAAAGTGGACTGGCGCTCCACACACATCCCTTCAAAGCAAATCACAAGACTTGTATACACTGTTGCATCGATGTGTCCAAAACGTGTATTCTCATTGTATTGACAATTCCTGTGCAGTTGTACACAACAGTGCAATATGTGCGGCCAATTTACTAACAAATGTGATTTGCTAAGCTGCACACACTGCAGCATCCAAATATACATCAGCTGAGTGGGGGTCATTTTTGGGCTATCTTACATCAGTTAACTATTGTGTATGTGCCAGTGACATGTGGTACCTTCGCTTCTTGGTGAGGCATTCCCCAGCCATGCCCCCAGCATGCCCAGCCCCACCCCCAGCAAGACAAAGTCCTGCCCATATCCCACTGAAGCCCTGCCCCCATCCAGACGAAGCCCCGGCTAGTGTGAAGGAGGGAGAGAGGGGGAAGGGAGAAGACAGGGAGGAGCCTCCCTGTCCCTCACTTGCTAATCTCTGCTGAGGCATCGAGATCAATGGCCTCTGGGGTTTTTTTTTTCTTTTTTTGATTGGACAGCCTGGACCAGTGGCGCTTTGCCATTGATCCAAACCATCCACAGAGCTCACGCCTCTAACAAAGACCAGAGGCTGTGACAGCTCTTGCCTCACTAGTTAGGTTACAGTGGGGAAGTCTACTGCTGTGTAACCTAACTACCTGTCAAAATCCGGATGCAGCACCGCCTGTAATTATCAGGCAGCGATCCATCCATGACGGGTTACACAGCGGGGAGGCTTTCCCTGCTGTGTAACCTGTTACAAGCCAATCTAAATGGAGAAAAAGCTGTCGGCTTCAGACTTGAAGCTGACAGCTTTTTCCTCCATAATATTAGGTGCCTCCCCTGACCGCACGTCCCTGGTATGTGCTTATAATGTAGTATTAAATAGAGATGAGGCTGGGCTTGGTGTGAACCCAGTTTGTCTAAGTTTGCCACGTCCAGGTCAAAGCTCTCAAACCACCCACCCCCTCCTTCCAGCTCAATCAGTGTTGGCAGTTGCAACGGAAGCATTCCCTGCCTCCTTGTGACGCTGTGGGGTGGGGAATGCGCATCCCTGCAACAGACTGGGTCAGGAGCAGGGGGTGTCCAGCAGACAAACTGGGTTTGCACAAAGGCCAATAATAAACCATTTAGTGTGCCACTAAAGTTGACTGCTAAAGGCCTTTAAAAGTGAAAAAGTTCATAGTGTGTGTGTGACGACCTGGTCATCAGTTTATGGGTTATGTGTGTATCGGTGTTGGGTTATGCTTAATTATGTTATACTGTGTAACCTGTTTATGAAAAGACTGTCAGCACCACCCCTCGTTAGCTCCCTTTGTACTCGGACAATGACATTCTGGCCAGGCTCCTGCTATGGCTGTCTGGAGCTCCTTAGCAGGTGGACCCCTGCGGGGTTGTGCAGACAGAATGTCTAGGGAGGGCAGGGTGGATGTAATGGGATTATATTCTGATCTGATCACTTTCTGTATAAAAGGTTGTACAGTTTCTCAATAAATCAGAGTTTGTTTCACCCTACACTCGGTCTCGACTAGTGACTAGGGAAACTGGGAGCTAAAGGTCAGCGGGTTGCAATATCTCCTGAGCAAGGAAGAATACAGCAGCTGGCATACTCATCCTGAGTACCGGGGTCCGTCACAGTGTGCTTTTCAGGGGTATCTGTGTATGCATCATATACATAGCCATTTCAGGTGTGCACATGCATGCTGTACTGATAAATACCCATTCTGATGTGGTCTGATCTTTCTTCTTACTGAATATGTTTTCAAAATAACAATGGGTAAAAGAAGAGGAAAGGGATATCGTAATGAAAATATTTTTTTTTAAATGTTGGTTTTGAATATAGTTATTGGGATAAATATATGACATACCTTAGAACAGGGGCGCCCACTATTTTTCATCTGGAGATCTACTTTTCAAATGACGAGCTCATTGAGATCTACCAACGAAAAAAACACCTGCATTCAGGGGCGGGAGGGGGCGTGGCGGTGGATTGAGGTCAATGGCACCGCAGCCAGGCTTCGCAGGCAGGCCCCTCGCCCACAGTGCGATTGCCTGCATTAGTGCCTGTGTTCCAGTCCAGTGCGATCCGCAAAAATGCTGCAAGCACTATTTTTGCAGATCGCACTGGACCGGAATGAAGGCACTAACATGCCTGCGTTCCGAGTGCGGGCGATCGCACTGTGAGCGATGCCATTGACTTCAATACAGCCCCACACCCCCTCCCGCACCTGAACGCAAAGGAGTCGGCCGGCTTACATTGCAGTGCGCCCTACGGTCCCGGCGTCCTGTCCTCCCGTGGCGCTCGTGTGGCCGACGTTGCATATGGGGTGTCCTGCACCTTTCCATCTGCAGCGTCTGACACATTCAGCCGGCAGCCGCACGAGCACCACGGGAGCATAGCCGTAGCCAGCTCCTTTTGCACCTGAGGCAAGAAAAACACAACATTTTTTTTTTTTAAACAATTTTTTATTTTATTTTCATTATTTCTTTTTTTTTTTCGTAATTTTATTTTTTTTTTTTACTCTTGGGGGGGGGCTTCGGGGAAATATTAGGGGTCTTAAGCTATGACTGTCACCTGGTGATGCCTTTTGATAAGTCCACATTAGGGAAAATTAGGATGTCTTTTATCACTTTTTATTTTTATTATTTGTAATGAAAATTACAAACTTATTATAACATTAAATGTTTAACCAGTTGACATCCGCGTTGTTAAACCCCCTTCCCATCCAGGCCATTTTTCAGTATTCAGCGCTGCGGTACTTTGACATTTATTCCGTCATGCAGCGCTGTACTGAAATGAATTTTATACCCAAGATGATGGACTACAATCTCAATACAGATTAGTAAATTAAAACAAAGATTGTAATCACAATCTGTGTTGACGTATTGCAGCACATTGGTGTGAATGGGCCTTAAAGCTAAAAAGGACCTTCATGGCATTGTCATGGTACAATATGGAGGGTGGAGCACACAGAAGAGCAGTCTAAAGAAAGTAATGTACAACACAGTGTACAGAGTGCAGTTGTCCAGAGTGTGTAATATGTAGCACAGTTTACAGAGAGATGCAGTCTGGAGTATGTAATGTTCAATGCAGCATACAGATAGTGCACAAAGGGAAGGAAGAAGTCACTAGCTGATTGTTACCCGAGCCATGCCTGAAGTTGAGAAGAAAAAAATAAAATAAAGCTGCACAAGAGACCAAAATAGGGAAAGCAATGCAGCACTTCTCTGGAACTCCTGCTGGGCACTCCTCCCTTCATCCCAACACTTTAAAATGGTGTCTTGGGTCAAGAGGAGAATACATGCTAAGCAGGAGTCCTGGAAAAGTGGCACCCTACATCTCAAGTGTGTAAGAGTACTAGCCTAGCTGGCTTCACCTTTATTCATCACCACCAGCCACATTGCCAGTCAGTATATTTCCACACATTTGGCAAAATACACCACCCATCCAGTGCCATTTAACCCCTCAATCAAGCAGTATATGCCTTTCATCATATGATTTAGAGGCACCAGCCAGCAGTCTAGACCCCCTATTGAATATTGAACCCCATATACCAGTGTACACCCCCTGCCAACATGAGATATTCCCTATCTACCATTATAACCTTAACCAATTCTTATGACTTCTCTTTAGCAAGTATATCCCACTGTTTACCTACCAGATGTTGTAGCACCTTCCATCAGCTTCTCCTGCAGTTTTGGAACTGTGGTGGGCTGGTGGCATGCCAACTTCCTTTCTTTTGTTTTATAGGGTTCGTAAAGAGCATAGAACATCTGCGATATATGCCTGTTGAGCTCCCACCTCTGACTCCTCATCAGCAGGGTAAAAGGCCAATCAAAAGCTTTGGATGGGTTTACAACACAAGGCTAGTTCTGTACTAGCACATTAAATAAGATGTAATGTGGCAGTGGGGGCAGGTTTGAGTACGAAAAGCAGTTACCCTTTACACTCTAGTGCCTCTTAGGCACAACCTGCTGTGTCTAAGTAATAATTCTATTACATGTTTCTGACTAGATATGACTAGTTTTATTCCGTAACATCAAAACCCTTTTTTTTTATCTTGGTATGCTAGTACCACTTTATATGACTGTGTTTGTGAGAAGCAGAATGTTTCCAATATTTATGCTTTTAGTCTGGGGCATTTTGGAAACTTCTGACGAGCTAGTTTATAGCAGAGGCAAAGCTGTACAGTATGTGCAGTACTTTTTTGCCAATTAAAAGTTAGATGTTTCTAATATCTGTTTCTGCTGAGGCTCAATATTATGCAAATTATTTACGCCATCTGGATGTTTCTGATAGCACACTATTAAATCCAGGTTCTCTTTCATATGATTATACTAGCACCTAATCCAGAAAGACTCAGGTCAACTAAGGTAATTTTTGAATGTAGCAGGCCATGAACAAAACAATTCTTGTAAAATACATATCTGTGGAGCATCCTGAAAATTGATGGTTATCTATTTTAGAATAGTAATGTGCTTTTTGTTTTGGAAAGCATTAAGTGTACTGTATGCAGTCACTGGACAAGAGGAACACATTCACATTTCCTTTATTAGATTTCAGTTTCTTTCCCCTTTGGTTATACAGTACAGATTGTAAGTAAAGGTGTTCTATGTGTGTAGTTAGGATTGTAGTTAGCTTTGCTAGAATTAAGATGCTAAACTACAGTCAAACTTCTATATACACAGGTGGGATACACATACTGTATGTGTACTTGTAATTCTGCCCAGCCACTTTTGTGATTCATACTGCTCTGCCAGACAACACAGCCCGGAATTTGATCCTTTTTTTTTTAAAGGTACCTTGTCACCCAGAGCCGTAGCTAGCTCCTTTTGCGCCCGAGGCAAGAACAGAAAATTGTGCCCCCCAACAGACATTTGCGGTATGTGACATCATTTTTTTTACTGTAGGGGGGGGGGGCTTCAGGGAAATATCAGAGGTCTAAACACACCCCTGACATTTCTCATTTGAAATAGAAAAAGAGGAGGAGCTGGGATCGGAGGAGACGCTAGAGCCTGTGCCGCTCCTCTTCTGCCTGCCGAGCCGCGGCTGTGTTGGCCGCCTGGCACCCCTGTTGCCAATGGCGCCTTGTGCTCGCCATGGCAACAGGGGCGAGGGGGCAAAGCCAGGCCAGTTATGGCTGCGCCCTCTTTCAGCTGCGCCTGAGGCGAGTGCCTCACTCGCCCCATGGTAGCTACAGCCCTGTTGTCACCACAGGGTCACTGAAGAAATAAGAGCACTAAAAAGAAGCATATTTATACTTTCTGGCGACCTGTAGAAACACACCAATAAGTCATCAACTCTGCTCTCTTCTTGTGTCCTCGTGTTCTACGTCAGCACATGTGCATGCAGAAGAGCCTGATTTGCTCCTGGTACTGGAAGTGCCTAGTACTGACTCCTGGAAGTGCCCAGTACTGACTCCTGGAAGTGCCCAGTACTGACTCCTGGAAGTGCCCAGTACTGACTCCTGGAAGTGCCCAGTACTGACTCCTATTCCCAGTCTGAGCCCTGCCGTGATTACAGAAGGCTGATATTAAGGAAGATTTATGTACTTATGCATGTTAAAAATATTATATTTGACTATTTTACATTACTGCATTACATTGTGTTTTTATACCTACCTGAAGCTCAGCTTTAAGGCTAATGTATGCATTACAAGCACTCGCGTTTTAATTATTTATGCTAGTTGCCTGGCTGTGCCCTTGAACAGCAGCATGTAGACTAAGCGAAGGAGGGTCAAAACTGAGGCCAATCAGGTTTTGCTGCAGGGCACATGTGCTTATAGTACACATGCTGATAAAGGTGTCTTCTACCCAAAAACTGTACCTACTAGCAGTTTTGGTTTTATTGTTATGTTTTTAGTTTTGCTTTGAAGGGAATTTTAAGCAAACCTCACTGAACCTGGGTCGCTGAAAAAAACTGGTTCATATCATATATCATAGCATAAAAATCCCTCTTTAATAAATCACTAGCTACTGTATGCCACCATGACTGCTGACCCAATACAGTGTTGCATTACGTTAACAGTCAATGAAATGACAGTGTTCCATCATGTTGGCCGTTCAATATTGAGAAATGCTTATATTGGTCTCCCTCTGCATCATTGTGTGATGTCATTATAAAGATCTCAGTGTGCAATGGTAACTTACTGTATTGCAGCCATCATGGAGCTGTACTTTATCAAGTTGGTATCACATCAATGTTTTGTAGATATACCAGATATATCATATACTGTACATTGCAAGCTATTAAAACCAAACTCTTTCTGTAGACATAGTTGTACAAATCTCTAATATTAACAAGATTTGCTATATTATAGGGAACATATAGAAATGGTAATTGTGCCTAAGAAGTACCCTAAAAATTTCCCTTTTTCTGGAATTCCTCCAGAAAAAGGGAATGTGAGTGTGAGTGGGAATGGGAATGTGCACTTTCTGGTATGTGAGTGTGTCTAGGCAGTCCCGTGTCTACAACCTCATTGATGTGTATCTGCTGTGTGAGAGGGAGGCCCTGCCACCTCTGACAGTCTCAAGGGATTTGGATTAAGATTTGGTGATGTCACTGTGCAGCTCACGTTTCTTCTTTCTGGAGGCTTTGACATGAGGCAAAAATAAACAAAAGATTGGGAATGGTCAGATTACCCCTCTCTCTAGGATTCCTCTAACTGCCAGTGGAGTGCATTTTCTGGGTCCCCCTCACCACAAATATGAATCCCAAAAAAATGGATCAGCACATCTTTTGGGTAGTATAACTGCTCAATTTTAAATTAACATTTAAAAACATCTTGGTAAAGGTATAATAGACACCCAGTCAATGTTAGCAACAACTTGTCTCTTACAAGGTCCTATATACACGAACGACTTATGATTGACCTTAAATAGGATGTGTAACCCTGAAATAGGAAATGTACCACACCAATTAATGCTCTACTGCCACAAAAGTATAATAAGGGGTAACCCATAGCAATCTATGCTCTATTCCCTGAATATTCACAATCTTCACCAGTTGCAAATAAAAAATAGGCTAAACCCCATTTATTAAATCAATATCCCAGCAGTATTTAAGACCATCTGGCATTCTAGGACCTAAATGGTAAAACCAAAAGGCCTCCATAGACAACTATCTACTATCACCCACTCTCATTCCAATAACTAATCTATCTAGAATCTAATATTGAATAAAAAATAAATAAAATGCCGTTAAATCACCCTCATACTGGTAAAAAAAAATGCCTAGCAACATTAGAGGAACGAGTCGCATGTGCATTATTAAAATCTCTAATATACTTTTTCAAGGAACCCATTATGCAGCCATATTGTTTACTATAAGTGGCACCTAGTAACTAAATAGATCACATTTTCATTGTTACAGTGATATTATTGTATAGTGTATGTCATATGTCTTGTCATATGCATACATTATTTTCCTATTTGGTAATATTTGTATACATTTATTGTGATCACATCTAAAAGTATCTACAGTAGTTAACCACAGAGGTTTACTTGTATTGACGCCTAAAAAATAACCTGGAGACGAAACTGAACCTCTGATATTAAAACATCTGTAACATTGTCAGTACTCGATCAATGTCAGGAATGGACATAACAGGATTTTTGTACTCAATGTAAAATCCTCTTCACAGAGTGCATTGGGGGACACATGGGTAGCATGTTAGGGGATATGTGTCTCTCAGTGGACTTTAAGAAAAGGATTTGTGAGCACAAAAAATCCTATTTTATTTATCGTCAATTGAGAGAAACAGCTTGATGATAATAAGTAACCTAGGAATTTCCAAAAGCATTCTAAACTGAGGGCTGGGCACATCAAAATAAACAAAGGTGAAATAGCCCAACAAATATTAACCAAAACAAAAGGAAACCAGGGGCATTAAATAGCTGCTTGGAGAACCTTTTTCTACTTGTATTGACCAAAAATAACCTGGGGACAAATTTGAACCCAGAGCTCTCCTGCTAAGACATCTGCAACCATTACTCAGTATTTTGAGAATAATCAGGATCAGTTTTAAGAATGGACATAATATCTTTAAATAATCATGAACTATCTTTAAAGTTTAAAATATTAATGAATTCCAAGATTGAGCTGTTGTTGTCTAGGTGATTTTCAACAGCTGTGACCTATCTTTGTTTCTCAGTGTTTTCAGAACGAGATATCTTCCACTTTATAAAATTTATCAACAAGTTTTTTTTATTTTCCATATTTTATGAGGGTCAATTAAAAAGTAATGCCTCCATGTCTGTAATTTGAGATTTATTAGAGTGACTGTGAATGTTCATGTACCATGTTCTTTTTCAGATTGAGTGATTAGAACCATGGATCTGCAGCTAAAACAGTGAGCTATGATTGAATGTATGGTGAAAGAAGGTTGCTCACCTAAGGAAATCCATAGTTGGCTAAAGAATGTGTATGGGGGCGCTGTAGTGGACATTAGCAATGTGCGGCGTTGGGTGTAGAAGGAGAAGCCGAAATTCCACTACAACATCCCCATAAACATTCTTTAGACAATTATGAATTTCCTTAGGTGCCCAAACCTCTTTCGCCAGAAATTCAATCATTGTTTTAGCTGCAGATCCATTTTTTTTGATTGACCTTGTGATTTGACTTTTTAATTGATCCTCATAATTTTCAGACTCAAAACAATTACGTTTTAACCTGGCCATTTTACCAACAAGTATAGATTTTATAGTTAGAAGAGGGTGACAACTATTAGACCTTAAAATACTATTACCTGCTTATGGTTTCCTTTAACTACTCGTCGGGGTCAAATACCCAAAAATAATATGACTTTGGTGGTAACTCACAGTAAAGGATAAATTCAATCAGTTATTATTAACATAATCGAAGAACCGAAGCAGGAGGATAGGAAAATCTGGCCCCAGCAAAGCTCTGCACCTCTGGAGATAATGAACCTCTCCAAAATAAAATAATTGTGAGTTAACAGGTATTCTGCCATCAATAAAAACAATGTCACCTCATTGGAACACCCACTATACTTGTCCAGATAAATCTGGGGATTAATAATAACCAGACCATATGGTATGGATGACTACAAAGACTTTACATCTAAGGTACAAGAATAATTCTCTTGCCACTTAATGCCTGCCTTCCAGCCAAGTACAAGCTTGTATTTCTTTATAATACCCGGAAGTCTATGGACTAAAGGTTGCAAACATGTATTGGTCTATTCTCTCATTCTTTTGTTTAAGGACTTGATATCTCAAGTATCAAAGGCCCCTCCTTGAGGTAATTTATTTTTGTGGCATTTTGGTTAATGGTTAAATACGGGAACCTTAGTTGACTCAGTCCTCAAATATTATGAAACTCTAGGTCAGGGGTAGCCAAACTCCGGCCCTCCAGCTGTGGTGGAACTACAAATCCCATGAGGCATTGCAAGATTCTCAGAGAGATGCATCATGGGATTTGTAGTTTCACCACAGCTGACCTTACAGTTGCATGATTGTTTTTCCTGCAGAATGTACAATTAGAGATCTGCAGGAGTTATAGGATGATACTAGGAAGATACAGATGAGCAGTTTTGGAAAATTAGCAGACAATAGAATTTTGAGGGCTGATAGTTGTATCCCTCTTCTCAATATCAAATCCATGTCTGTTGGTGTTGCCTGCTGTTGCCAATTACATTTCCAGCCCCAAAGAAGATCTTTATATCAAATTATATATAGATCAATTTGGTTATCTTCTGAGTCCAAGAAAATCCTTATACCATTTGAAGCCATGATGACGGCGGAGTGGTGTTGTCCCCTAAATGCAATGGCTGTTTTTGTTTAATCAAATTGTAGACAAAGGCACTTTTGGACTCTTTTGGTTTGGCGCCCTTTATTTCTAAACATTGAGTCGTTTCTGGGTACCCAACAAGGGAGGCCTGTTTTGTTTGGGAGCTGAATTACCAGTGCCAGTAAGCTTATTATTTACAAACTTTCCTGCATCTGGATGACTTGAATGAGCACAGAAACGCCAGTGCCTCTTAAATGTGTTCCTTTGTTGGTGAAATAGTCGGGTTAAGATGTAATTGTTTTAAGTCTGAAACTTTACAATATGAAAAATTAAAAACTTGTTGATAGATCAACTAAGAGACATTATCCAGATAATAAAATGTGCTAAAAACATTTTAAGAAAATTATAGGTCAAAACTTTAACGTTCCAAATAGCCTAGACAATAACAATGACAACAATCAGGTCTTTCTAAAGTGGCGGCTTTTTTACGCAGCCTGCAGCCTTGTTTTTGATAAAATCATGAAAATAAATATAATTTCTGTATCATCCATTTAGGGACACTGCTTGATGATGATAAGCAATTTAGGATTATACTGCTGCCTACAGGAGAAATAAACAGTTGGCGCATGGAAAACTGAAGGCCAGACGCCCTGTAGGCTATAACCCCTCACACCTGTTTAGTTTCCCTTAGCTCTCTCAAGGAAAACGGATGTTTCCTTCTCCTCTGCTATGTTTTTGTGTGAATTGGGAGGTTTTTTTCCTACTATCTAATCGGCTACTAGTAGATTCAGGCAGGGCATTGTAAATCCCTGAAATCCTTTCAGTCAAGCATCGAGTGCAGATTTTTCCAGTTCCTTAGGCATACTTGTGTTCATTCTGCAACAATCCGGCAGATAATATTTGTACTTTGCTGAGGTTTGACTTTGGCACTGAAAAATAATGTGGCTTTTGCTATTCTTAAACAATGCAGTCAGAACCAATTGTGCCTTTTTTTTTTAGCCTCGCCTGTCAAGCACAGGTGCTCAGTCCTCTACTTCTCTTTAAAATGAGAAGATAATTTCCACCATTTCTTTACCAAAGCATGGTGCTCACAGACCCAAACGTTCTGCTAAAGTGTTTCCTCATCATCCCTTTTTCGATATTCTAATCAGATTGGAAACCCCCTGGCAAACAATTCCTTACCCCTAAGCTGTTCTTAGCAATATATTCCTTTGAGGAGGCTTATGTCAACAAATTGTCATCTCTTCCTGCAGTCAAGCCTTAAGCATTCCTATAGATGACTCTCCTTCATTTAACCACTTGTCTTCTACTGTACATTGCAAAATGGTGGTAGGGTGGAAGTAGTATTCTGGAGTGCCATTTTAAAACTTCAATCTGTTTATCACAAAGCCTATAATTAGCCAGCACAGATCATACCAAAATGGACAAAACCAATCAGATTGACTCTGTGCCTTGTAATCACTGTGCTAGCCAATCACATTATCACAAATTTAAACAATACTACTGTTTTTACTTTTGAGAGCCCTTCCCTTCCTCTCACATTAGGGGGGGGGTTATGAATGGAGGGATCCTAGCAGAGGTAGACAGCAGCAGATTCAAGGTGCTGGGGTTTTAATAAATGTTATTGTGGCATAATTTGTTTTAACACTTTCACCCCCCTGTTCCTTAATTTTCAAAAAGACAAAATTAGATCACATTGGGGTATATACCTTCCAAAAAGGGGTAATTTTGTGTTTTTTATGTTAGCATTTTTTATCCACTTGCTGTCCACCATTGTGAATACACGGGTGGACAGAATTTTTTTGCGGGCGCCCCTAAGCAGAACCCCGCAAATTTATTTTAAAAGCCGGTACTGGTTGTGATATACACGTGTTCTGGCTACTTTATAGTGGCCCGATCGCTTTTATGATCAGAAAGTGCAGCCTCAACCACACCCTCTCCGCCTCGTTCGTTTGCCCCCTGTTTGCCGCTGCCGGTTATCCCAGGCTCCGCTGTCCCCCCTGCGTGCTCGGGACTAGCACAGCAGCTGTGTACTCTGTCAGTAGAGGAGAGATTAACACTCTTCCATTGCTGATCTCTCTCTCTCTCAAGGCTGAAGTGATGTGTGTTACATCACTTCCGCCTTTAGCTGCTATAGCCAGAGAAGAAGCTGGTGAAGCATTCTTAGGTGACATTAGGGGTCTAGAGACCCTTGATGTCTCCATAAAGAGGACCTGTCATTGTATATTGTCTATCACATAGGGGGCTTGTTATCCCCCTATATGATGGCAATAAAGTTGTGTAAAATACAGAAAGTAAAAAAAAAAAGTAAACAAACACAAAAAAAAATATTTAGGCCCCCCCCCCTGCATGCACGCACATACATATAAACGTAAATACTCTATGTGCGAAAACAATGATTGCGCCACACGGAGTGGGAGCAATAATTCTTGGGCCTTTAATCACTGATCTCGCTGAACTGATGAGTGGTAAAAGCTTTTAAAGCCTCGCCTATGGCCAATTTTAGGTATTATAGTTGTTTGCGATTTTGCAGGTGCGCATATTTTTAAAGCTTGACATGTTTGGTGTCTATTTACCCAACGTGATCCCATCTTTTAAATCTTACCAAAAAATTGGGTAAATATAAATGTTTCATGACATAACATAGGGTAAAGGGTTTTTTTCAAAATTTTCTGTACTTTTTTCATTATATAGGAAAAAATAAAAAACCCCAGTGGTGAATAAATACCACCAAAAGAAAGCTCTATTTGTCCCCAAAAACTGGCATAAAATTAATTTCGGTACACCATTGCATGACTGAAAAAATGTCAAAGTATGCAGCGCTGAATAATGAAAAAATGGCCTCGACAGGAAGGAGGTTTGACACCCCGGTCATCAAGTGGTTAAGAAAGTAAGAAAAACTTGTAAAAAAAAAAAAAGTTTTTTTTCCTTTTATATTGCAAAAAAAAAAGTGGTTATTAAATACTACAAAAAAAAGCTATATCTGTCTCTGTCAGCACCTCACCACACAGCACCACCTTCCTGAAATCCTCAGTCCAAAGACGCAACGAATTCACCCATTAGTGAGTATAACTTTCACATTTTCCAACATCCCATTACCATTCCACATCAGGTAGTTGGCGCTTCTCCACCCCTCCTCCTTTCAGTTACCTTTAGTACATACGTCGGACACCCCGGTCCGCACAATTGAGAAGGAGCACACCTAGCGTTCTCAACCCCCTCCAGCCCCTCCTAGAGCGCTTATTCCTGGATTTTTTTTTTGCGTCAACTTTCATAGTACCTAAATGGTAAATCTAATAGGCAGAAGGATAGAGCTAATATCAACCCTTCTTAGTCCAATAACCATTTTTTCTATAATCAAATATAGAATGAAAAATAAATAAATTAAAAGTACATCAAGTCCCCAATGCTGGTTCAAAAAACATCTAGGAGACGTTAGAAGGACAAGTCGCTTGTGCATTATTAGAGTCTCTAATATACTTTTTCAAATACCTCATAATGCAGCCATATTGTTTCCTACAAGTGGCACAACTTACATTTTTATTGTTACAGTTGTTATAATATTTCTTTGTGCTTAATGGATTCTCATATACATAAATTATTTTCTTACTTGGTTATAATTTGCAGCCTACACATTTATTGTGACCACACCTATAAGAACCTAGTAGTTAGCCACCCAAGTTTATGTGTATTGACATCCAAAAAATAACTTGGAGACAAAATTGAACCCACAGTTGGAGCTCTCCTAGGTAACCACTTCTGGGCCGCAACACGTCTATAGACGGCGGCCCGCATAAGTGGTTAAAACAAGAACACGGCAGTTGTGGATAACTTCTGATTGACAGCCTAGAGGCTTGTGAATCAGCTGTGGCAATGTTGACATCCACATCCCCACAACATTGTCTAAGGCCCCATTCACACCTGACCGTTTTGTAGCGCGTCCTACGCTCGATGAACGCTCTACAAAACGGTCAAAAAAATAAATAGCACTGTAGTCAATGGCCTCGTTCCCACCTGTCCGTATTTCCGCCCGTCCCGAACGCACTACAAAACGGCCCACGCATGAAAAGGTCCCGAAGCGTTTTTTGCTGCGTATTGGTCCGTTTTGTAGGACGTTTTCCATCAGTATACTGCCAAGTAGCCTTTGGAATCGCGCGACGGTCGCGCGGCTTTTTTCCCGCGAATCGCGGTAAAAAAAACACGTGACGGTCGCGTGACAGACGCGCATATTACAATACGCATAGGTGTGAATGGGGCCTCATTCCACTGATGTACAAACAGGCACCTCCTACATAAGTGACAATGCTGTTCTGAATTCAGGAGCAGTGCAGCTGTGTTGTTTCCCCCCTCCATCATAGGAAGTTGCATTAGGTGGACATCACTGGTACGATCAACCGGTATAGGTAAGATTTTGCAGGGGAACTAAGGGAAACCTGTAAGTGCAGATGCACTTAATACAAGGTGATGCAACATATTTGTTTTTATGGGGGGCATAGTTCAACTTTAAATGCTGTTTCCTGTATTTATGCAAAGTCGTTTGTTAATTTTGAGGGTTAATTTTGCAGTAGTTAGTACCAAATTCTGTTTGTCTAAAAATGGGAGAAGAAGACTAGAGATCATAAAAGAAGTAGTCAAAGCAGAAAAACACAAGACTTCATATAACCGGTATTTCTGTATGTTTTTGACCTTAATGAAACACAAAGACTATTGCTTTCATTCAAAGCCACCTCATAAATACCTAGACTGAACTGCATGGCATCACAATGGGAGCATAATGTTATCTACACACAAAAAATACAGTATTTTAGAGAAAACTTTTTTCAGAAGAAAATGTTTCAAAGAGACCTGGTATGATGCCTGGCAAAGAAACCTAACTTGTTTCAAAGCTTTTTGAAACTTGTTTCAAAGCTTTTTGAAACTTGTTTCAAAGCTTTTTGGCCAATAAATTATTTTCTGCTTTTATCAAATGAAGACACCACAATGTCCTACATATTTCAGGAGTTGAAAAAAGGAACTTAGACAGTCGGGTTTTCTTCTTCACTGCTTACAAAAGGGAACATCTAATCCCACTCACGTTATGGAATTCTATTCTGTTCCCGTGCAACATTTTTCTAACTCAGCTGTGTAGTAGATGTAAAGAATCCTTCAAATCTTAAAATAATTGTAGAAGACAATGGCACCACCAGTATGGGAAGTAACAATCTTTTTTTTTTTTTAAACCTGTGTACTATTCTAATTGAGAGGGAATAAAAATGGCAAAGACTAAAAGTGGGACACCTAATTCTCTAAGTAATGTTAAAAAAAAAAAGCAACCAGATCAGCCTTTCCTTGTGCAAACATAATAAAGCTGAAATAGCAATAAGAGAGTGGGAGTCTCCTTCAATCAGAATAATAGTAACTGGACTGTGGGATTCGCCTGTGACTCAGATCAGAGCTGAGAGCCCCAGTGTATTGACATGGGAGTGCATTGCACAGCTAAATTTAACCTGTAAAATGGTACAAATAATGTTCAAAATTGATCAGATATACATAAAATTGTATTTTTAAACTATTCAATCTATGAGCAGTCCAACAGTGTTTAGGCATAAATGTGTACCACAAGCCCTCACACAGTCCTCAATGATGTCTCGGGCTGCAAACTTGGGGGTGTGGGGGCTGCATGTAAAACGTTTTAGTGAAAAAATGTGTCAGCACAGACATTGGTAATCTCCACCCGGGGTTCACATGACAGGGTGACCGCACAGGAGAGCAATTGGTAGACAGTTGTCATCCCATTTCAGGAAGTGCTTGAACAAGGACGGTTTCAATGTTTTACACTGTGTATAACTGTCAATTACAGTTAGATAGGCATAATTCAAGGAGATGTGTGTGATCTGTATACACAGTGACCCTACTTATACAGACTGAATGACAACCAGCAAAGTTTTGAAAAGGGAATGGGATAGAAAATATTTGAATTTGAATCTATGCTTTAACAAAGTTTAAGTATATTCTCTGTAATTATTAATTTTCAATAAAACATCATCTTGTGCTCTTGAATATAAATAATGTAGCACCCTCTACTATGGCACTATTAAATTTAGTGTTCTATCTAGACTGTAATCAGTCTGGGTGCTGATTGCTCTGAGATCTGCAGGTTCCCCTAAGTCTGATCGATGGTTTGATTGATTCTACCTGTTGCTGGGTTGGGGCCTCAGTATACAGTGTGGGAGGATCAATCCTCAGATTATGAATATGAATCTGGCTCTGACCAATCACTCAGCAGGCTCATTCAGAGGTATGGCTGGAGGAAGTGATAAACATTTGGGAACACCTTCCAGAACTCTCTCTCTCCCCCGGGGCTTCTACCTGGAAGGAGGTCCATGTGCTGCAAGATGCTTGGCCTAGGCCTCAGCATGTGGCAGATGCTGGGGGCCCAGAGGCTGAAAATATTACTTAGAAGAAACCTGGTGGAAACTGGGCTGGAGGAAGAATCTGCTTTCTGAGGAGTGTCGCAGAGGAGCTGGTGAGAGCTGTCATCTGGACCCAGTAAAAGATCCCTCACCCTATATTCAGTTATTATACAGAAGAGAAGCCAGTTAGTGCACTAAGTCCTGTGACCGTTCCTGGCTGTTCTCTGAGGATACTACCCATCACTGGTGGCTCTCATAGGACCTTTTGCTACCTATTACTACTGTTGCTAATGGTGAAGACACTGTCCTCTATTTTTGTATCACGGGTATCCTGCATCCCTAACCCTCTCTCCTAGTTATTACTGTGCAATAAGTACTAAAGAAAACCCTACGACTCAAGCCTGTTCTATCCTTTAGGTGTCATCGTTGCTATAGCTAAGGTAAAGGGTTTGTCGGCTGGCAAAACAGGTAGGAGAACCTTATTCATATCCAGCGGCTCCTTTCGGGAGTGAGCACCACAATAGTAATGGATCAATCTCAGAATTGTAAAAGTGGACTTTTACCCATGTAATTAAAGTAACAACAAACACACTTATAGAAATGCTTAGTAATGACAATCTACAAACACATATGTGTAGATAATTGCCGGGTTTGCATACCTTATTTCTCTTTTCTTCCCTAGTCTTCTAGCAGTGGCTAAGGGCATACTACTAGATCTCCCTTTACTTCCTGAACATCTGGCACATGTGACTAGACATGTGACCATGCACATCATCTCAGTGGAGGAAAATGCCCTGAAATCTTGTGAGGTTACAGATGAGATTTCCCAGCAATGCTCTGCTGATGTAACCTTCCCAGGATGCAACACTTTGGCACATTTCATCATTTGTGCCAGATTTGTACCAGGAAGTAGTTGAACTCTTTGTGTAAGTAAATTAAAAACTAGTTTGTTTAACTAATGAATGTAAGATGATTTTAAATCAACATGCAAAGCTGCATGATACTGTGATTTTTAGTAAAAAAGGGGGTAAAGGTCCACTTTAAGCTGGCCATGGACATTCAGTAGCATGTTTGCGTGGCCACTAAATGGTTATCTTTACAAATAATCATATCTATACATTCCTACTTGTATAGCCCAAGTGTGCATGTTTATGCAAGGGAGGAGAGCTTGCAGACATCCTTGGTGCTGTCCCCATCTCAAACGATTTAAAATCATGACCAGCTTATATTCCACTTAGAATGAATAACTAAACACACAGCCATTATTGTCTAAACCGCTGGCAACAAAGTGAGTACACCCTTAAGTGAAAATGTCCAAATTGGGCCCAAAGTGTCAATATTTTGTGTGGTCACCATTATTTTCCAGCACTGCCTTAACCCTCTTGGGCATGGAGTTCACCAGAGCTTCACAGGTTGCCACTGGAGTCCTCTTTCACTCCTCCATGACGACATCACAGAGCTGGTGGATGTTAGAGACCTTGCCCTCCTCCAACCTTCTGTTTGAGGATGCCCCACAGATGCTTTATAGGGTTTAGGTCTGGAGCTATGCTTGGCCAGTCCATCACCTTTACCCTCAGCTTCTTTAGGAAGGCAGTGGTCGTCTTGGGTTGTGTGTTTGGGGTCGTTATCATGTTGGAATACTGCCCTGCGGCCCAGTCTCCAAAGGGAGGGGATCATACTCTGCTTCAGTATGTCACAGTACATGTTGGCATTCATGGTTCCCTGAATGAACTGTAGATCCCCAGTGCCGGCAGCACTCATGCAGCCCCAGACCATGACACTCCCACCACCATGCTTGACTGTACTCCTCACATGGTTGCCGCCACACATGCTTGACACCATCTGAACCAAATAAGTTTATCTTGGTCTCATCAGACCACAGGACATGGTTCCAGTAATCCATGTCCTTAGTCTGCTTGTCTTCAGCAAACTATTTGCTTGGTTTCTTGTGCATTATCTTTGGAAGAGGCTTCCTTCTGGGATGACAGCCATGCAGACCAATTTGATGCAGTGTGCGGCGTATGGTCTGAGCACTGACGGGCTGACCCCCCACCCCTTCAACCTTTGCAGCAATGCTGGCAGCACTCATATGTCTATTCCCAAAGACAACCTCTGGATACGACGCTGAGCACGTGCACTCAACTTCTTTGGTCGACCATGGCCAGTCCTGTTCTGAGTGGAACCTGTCCTGTTAAACCGCTGTATGGTCTTGGCCACCGTGCTGCAGCTCAGTTTCAGGGTCTTGGCAATCTTCTTATGGCCTAGGCCAGGGGTGCCCACAATTTTTGTTTTAAGATCTACTTTTCAAATGACGAGCTACATGAGATCTACCGAAGAAGAAAAAACCTCCCTCACGCTCCTTCTCTCTCCTGGCTGTCTCTCCTTGCTCTCTCTTTGCTCATCCTCCTGGCTGTCTCTCCTCTCTCTCCTGGCTGTCATTCCTCGTTTTCTCTCCTGGCTGTCTATCTTCGTTCTCTTGGCTGTCTCTCCTTGCTCTCAGCCAATGTGATTTGTCTGGATTTGTTTTCTCATTTTGTCTCTCATAGTTGAGGTCTACCTATGATGCCAATTACAGGCCTCTCTCATCTTTTTAAGTGGGAGAACTTGCACAATTGGTGGCTGACTAAATACTTTTTTGCCCCACTGTATGTATGTGTGTATATATATATATATATACATACATATACATACACACACACACACACACAGTATATATATGTGTGTGTGTATATATGTATATATATATCTCCAATTTATAAAATGTATTAAACCCGGGTTCCCCTACTAGCAGCCTGTCAGTGTCTTCTATATATTCTGAAACCTTCTCTAAGAAAAGAGAGAAGCTAAATAGTTCCTATAGCAAAATATAGGAAATTCTTCAGACAGACATTTCATATTCAAGACCCTTTCGGATAATGTAGCTCTTTTCTTTAAATACAGATTGGGAAATGTTTATGAAATGTGTGCAAGCTGTAATCTGGGGATTTTAGCACTCTCATTTATTTATTTTTTAACTCACAAAAGTTGGAAAAATAAGAAAACTGTATATTTTTAGCACAGTGTGGAAATTGGCAGCTTTCAACCTCTGCAAGAATTAGAGATGTAACCCGCTGGTCTATTTAAACTAGTAAAATGTAGAGCTAAATGACACTTTTTACTGGCATCTAAATTGATAGAACTGCACATTTTTTAGACAGCTTTGGCCACTTAATTCCTTATGTACCATAAACTAAAGTATGTTAGATTAGCCAGCAGGATTGGCTTAAAAACACTGCATGGAATGATAAATGGAGGCATTTCGTTTAGTATCTGTCCAAACAGCCTTTTAGTTTTAATTCTTTAAGTTGATTTGAAACGATCAATGTACACTAAAGTGCTGCGTAATGTATTGGTGCTATGTAAATACAAGAAATAAATAAAAAAATAAAATATACACCACCAAGTTTTATGGGTGCATAACTTCCAAATAAATGGGCAATTTTAAGGCAATATGGGTTTTCATTATTAATGGGGACCCAAAATGGGTCTTGATTTTGAATTGAGAAAGTTGTAGCTTTCCTAGTTGAATAATGACAAAATAAGTGTGTTATGCTGGTTTCTCACTTGACATCCCTACCCTTGACTTTATTTTTGGTCTGACAATAACAGCAACATCATGCCTTTCTCTCAATTTATACGCTTAATATATATATGCGCACAGCGCCAGAATCAGCTTGCAGTCTTAAATAGCTATGTCCTAAAACTCAAATTGTCCATAAAAGCTGTACCTGTATAGAAGCAAGTGAATGCCTACCTATTATACCACCTGCATGGCTGAACACCACTCTGTTAAAGTGAAATTTCTGGCTAAGTTTTTTGCAGAGACCCACACTTGCAGCACAGTAATTACCAGAACAAGTGTTCCCAGTGGAACACTTACTCCCTATTCTTGTTTGTGCGACAACGCAAAATTTTGGATTTTCCTTCACTTCCAGTCTTGGTAACAGTGGTCACCAGAACAAATAGAGAGCATAAATCTCCCTTATGAGGACAAGACAGTGATAACCCATCCCTACTGTATCCAAAATTAAGGTAACAAAACGTTTTGCCCATATATAAACTATAAAGAATAAAACTACTTGTAGGATTTTAAAAAAAGTCTGAAAAAAATATTCTCATCTCATTTAAACCAATTACAGAATATATTTACAATAACTTTAACTGTAAGTAGTTTCCACTATTATAAATAACCTTATTGTTCTAACTGAAGTGTAAAATGTAAAAGTAGACCTTTCCAGGATTGTAAATAAAGGGGCAATTAGGAGCTTAATAGATTTTCCTAAAAAAATGTTTTCATTGGCATGAGTATGATGTCATTCTGAAAAGAACCTGGACTAAACGACCATAGTAAAAAGTGTACATACGACATAGCAACCACATCCTAAACATCCAAACGAAATAAATGATTCTGCAGGCGGTGTCTGTGCTGACAAAATGCTGTCTGTTTTTAAGTAATTATGCAGCAGACTGTCACTTCATAAGAATGTCACACTTAGGTGAACGAGTGTGAGCCAGGTCATTATGTGGTAAGAAAGTCATACCAGGCTGAATCCTCAATGTTTTGCGTTCTTACAGCCTAAATAATGTTCACGACCAGCTCCGACCTAAAGGACCTTAAGTGATCATGGAAGGAAAGCTCATATATTGCTGGAGCCTTTGTCAGGCCAGAATTACCAATAGCGGTGTCAGGGAAAGCAGGTCCACAAATGCAGCTTGTAAGTAGTCACTGCAAAACATGAACTGCGCATTGAAACTTACTTTTCTGGGTTTGAGAAATTAATGAGAGGTAATGCAAGCAAACAACAGAGCCTACAAGGAAGCATAGTTATTTTTGGCCAAAACACTACAGCTGAGGAGAATGTTAATTATGCCCAAAGTTTGCCCAAAAATATTTCTTAATTCATCAGGAGAAGAAGCAAAGGAATGGAATGTCAAAACAGAGTTTCATCCTAAATCTTTGTATTATAACTTTCAAGACAAAGCAAGAGACTTTATATACAGTGGGAAACAAATGGAAAAAATACAAGATTGTGCGTATACAACATAGCCGGATCATGCTTAACTGAATCAAGCTTTAAATTAAGCCAGTCGGAAATAAATAAGCTGAGTGCTGCTTATACATCTGGCTGCCAAGTGGGACATAGGAAAGGTAATTGAATTTAGAATATGGTATGTAAAAACATTTCCAGTGAGTTCTAATAACACTGAGAAACACATAGATTGTTATGAATTTAGAAGTGATGCAGATTTCATTGAGATAGATGTGCTCTAAGTTGAAAAAGTATTTTGTAAAAGCAATTACTTCATCATGTGACTTATGCATGTTGACCTATTTCCTTGCTCAGTATCAGTTCCTGTGTTGTTTTTCTTGGTTGACTTTGAGGATGTCTTTACAGTATGCTTTATGTTCTAAAATATAGATATATTTCTACTGTCAATTTCTGTTATGCATTGATCATCAGTTACTATATTTTTGCTTATAGTATGTATGTTCCTATGTATTAATGCATTATTCTAGCCTGTACTAGAAGGGCAGGATAATGACCAGGATGGAAAGTAACTTGATATCCTGTAGAGTGATAAATTGTGTTGTGTATACATGTAAACTACTATGAGTGGTTGAAAATCTATCTCTCTCCACTGGTAGTAACATGAAAAGTTTTGCCATTTTGACAACAAATATGGAAGTGGCACAAGCACTACAAGGTTGAACACATGGAAATGTAGTATTAAATTATAGGTATACTAAGTACATGTTTGTACTCAACTATTTGTGGTTAGAAATGGGAATTTGTTTCGGAGTGGCGCGGACTAAGTATTCTGTAGATTTCCTGTTCCTCTTAAACTGAATTTCTCATAAAGTGACACTAAACTCCGGAGTTAAATCTTAAAAATGTAAATCTTAAAAAAGTACCTTTTTAAATTTTACTTATTTGTGTATCACTCAGCAGTAGGTCCTCAAATCATCTCTAAATTGGTGCCGACACTGTCCTTCCTTCTGGAGGTGGCAAGGGCTTTTGTTCCCCATGGTCCCTGTTTCCCCATTGTAGCCACCACTCCAAGCTGGCTCCCGTGATGGACTACAATCTCACGTTTTAGTTTACTAATTTGTATTGAGATTGTAGGCTATCACGGGAGCGAGCTTGGAGCGGTGGCTACTTTACAATACAAAAGTAGCCACCCTGCGGATGGAAGGACGGTGTTGGCACCAATTTAGAGATAATTTGGGGACCTACAGCACACAAATAGGTTACATTTTTGTTACTAGTTAAGGTACTTGAATGCATTTTGAAGATTTAACTCACAAGTTTAGTGTCACTTTAAGTTGGCCACTTTGGCTGCTCCATTGTTGGCTACTACATAGAGCAGAATCATACACATATATGAATGGCAGCAGGTTAGAAAAACTAAAATGAAATTGTATTACATTTTAATGCAAAGTACTTCAATAGGAAATCACTACTAAACCAATGGAAATTAGTAATAAAATAGTATTTGTGGTAGGTCAGTGCTTTCATGGGATGCTCCCATAGTATTTACAAACATGCATCCTATCAGTCTGATAGAATATAGTGACACCACTGAAGCATTATATAAACAAATTGCCTCATGTTACACAACCATGTTACAGGTCCTTAATGGATTGCTGCTGGTTTATTGTAAGAAGCTAACAGGTGCTCTTTATCCTTTTGTTTTAAGTAATGCCTTGTTTATGGTATGTGATATGCTTTTTAGTAGTCACAGGGGTTTATTAATCTGAGGTCATTTAAGGAGGGATTAGGCCTCCTTGAGAGCCATTACCTCATAAAAAGTTAAACTGGTTTTAAGTATTTTGCGTCTTTAGTATTAGCAGTTATTTACCTCAGAATGCCTTCTCTTGACAGATGCTCTCTCCTTATGGCTGTAACCTCTAACTTAACCTAGACAAGACGCTCTTCTCTGGCTTTTTAATTAGCTGTCGTATTGGAAAATAAACTTAACAACATAATTATGCTCTCAAAAATGAAAATATCCCTTGTCCACTTTCTTTGGGTGTAAACATGTAACTCATACTGCATTATTATTTCCTGTCCTCAGCAGGTTCTTGCTTTGAGCGCAGAAAAATATTCAACTTTTTTAGTAAATCAACCTCTAAGTCTTTACAGCCATGTTTATTGCTGCAAGGTGTATACAGCTGTTCAGAAAGTGTGGACCAATATTTTAAAAAAATATGAGTGATCAAACACATTTATATTTCATGTGATTCAAATAAAGCAAGGGCAAGCAGGGCTAAATGTAGAGCGGGAGAGCCGTTTTGTACAAGTGATTTGAGCGGGTGTACAGCCACTCAGATCACTTGTAATCAGCCTGTTTGTCCATCCCCCAATCCCCCCTGCCGGCTGTCTCCCTCTGCGCCGTGGTTTTCGGGGACCCCAAACCACAGCAAATGCCTGCAGAATGGAGAGCAGGCAGCAGAGCAGAGAATGCCTGTTCTCCGCACTGTGATCAATGACACATGACCGCTGTACTCGCAGCTCTTCTGTGTCAGCTGTCAAAAGTAGAGCTGTACAGAAGATCCAGCACATGTGCTGGATCTTCTGTATAGGAGGGAAGGCTCATAAAGAGAACCTGTCATCTCTGAATGCTATCTCACTTGTTAGCCCTTGTGTGATAGCAATACAGTTAAGTAAAAAAGGCAAAAATAAAATAAATAATTTAGAAAAATAAAACCAACCCCACCGCCCCCGCCATCTGCATAAACACATGCACAGGGCATTGGGTATGTGTGCACACTAAGTGTTGCCCCCATTACACTGTGTGCCATATTGTGGAAGTCAGGCAGCGCTCCCTACAAAGTCCAAATCCCATTCGCACTGCCACAGTCTCAAAACCACAAGGTATATGTGGTGCCCAGGTGACCACACGGATGGCGCCGTGCAAAACACTAATAGTAAATAAAAGTAATTCACCGGCACACACTTGAAGGGTTTTTAAAGTATTGATATGTTTATTCAATACCCAATGTCACTTACTGTCATACAGTGCTAACGTTTCGGGTCCGCACAGGGATCCTTCATCAGAGCGACAGTCAGGATCCCTGTGCGGACCCGAAACGTTAGCACTGTAAGGCAGCGCTCCCTAACACGCATAATGTGCATTGGAGGGTAAGTTCACTTTGCCAAGTAATTTGGGAAAATGGAATTACCCGCTCAAATCTAGCCAGCCCCCCCACTATACTTACCCTTCAGAAAACAGTCCTTCTGCTCTGCCGGTACGGGTGTAGTTTCTGTACCCCGTACTGCTAGATTTTGAATTTCGACCACACTGACCAATGAGCACTTCTTAGCACAGTTAAATACGGTTTTGGTTAAAATGTTTTTTTTGTATCATGACAAGTAGTTTGAGGCACAAGTAGATTGGGCCCCCACTTTAGTCCTTGAACAAGTAATTTAAAAAACAAATTCCACACCCCTGGAAATGGCCTCTTCAGATGCATCGCAGCAAGCCCAGCTGCGATGCATAGAGTCCTATTAACTGTCCTCGAAGGCCAAAACTAGGGGGGTCAGAGGGGACATGTGCCCTGGGGCGGGTGCTGCATTGGAAGGGGTTCCGCCAGCACTGACAGGGTGAGCAACCAGTGGTAGATTCCATTTGGGGGGTAACAGTAAACAATTGCTTCCCCTGCAAGAAAATATTACTATCGTTTCACTACCAATGGTAACTTCTGCTTTCTCCACCGCTGCTCTTGAGGCACTGGCAGTGCTGCATACGGGGGCCTAGGGGTGGAAAAATTCACCTACGGACGGACACTGGAGCCAGATGGGAGCGTTGTCATGCAGAGTAGTCAGGAAGTGAGAGGACATAGACTCCAGGGAGTGGGAGCTGAGCTGTCACCAGGTAATCAGACAAACATGTCTATAGAGCCCCCCTGCACACTGACACCTGTTCATTGTTCCTGTGTATGTGTAACAACAACAACAAAAAGTATATATATTTTTTCCCATCATTATGAATATCTGGCTTGTGTAAATCCAAGCCCTCCTAAGATCCTGCACAGCCCACCCAGAGACCCCCCACAGCTTACCTGTGTCTGTGCACAGCCCTACTAAGATCCTGCACATCCCTCCTGAAACCCCCACAGCCCACCTGGGACCTCGCACAGCCCACCTGGGACCTCGCACAGCCCACCTGAGACCCCGCACAGCCCACCTGAGGTCCAACACAGCCTTCATAAGACCCCAACCATTCCTCCTGAGCCCCTGGTGGCATCAGGCTGTGATGCCTACTTCCCCTTCATGGGGGTCAGGTAGATGGTACTTAAACCCCCTTCCTTGGTCAAATATTGGGTGAATCCTAGGCAAAACCATTGATAAATACCTCCCCTTGTTTCACACTCGGGTATATTATACGTCTTTTTGTGGTTTGCTAGGAAAAATTTCGCTTTCATCATATATACTGCCAGACCTTGATGTTCATATAGATGCTGCTTGTTCAGCATATAGTTTTTCTGTTCCTTGTATAATGTTGGAAACAGATTCAGCTGAAAATTCTGCCAAAAAAATGTTTATTTCTCATGTAGTACAACAATAATGTTTTTCAAGGTCTAATTGGTTACCAAGGCAACAGCTACCTAGACACCTAGAAGAGTACATACATTTTTTATATTAGGATTTTGCAGGAGTGAATGATTCAAGTTGGGAGCTGCAGCCAGGACATTGTTGACCTGGGCTTGACCTAGACTGGCTCACGATTTCAGTAATCAGTGCTGCAGTTCCTTTCTTTATCTTAAAAGGCATTATGGTGATTTTCTAACCACTAAAACTGAGTTTCAGTACCTTAACATGTAATCTTCACTTGTCCAAAAAACTTAAAGGTGCATGCTCGTTTCTGTGTCCAAAAAAATTACAGTGACAGATTTCCCCTGTATTCCTGTTTCAGTGATAACAAATGTTGAATGTGTGTCCCCATCATACATGTGTGATAATGGTCACTTACCAAGCCTCATGTTGATGAAGGGAGTAGGTCCTCAACCCTGTGTAAGTTCCAGCACTGCCTAACGGAGCTTATACAGGGTTTAGATCATGCAGCGGGGAAGTGCAGTAAAGGTGAGTATCAGTGGGTGTGGGGTGTCTAAACTCTTAAAGGAGAACTATGAGGCGAGTGCTTTTCACTCACCTCATAGTTCTAGCCGACCTGTGACAATGAAACTCTCACAGGTCGGCTCAGTAGATCGGGAGGTGAGTTAACACATACCGGCGTTCGCTCCCCTCTCGATCCTGTCACGGCTCTCTGCCGTGACAGCGGAGGGGCTGGATTCCCCCCTCCCCGCTCCAATCCGCCAGCGCTGACTGGCGGAACGGACGGGGGAGGGGGCGGGTACAGCTGGCTCTGCCTCTAGATAGGCAGAGCCAGCTGCCAGTCACGCAGCTGGGCGGATTCAGACATAATTGTCGGGATCCGCTTCAGCTGCGGCGTCTTAGTATACCGCAAGCTATACTGAGCCTAGAGTGACGGGAGGACGCTTGTTTGTGCCCTCCCGTTACCCTAAGGAGAACTATGGGGAAAAGCCTTAACCCCACAGTTCTCCTTTAAGAGAACTTGTCACTTTGCACTAAATCAGGGGTGGGCAACTCTGGCCCTCCAGCTGCTGTGGAACTACAAATACCGTAAGGCATTGAAAGACAGAGTTACAGGCATGAATCCCAGAGGCAGAGACATATTGGAATTTGTAGTTAAAGCACGGCTGGAGTTGCCCGTCCCCGGCCTAAATGGACCAAGTGACATTTTTTTAATGACCCTGAAGTGATCCCTGGTTCTCAGCACCGCCATCTGCAGCTCCCATAGAGGAAGTTGCACAGCTTATGTGACAAAACTTAGTGCTGTTCAGAAACACAGTGAGAAGCATTTTGATCCTTGTTACATTAGCTAGAATTCAGATTAAATGTAAATAAAGTAAACTGCTGATGTCAGCACAGTGGTAATGCTTCCTGGATAATAACCGTTTCCTAATTGTTTATTAAAATTTCACTGATACGGTCATTGAAGAATATGCACCTGCGAAAACTTGCTTTTTTTTAATTCACTAGGTTATATACCTTTGACTACACCACAAAGGACTTTCCAATACTTTTATGTAAATATAGTGTATGTGTAAATATAAGTGTCCATTAGTTAGTCAATTAGTTAGGTTTGAATACAGCAAAAACAGAGAGATATCATTGATTATTTTAGATAGTCATTGGTGATTTTGGTCAAATCCAACATATACTGAAATAAAAAAATCAGATCCTGTGCTAAATTGGCCTCATCTCTCTTAGCAACTTGTTGGTTTGCACACTTGCAGCCTTACACTCCTAATCAATAACTAAAACCTCTGATTGCCCTTAAGGTGCCCATACACTGCACGATTCTCCACGGTCGCACGAGAATCGTGCAGTGTATGGAAGGCGTGCGACCGTTTCTACTGTACGGTCGCACGTCTTCCGTCGAACCAGCAGGCTAGAAAACCCGCCGGGAATCGTACGATTCTCGGCGAGTTAGTGGCCTGCTGGTTCGACATCTGCCGAACGGGCCGGTGTGCGCACGCGCACACAGCTCGTTTGCAGTCATCTTAAGCCCGTCCCTCATTGCAGTCATCGTAAGCCCGCCCCTCAGGGGGACGGGCTTGCGATGATCGAGAGTATGATCTGCCTGTCCAAGATGGGCAGATTGTACGTTTTTTTAATCACTTTACAACCATCGCAAGACTAAGGTCTTGCGATGGTTGTACAGTGTATGGCCACCTTTAGAAATGTCTTGGAGTCATGGGTGACTCAGTGAGGGAACTTGATATTCCTTAGCTATCAAAGACATACCATGCACACGGCAGTTGAATACTCTGTCCACTGTGCTAAATATGACATTTCAAATGACTGTCCCTTGCACCTTTCAAAGCCATGGCCCTGCTTGCTTTTGCTACCCCAGTTTCTGATATTTTTCCCATGAATCAAATTTTTGGTGTTAACGTCAAAATAATTAAAAGGCACTATTTCTGGTCAGGAAGCATAGAATTTGTTGAATTCAAGAATGCATCAATGGTTTTCTACAGTGCACAATACATCAATAATTATTCATCAAAATAATAAGAAACTATGATTGGAAAACATGGACCAATCATGACCTATACAATTACTTAGAAATGTTAATTAAGAAATTGTGTTAAGGTAATAAAAGTTACTCAATCATAAACACTTCCCACTACGTTAATGTGGCCGTGTTACCACTGGATCACTTTTAGCCAAGAGTTCACCTGTAAAAGAAACATTTACTGTATACAGATAGGGACTGTAGGTCTGTTCTTAAGTTGAATTTGTATGCAAGTTGGAACAGGTAAATTAAGTAGAACTCCATCCCAAAAACATTTTGTTTTTCGTTTTGGAGAGCATAGGGAAGGGTTAACCCCCTGTAACGTTTGTTTTGCTGTCCTCGCAGTGGCTCTAACCCCACCCCATACTAACCAAAACAAAAAAACAAAAAATGTGCATGGAGTTCTACTTTAAATGCAACTCGAGAGATGATTGTGCAACTTCTTGTAATGTACAGCACCAGACCCGGAAGAAGAGGCAGGCACTCCTCGTCTGCACGTCTAACCACTTCCTGTAATGTACAGGAGGTACAGTACTACGAACCAGACCCACTCCTCGTCTGCACGTCTAACCACTTCCTGTAATGTACAGAAGGTACACTACTACGAATCAGACCCACTCCTCGTCTGCACGTCTAACCACTTCCTGTAATGTACAGGAGGTACAGTACTACGAATCAGACCCACTCCTCGTCTGCACGTCTAACCACTTCCTGTAATGTAGAGGAGGTACAGTACTACGAATGTCGGATGCGAGCACGGTAGCATTACTAGTAGAACAGCCTGGGACCTCCGTTTGGAAGTATGAGTCGTACGTAACTCGGATGTTGGTAACTCGGGGACTGCCTGTATACTTAACCTTCCAACAGTCCATGTATTAGAATTCTAGTGCTTTTTCACTTCCCAGCCATTCCGAGTATTCTTCCTTTCCAGGTGTGTACAATATTTGCTTCTCCTCGGTCCACTGCAGTTCCTTCCGCAGGCAATTATGTCCTATGGTTACCAAAAGGGAGCAAATAAGAGAAGTTCATTGTTGGGGTTTATGTACACTTTAAAATGTAGCCCCAATCTTCCTGCTCCCTTGTCTACTATTTAAAATCTATAAGTTAGCCTTTGTTATATGTGTAAGGGTCAGGTGTTATGTCTGTCTATTACATATACCATACAGTAATCAAAAGAAAATACAAACAAAAGGACAAATGACCATGTATTGCCACTTTAAATATACCTTGTTAATTCCTTATTAAAGCAGATCCCCAGGTTTGTCAAACGTTAACCCATGCAGTGGGGCTACCCCCACAGTGCAAGGGTTAACTGCTTGTTTTGGTCTAGGGAATGGAAAAAATCCTTGATCCTGCAGTGGTGACCGCTCACCCCTCTCCCCCGCTGCTCCGGCCATGGAATGTCCCTCGATGTCCTCACGTCTAATGCAAGTGAATGGACGTGGCATAGGTGTGAAGAGGCTGTGGGGACCAGTCTAGCAGCCAGGTAGGATCAAGGATCAGGTAAGTATATTTTCTTTCTTTGCACCCCTAGACCAAAACAAGCAGTTAACCCTTCCAGTGCAGGGGTTTACTTTTGAAAATCCTGGTGTTCCTCTCTAAGTAGTTTAGGAGTATTTGTCCTGTAACCTGGTACACAGCACTGATTATGAGCAACTGGAATACCTTATGATTCTTTCATTCAGTGACCTGGAATAAAGTGCCCAGTTTACAATAAACTACAGCACTTTTCTTGAGAATTCTTATTAAGTGGTGTGCCCTTTAACAGATAAAAAATAATTATGACCTGTATTTAAAAAATGAAATCATTATTCTTGGCTCCAACTTTTTCTTTAAGCAATTTTCATCAAACAAGTGGCCTACCAAGCCACCCATGGCTCTCGGTTTCCAATGATGTGCTTTGACAGTGTCTCTGAGCAGATGCTAGGTACTTGTCTTATCTGAACAACTTGTAAGATATATACTTCTGATAAATACAAAGCCTCAGTAAGTTATCGATTTTATTGGTGTCATTTTTATCATTTAGGAAAAATTTTTGAGTATTGTTTGTAATGCATGTGTTTTACATGTTGACGCTATTGTTTAAAGTAGGGATGTTCAGATACCAGTGCCGATACTTGGCATTTTCATGAGAACTACCAGGGTTGCAGCGGTTGCAGCTGGGACCGGGCTCTGGTGCTCCACCACTGTCCTGAAATCATTAGTCTGTATTGTTTTACAAAAACTGTCACATGACAACAAACATGTATCAGTACTCGTACTTGGACAAATATCAGTACTCGTACTTGGACAAATATCAGTACTTGTACTTGGAAAACTGGTATCGGTGCGTCACTTATATATATTTATAACAAAAAGAATCATACATGAAAACGGAGATGTACAAATCCCAGGAGCTCTGTGTGCTCCTTACAAATGACAACTGCCTCCTAACTTTTGAATTTTCCTCTAGTCTAGTACAGTACTGTGTACTGCCAGAGATCTCTAACCTTCCCTGAGGGGATCACTATGGGAATCACACTGTCTTGCTATCAGCTGAGCTCTGGCAGCCATGGGGGGGTGGACGCAAGTGTCCATACTAAGGGCACTAGTTGCCATACTGAATATGTGAAGTGTCAACAGCTAGGGGCAGGCACCAGTGGCCATTTTAGTGATAGACGAGCACTGGAGGCCCTATTTATGAATGGGCAGGTGCCACCTGATGTCATACCTAGTGGCCTCCCACTTTTGGGATGCAGGGCAGTTTACTGTTGGCAGAGAGGAGACCTTTAGTAAGAGGTAAGGCTTTCTCTACTGTTAATCGGGCTGATCAGCCTTTATTATATTTCAGTTTTCCCCGGCCGGGCCCTGTCTTGCAACCTGCCATGACTGTCATGGCTAGTTAGTCAAACTTTAAGGGTTGGGTTAGCCTCCTGAGACCAGGGATGTCCAAACTGCAGTCCTACTGCTGTGGTGGAACTACGAATCCCATGAGGCTTTGCAAGATTCTCACAACCACAGACATGCCTCCTGGAGAGCGATGCTTCATGGGATTTGTAGTTTCACCACAGCTGGAGGGCCGGAGTTTGGACATACCTGACTTAGACCCTACTCTACTTGGAGTGCTTGGCCAGCAGGCCTGTACTGTTGCATAGATGAGTTAGTGGACATGTCTGTTTTAACTTCTGTATGAGCTCTTGATCAGTAAACATATGAGGGACAGCATCTTGTTGGAACTGCCTAGGACACCGTCATCAATTATGTTGCTTGGGGTAGGAGTACTTTTCTACCACAGCAAAGGAAACCTGGGTTTCTAGTTGGGAAGTATGTACCCCCTTTTCTGAGGCCCAGAAGCGTTCTTTTCATTACTTAGTTTTCAGCCTCTAAATCCCCCCAGCCTGTGGACAATTCATCCTTTGCTTGGAGGGAGGGGGTTGTCTGTTAACCTTTGTAGACATCTGTTTTTCTGGGGCTACTACCTTGAATTTTTTTCTCTGGTCCATTATTTTTGAGAATAAAAAAATACCTTGTGCCTGGCATCGATAAACAGCTGCTGCCAAACCTGATATTTAAACCCTAGGCAAAGTTTGCATGATTACATGATACAATGAGTATGGTGGCTTTCCCATTATTAGAGACTAAGGTTGATTTGAAAGTGAAATAAAAGGAGCAATTAGGCACAACTAGGGCTGCTGCTAACGATTATTTGTAAAATTGATTAGTTAGGCGATTATTAAGTTCGATTCATCGTATTAAAAAAAGGCTCCAGTGATGGACTTCTAGTTTGTATTGAGATTACAGTCCATCACGGGAGCAAGTTTGGAGCCGTGGAAGTAAAAAAAAAGTGTGGTGTGCAATATAGTGAAATGAAAAGTGTAAAATTATACAGCAATGAATACAACAATCCCAGCAATAGTACATTATAGCAGGAGGTATAATGCATTGCGCTGTATAATGCATTTGCTGGGATTTGTTGTATTCCTCTATAGCTGGTGGTATTCTGCGTGCATTGCGCCTCTGTATAATGAATATACAGCGCAATGCAGAATATACCACCAGCTATAGAGGAATACAACACATCCTGGCAATAATACATTAAACATGTAGTGTATAATGTATTGCTGGGATTTGTATTCCTCTATAGCTGATGGATCATATACAGCACAATGTACCATCAGCTATAGAGAATACAACAGTTCCCACTATCCCAGCAATACATTTAAAAAAACAATCGCCATGTGGGAGGGAAGCAGGCACTCTTACTTTTAGATGTGAGATGGTTGGCCTGTCAGGTGCCGTTCCCTCTCGATCGTTGGCGGGCAGCGGCGAGTCAGGGAGCTCAGAGCGGGGAGAAGAGGCGTGTCGTGCGGCGCACGGCTCGGGTCGTGTGTGGAGCCGCGAGCAGAGTAACTGATCAATAGCCGACTAATTGATGATGGAAAACGTTGACAATGTTTTCCATCGTCGATTTTAATCGGCTCTAACGATTAGTTGTTGCAGCTCTGGGCACAACATTGTAAAGTACTGCTAAGCAGAAGGCAGAACCTTTATACAGCTGCTCGCTCACTTCCCGATTATTTACCTGCAGAGAGTGGTGGCTGTCACTCACCATTCCCCGTATTGGAGGTATGGACAAGGGAGAGGCGGGCATAGCTGCTTGTGCCTCTAGATAGGCAGAGCTTGCTGTCAATCAGCCAGTGGGATGGATCTCGACAGTATTGTCGGGATCCGTCCCGGCTGCAGTACTCTCAGCATATAGCATATATCTCCTGTGACCCTAAAGAGAACTATGGGGAAAAAAGTTACCCCATAGTTCTCCCCCACTGCTGACACAGAAACATAAAAAAGCCAGATTGGAGTTTGCCAAAAATTACCTGAGGAATCCAAAATCCTTTTGTGAGAATGTGCTGTGGACAGACAAAACAAAATACAGCTTTTTGGTAAAGCCCATCCTCCGGTTTTATAAAAAGAAAGGAGGCCTTTAAAGAAAAAAATACAGTCCCTACAGTCAAATATGGTGGAGGCTCAATGTTTTGGGGTTGCTTTGCTGCTTCAGGCACTGGATGCCTTGACTGTGTGCATGACATTATGAAATCTGAAGACTACCAAAGAATTCTGGGGTGCAATGTATGGCCCATTGTCAGAAAGTTGGGTCATCGTCAGAGGTCATGGGTCTTACAGCAGGACAATGACCAAAAGCACCAAGAAATGGTTTCAGACAAAGCGCTGGAGAGTACTGGATTGGCCAGCAATGGGTCCAGATCTAAATCCCATAGAGCACCTGTGGAGAGATCTCAAAACAGCAGTTGGGAAAAGGAACCCTTCCAATCTGAGAGACCTGGAGCAGTTGGCGAAAGAAGAGTGGTCCAAAATTCCTGTAGAGAGGTGCAAGAAACTCATTGATGGTTACAGGAATCGGATGATTTCAGTTATTATTTCCAAGGGCTGTGCTACCAAATATTAATCGAGGGTGCCAATAATTTTGTCCAGTCCATTTTTGGAGTTTTGCGTGGAATGTGTCAGATTTGGCTTTTTTTTTTTCTTCTCCACTTTTTTGTGTCAAACCAATACAAAAAAAGAAATAAACATGAGAATGTCTAAACATTTGTAATTGCAACAATTTTCTGCACAAAATGGTGCATTATCTGACAGAAATGCAGGGGTGCCATTATTTGTGGCCATGACTGTGCATGTGTGTGTGTATATATACTTTAAAATAGTCAAACAGTCTTATAATATAAAAAAATATGCAACACATGGTGGCTCTATTAAGCCTTTTGTACTAGTTTCTTACATCCTTTTTCTTGCAGAGGTAAAACATGCACAATGGGTTAAAAATAGCGGAAACAGCACATGAATGCCAATCAATACACCCATCACACAGCAGGTTCTTCTTTACCACACGGTTAAAGCTGTAACACCAAATCAATAGAACTGATCATGGATTAGGTTGCTGCAGTGTTTACCTTTTAAATTCTGGTACGGGTCATCTGGGTTCTTTTATTGAATTTCTAAAAGGATAGAGTAAAAACTCGGGCTTATTGATTTTAGGATTTTGAATAGCCCCTCGTCTCTCTTAGGCTTTACTCCTCAAGTTGTCATGTAAAGTATCACCACTCATATGTCGCACTAAATATGATCCTGCAAAGTTATAGGCCCAACTTAAACCAAGACAGGCTTGGTGTCTGCCACTGCTAGTGTTGTGTCTCTAATACCCCCTGCTACCTGTCTGAGCAGCCATCTTCCTTAGGATTTAGCCGTGGCTCATAGATTAGGACCTTAAACTGTTACAAATCTCTTTTCTGACATGTTTGGCTGCTGAGTGGCATGGCAGATATAAATAGGACATTAGCACAGAAGTTGCTGCTCCAAATCGTACTCTGGTTGTTTAGCTTTGAGGCAGATTTCAGCCACTGCATGATATTCATCTATGTTTTTTTCCTCCCTCTGCTCTATGTCTATGCATGCATGTGTGTGTGTGTGTGTTGTGCCTGTGTAAAGTAGAAGCTGGTTCTGGATAATCAAAATGAACTACTGCATTCAAGAAATGTACGATATGCCCCAGCCTGCTGTTAACACCTACTGCATGCAGCCCACTGAATATTGCACTTATATCGAAGATAGTCAGAACTACAGTTCTTGTGAGGCTCATGTCCTGCACAGCAATAATATATATATGGATCAGGCCTGGGCGGTGAATCAGGCTTATACCTCTAGTTACCCTGGAAACATGTTTAAAAGCGAGTACTCAGAAATGGACATGGCCCTGAATTCATACAACCAACCAGGGTATTTCTCTGAGGAAAAAGCAACTTTTCCAGAAGGACAGTCTCCGATGTTCTCACAGAAAAAAGGTAGGGACAGGTCTGCTTTTTTTTTTTACATTCCATAAAGGGACCCATTCACATCATTGTCTCTGCACTATCACATCCATCATCTGCGTTGCATTCAGATTTAAAGTTGCATAGTTTTAGCACCCGTCCATCCTTTCAAAGCTCATCTGTAATCAGCTGAAAGCCGTATTTCAGGTTGCTAGGAGATTAAAATGTTTTTATTTCTCTTGATGTTCAGAATTTTCTTATTGTCCTTTGTGCTTGAATTATGGATTTATTGTCTGCTGTATGTGCTGTGAGCACATTTCTGCGTCTTACAGCCCCTTTCTCTATATACATTATATGTGTGATCTTCGATCAGTTGCATATAGTACCTGTCGCATCCAAATGCTTTATGTAAAACCTTTAGATATAAAGTTTTTACTCTTTAACTTCTGGATTAATCCTGGACTGAAATTTACTGAAAGGTACAGATAGTCATAGATTTCTATTTTTTTTGTTACATTTAAAAATATTTGCTTATATTTTAGCCTGTTTAGTGTGACTTTTTATTGTTATCCAATCTCTGTTAATGTCACATTATTCAATGAACAATAGATATAGATCTATATCTATATATATAGATATAGATTTTAGATCTATATCTATATACATATAGATATAGATTTTAGATCTATATCTATATAGATAGATATAGATAGATACACATTCATACATACATATATCAAGTAGGCACTTTTTCAAGATTTTAAATGTGGCTGATTTACAGTTAAACTGTATTACATATAATGTTTTTCTCACATTTTCCTGATGGACTTTACATTTTTAGCATTCCAGAATATTATGTGGATATCCTATGGATTTAATGCAGACGATCTTTAGTCCCAGAGAACTTTATGACTAGACAACTTAAGTGCAAACGTCTTATCACAGTGACTCATAGATTTAACTAGTGAAGTAGCTTGACTAGCATACATAATCGAAGTCTTTTCATTCTTCTTAAAAACATGACCGCTTTATTTAGAGAGCTCAAAATATACAATATAAAAGAATATACAATTTTCTACAGGGACTTTGGAGATATTTTTGCTATTATCATCTCATCTTTACAATTAAGTTTGAAAGTTGGGGTTTATTTCCTCAAGTATTACTCTTTATTTTAACCTTTGTGATTTTATGTGCCAAATAATATTTTGTCATGTATTATTATACTATCATTGTAGTGAGTTAGGATTTATATTTTCTGCCAGTGTGTATTCCCAGGGAAGCTAATAAAGTTAGTTTTAGTAAGCTGACCTATATAGTTTTTGGTTAAAATAAATTATAATATGAACAATAGCACTGTGCATAAACAAACATAAACATAAAATATTACTGTTTTTAGATGTTTATATCTTTCGTTATGTTAAGAAAAAATTTAGTTGTTTATTAATGTTATGTAAAAAAACAATTACATAGAAAGAATCTACTACAATCTAGAACTACTGTCACTATGAATGTAATATTCTATTGCTAGCTTAAATGTAAAAATTACATAGTGATTATATATATATATATATATACTGCAGAACTACAGTATTGTCATTTATTTTTTTTATAGATTTTTCTTCATAGTAATGACAGTTTATAGTAAATTAACTATTTTTTTTTTTTTAGTTTAAATATATGTTTAATGTAGAATCAACAATATTGAGCTTTCTACTAGGATCAATTAATCCAGAGGTGATGACAGAAGGTTACTCAAAGGACATGCTTGTTCCTATTGATCAGCATTGATTTGGATTTAATGAAGTCTCTATAGTAACTCATTAAAAGCCAAGAGAGCAGGTGTCCTCTTTCAACCTTTCTTGTTGTATTTATGTTCAAATTAGTACAAAGGGAAAACGCTTGTTATTTGATTTTGCCTTTCTATCTACACATGAATTGGATGTTTAACGTGAACACTGGTTCTCTTCAGTGTAATTTAAGTATATTGTGGTTCATTTATTAAATTGAACACAGTCAACACATAAGGCTTAATTTACAAAAAGTTTTGAAGCGGGCATCCCCCACTAACTATACCTGACTACATTAATGCAATCTCTTTAGTAAAACTAGTAAAGGTATTATTAGTGACTTCTTGAACTGTTTCCCCAGTCTGTCCACCCCCTCACAAGTCAAAAGTCCTCCCATTTAAAAAAATAAATACATTTGAGGTCAGCTTCTTCTTCCTTATTTTCTGTTGG
>NW_017306305.1:1867955-1941337 GCF_000935625.1 Nanorana parkeri
AAAAAAAAAAAGTATTTTTTTTCCCCTGAGATCTTGCGAGATTTTGCAAAATCTCGCAATTTAGAAACAAGATCTCCCTGGAAGGAACAGGTGATGTAGCCTTCCCAGGGGGTACCTGTGAGGCACTGTCTACATAACCAGTGTCTGGAAATACCAGGAAGTGAAATTAAGAAAACGTAAAAAATGAAGTGTTTCTTTTACATAGGACTCGTAGATGTTTACCGATCAACACTATGGCACTTCAACAATACTATACAAAAGTGCAGTAAGCCATAGCAATTAGAATTCTGTTTACAGAGAGTGAAAAATGAGCAGTTGATGTCAGATACTGCACTTTCCACATTTTTCCTTTAAAGTATTAATTCAGCATGTATGTGTTGCTTTGTTTCTTTGCCTTACTGGCACCTAGTGGTCAAAAAATCATGTAATTTGTGGTGTGTCAGAGTTCTTGCAGCATTCATCTCTGGACAATGCCTCTCAGACATGGCATGCCCTTGCTTTATTTCACAAGTAATGAAATATCTGCCAATTGTTAGGTAATACAATATAGCTCGAACCTTGAGCAGCTCCTATACATTTGTTGTCAGAAAATATAGGAGCCTTTGTGAAAGGAAGAATGGAAAACAGAAAATGGATTTTAAAATGTAAATAACACAGCTCATGCCTGTACCATAGGAATCAAAAAGCTGTAAATGTAGGTCTAATCATATTCTTTAACTTGTGCAATAATTTGAGGTCAAGAAGCTCTCATTGTATGCTAAACCCTCCATTTAGCATTTAATGATCAGTGGAGGATCTTTTCTTACAGCATCTCTCTGCTCCAGATAATGTGGCCTGTGTAGTATGTGTATTGCTGCCACCATAACAGGAATGAAAGGGGGTGGGGGTGAACAAATGTTCTGATTTCTTCAGATCAGAGAACCAAAAAAGGTAAGAGGGGGTATTCTAGAGACAATATACATTGTGAGTGTGCATAAGCTAAGTCTTAGTCCTTTATGTAACAGGGCAGAGATTAATGCACAGTAACTCTTACCAACTAGTCGGAACTGACATTTTATTGGCCTCATGAAGCTGACCTGCTCTGCACTAAACTGTAAATGTTTTATGATGTTTTAAATCACCGCACATGTCTTATGATAATAAAGGTCAGTCTATTCAAATATGATGTTTTGGCTATAGGTGCATGTTGGTGGATGGTGTCTTGTCCCTGACATTTACTCAACCCAGTTTTGCCTGGACAGGAACTTTAAAAAAAAGCAATGGGGGCAATTTACTAATATGGAGCCTGAGGCAAAATCAGTGGTTACTTTGGTTGAACCTTTTCCTTAACACATGATGTTTGAAGTGACCACAGGTTCAGTATATATTGCGTCACACTAGTAAAAAAAAAAACTTATTGTATGTAAGAATCTGTTTTTAATTGTTGTAATTGAAACTTGTTCTTAAAATTTAGAACCCAATCCCTAATGCATGCACATGAACATAATGGGGACATAGGCTTCTACAAACCATATATGTCAATATCGCAGGTTTCTTGCATAATTTAAGACTTTGTTTATGGCAAAATGTTTGATGTGTGTTATGTTTCAAGACTTTCTGGCCCTACGTAGTTGAGTTAATGAATATTATCTTTTCTTTTTATAGGGTACATACCCAGTTATTTAGATAAAGATGAACTGTGCGTGGTGTGTGGAGACAAGGCTACAGGGTATCACTATAGATGCATCACCTGTGAAGGATGCAAGGTAAATAGTCGATATGCAAGTAACAAATAAAATATCATTCCAAAAACGAATCATTCTAACGTAACGAATATGACGAAACAAAGTTATTTGTTTGGCGAAAAGAAACAAAGCAAATTTTTGGCTGGTGCACATCCCCATCAGAATCAAACCTGCTCAGATTCTAACTTATTGGAGATATTCCACATATATGAGAAATATGGGCTGTTGATGTAGATTTACTCTTTATTTGTCCTGGGGAGCATCGTCAGTGGGGCTAAATCCATCATTTTGAGTTGACCACGGATTAAGAAGATAGTGAGAATCTTTACTATTTTTAAGCTGGGGCTGGCACAGTATTGGGCTTCATATAACAGTTTCCATCAGGACTGTACTAAGGCTGTTAAAAATTATAGACGGTCATAAGACGATTATAGTTGGATGCATGTTTTTCAGTTTTGAATGTGAGGAAGGGTTACAGTCTCTGTGGGGTTTTCATCTATGTGCCCCTGTAGTGGATATTTCACTTCTTGCGTAGTAATTAAGATGGGAAGTGAGCAATGTGTAGTCACTGAGACCTGAAGTAAGTATAATCTCTCCAAAAGGACACTGAAAAACAATAAAATCACACTGTTGTGTAGAGTAGGTAAGGTTTAGAACCTCTATCAGGTCTTTAATTTTGTCTGTGTAAACACTGCAGAGATTTACCTCACTTACTGTCTGATCACAGCTCTGGATGTGAGGAAAAACATTCCTAGTGGAGCCTGACACAAATAAAAACTTGACAAGGATTATAACTCTACTATTATAATTGTCTACTTGGTTGCTAAGAATAGTGTATCTATTTCTGTTTCTTTATCATTGCCAATATGTGTTGTGCCGATATTTTCTCAGCGGAATGATGATTCAACGTAGACTAAAATCAGTGTACTACCAATAGACTCTGCGGAGATCTGTATTCCAAGGGTGAACAGATCCCCCCAGATGTTTATTTTATTGTAAAAAAGAATACTGCTAACACCAAGGGAATATTTTGCACAACAATGAAATCTAAACCCTTTAAGAGAAACCATTGTTCATTTCAAACACCAACCCAGTTGAGGTATTGCATGAGCTTCAGGGGAGGGTGCTGATGGACTGCATGCTACAAACATAGACTACAAAGGAGGATTAGAAGAATGTTTCTTACTCAGCTAAGTGCTTTGCTTTGTATTGTATAAAATGATCTGTAGTCCTGTTGAACAGTCTCATAAATAGCCCATTGATATAGATATGAAAGGACCACAAGGTTTATGAGCCTAGTGCACCTTTTATAGATTTCACACAGCCTGTTGTTTCATTAGTCAGACATGGTGTTGTTTTTTGCCCCCCAAAACACCAGAGTTTATTGAGTTGGAATGGTCTTCCTAATAACTAGAACCTTTTCCGAAATTACAGGTCTAGATTTAAGCACTAGAGTCTCTTCTGTCCAAAAAATTTGGCTAAAGCCCTACCACCACTTTCTCAAAATGCTGGGTAGGCAGAAGCAGGACTGGGTACGTCAATTCTGGTGCATTTATGCCAGTGTCCCACACTTCACTTACCAGCTTCACTTTCAAAATATACCTTTCTATGTCAAGGAGGAGCTTTGGGGCTTGTGAAGTGGCAGCTGTAAAAGAGATTAACTCTTAGTGACAACCGAGCCTCTGGGAGTCTGTGTCACAACAGAGCACTCCAGTCTTATGCAGCACAGAGAAAAGGGTGACAACATTGTGGATAATTTCAAAGGACCCTTACAACATTGTCACTCTTTCTCAATTGACAGCCCATAAGCAATTCTACTGGCAGAATCACCAGGTATGAAAAGAGAGAATGATAAGGAAATGGGACATAGTGCTATGTTTCTTAAAGATGCAGACATTTCAAATTCAGATGTTTAACTTTGACTGTACATACACTTTAATACCATACTAGCAAAAGCATACTTTCTTTATACGGTAGAAATGTATTGACAAAACTTGTGAGACTATAGCAGCACACACCTCTTGCCACTATGGCAAAATATCTCACTGAGTCAGAATATCACCTTTCCCTATATAACTTATGTATGAATTATAGGTGAAGTGGCAATGCAGGTTCCTGCACCAGCTGTGACATAGCAGGTAAAGGGGGCAGGGCTATTCACCAACATAAATTAAAAAAATGTTGCTTAAAGTCAGTTTCCACCTTTGTAAGTGATTACCATTTATTTACAGTGATGATGTATATGTGTGTACATTTTCATGACGCACATTGCAGGCTTCACTTTTTTATGAATGTTTTTTTAGGCCTGAATCCTTCAAATTCAACATTTTTTCCACAGGAAATTCAGTCTGACACCCGGGTCGGATTGTAAAGCAGGCCCCCTCCCTGTGATTCTGCGTAACACGATCACTAAACACTAGCTCTGCCTTTACACACAATACACTGTCCAGGGGGTTGCCGCTATGAATACTAATGAATGGGGGGTGGCGATTTCACAGAGAACTCAGTTGTAATTTACACAGAGCCAACCATTTCCTTCAGGATATGAAAAGGAAAGCTAACAAAAAACTTAAGTTGCGGTGTTCATTTACAGCAACTGCATATGCCTGCTTCATGCTTACTCCGTGTACGTTGCTGGCATATTTTTCTTTTTAAATACACCCGCAAAGGTCGAAATGGGCTTTAAAATTTAATTTGCATAATGAAGGAAACTGCATCTGTACTGGGGAAATGACATGAATAAAGTGTTGTATGACCATTTCATGTGCCTTTAGTGTAAGCAGAAGCCCAATGTATTGAACATTTGGGTTAGGAGTCTTCTTTACCTCAGGCTAAGACTCGTGAAGCAATCTCATCTCTAAGCTGAAAAATAACTGAAAAAGTGTTTGTTCTGTGTGCAGTGCTTACACTGCTATACTGGCAGGCAATACTAGTTTAGAATGTTGTTTTTCCTTTTTTTTGTAGTCAGCAAATGGTAACAATGTATTTTGCCATTTTTAGGGCTTTTTCAGGAGAACTATACAAAAAAATCTTCACCCAAGCTATTCCTGTAAATATGAAGGAAAATGCGTGATAGACAAAGTAACAAGGAACCAGTGCCAAGAATGTCGCTTCAAAAAGTGCATCGCTGTTGGCATGGCAACAGATTGTAAGTAGCTGAGAGAGTTGTTTGTTAGTTTGTTCCACATAATCACCTAGAACACAGTTTGATGAATGCCCAAAAACAAACCAATTTTAAGTAAATAGATATGACTGCAGTATCAGTATTTTTTATGTAAACATAAGATAATTAAATACAGCACAAACTGTAAATCAAAATAAACAATTGTAACAATTTTTTGTTTGGTGCTTATGGCAAAAAGAGGCAAAAGTATTCATGTTAGTTACTAAATGGAGCTGAGCCTCTGCTTTTACACACTAAAGATCTGGTGTATGTTGGATTTCTGCACTTATAAACAAAACACAATGTTGTGAAATGCTAATTGGCAATTCTAAGTTTCTAAAAAGAAATTAGTAAAGTACAGTAAGGGTAAACTATTGTCTGTTCACTTATTTTGTAATGTTCAACACATTCCGTTATGGTCATCGTATTGGGTGTTATAGTGCAGTTGAAAATAGTCCAAGCATTAAAAAAAAAAAATGGAGGCCACACATCCATTTCCCATACCACAATACACACTGTGACCACCTGGGTTGTGCTTTGTAAGTTGTTTAGTGTTCTGGAATGAGTTAAATCATTGAGTACGTTATGATTAAGTAAAACTAGTGAATTTCACCTGGTAGACGCTAGCATTGGAGTCTGTGGTTTTGGGTAGGCATCTTTCTCTCAAATTTAGTTTTATTTTGTACTTCTCTGCTCCCTTAAATCAGGGATAGACTCTTCAGTAGAATAATTTTAATAGCTAGCAAGCCAGGTGGACAGCACTGGATCGCCAAATCCTGGAGGTCAGAGATGACTTTCCCTCTTTTGCAAAGAGGGTAAAGACAGTTTCAACAGGAGCAAGTGGCCACATAGGTGGGTATGTATAGGTAGGCCACATTGAGTACAAATAGATGGCCATTGAAAAAGCCATTCAGCCCAAACCTGCTTCAGGCCGAGTACAGTGCATTCAGAGAAGTCCAGCTGCCTGCTACTTGTAAATTGTCAGATTAGCAGTCCTAGAATGTGCGTGAGTGCTTGGTTGTTAAGAGTACACTGAAAAGCATATGAATAAAACCTAAGGAAATCTTTTGCACTACTCTCAGCAAAACATCCAACAGCCAAGAACATGTGCATGCTGTAGGGCTGTTGCTTGTACGGTTCTATCAGTAGCAGGCAGGGGGCTGCTTCAGTTGTGTTGAGTGTAGACCAATGAAGGCAGGGCTCCAACAGCCCCTTAATCAGCTGACTACCCACATCCTGTAAGATATGATCATGGCTATATATATATATATATAGAGAGAGAGAGAGCATATTATGTTTTGCAACGATCAAGGTGTTATTCTCTCTGTTTATTACTGGCTGAAATAATCGAAAAGACTGTAGCCATTTACTAGTCTTGATGTAATATTCCTTTAGTATATCTTTCTGTGTGCTGGAATAAAGTCTTGCCTAGCTGCACTCAAGGTGGTTTGTGGTAAACAGTCACAAGACCAGACTGCCAAAGTACAGTAGTAAAATTAGCCAGGTGGCGGTGATCCATTAAAAAACATATCTTATTGCACTTGGCCTAGCTAAATGTTTGCAACTTGTGTATATGTGTATAATCATTGAGACGTGTGAAACAAAACTTATGAATGCGGATTCATTCCTTAAAGTGGTTTTGGACGACGGCAAGCGTTTGGCAAAAAGAAAACTCATAGAAGAAAACAGAGAAAAGAGACGCAAAGATGAAATACAGAAGTCACTGGTACAGAAGCCTGAACCAACACCAGAGGAATGGGAGCTAATACAGGTCGTCACTGAAGCTCACGTGGCCACCAATGCACAGGGAAGTCACTGGAAACAGAAACGAAAATTTCTGGTAAATGGCTGAATTACCTCTTCAGTTGGGACATTCAGTTTATATTACTGCATGTGCTTGAAAGAGGACCTGTCTGTATTAACGTTGCCAAAAGTCATTTAAATTGACCTCGGATTTGCCCATTCTGCTTGAATTTTTTAAGAATTTGCTTGAAAAAAAATTCTTAAAAAAATAAAGATAGAAAAAGCTATGCTTAATGCAAACCCTACCCTAAAGCTTACTTTAACGTTAATGCTAACCCTAATAATAACCCTAACCTTGCCACTAATCCTAGCCCTAACCCTAATTTTAACACAAACCCTAACTTTAGCTTGAACCCTTACTTTAAGACTAACTCTTAACTTTAAGTTACTTTTCTGACAAAGCTATTGATGACCATGTCAGCACTGACATAATTATATGAGTTTGTTAATAAACAAAGGCATTCATCATCAGCGCTGAGCTGAATGGATTTGTTCATCAACAGAGGCGTTCATCACCATATCAGTAGCATTGATGATATGGTGGTCGCATGGCTTTGTTGATACGTAAAGCCACATAAGTGACATACCTTTGTTTAGCAACAAACCTGTCACTGAATTTGTATTCATTTTTTATTACCACACCACTAAGAATGTTTTCTCTGCTATGGCGGCAGAAAATAATGCAAAAACAAACATAATTTAAAAGAAGTACATTCAAAGAAACAGATGGATAGACAGCTTAACAGCTGAGAAATAAAAGTCTTTATTTCATCAAGGGCAAACAGCAGCTTTCACTCAGCCAGGGAAGTGGAAAATAACTTAAAACAACTAATACAAATACTAAAAAAGGAAAAAGTCACAATAAGTCTGTCACTTAGAACAAAATTGACCTGTTATACCTTATTGCAATAACAAGTATATTGTATACATAAACTTTGAGCAAAACACAAAGTTTACTTTACCAAAAGAAAGCTAAAGTAAGAAAAGTTCAATAAATGTTATTAGATCCTTAATTACACACCAATGTTGTGATGTTCACTGTTTCCGCCTACATTCTATCTATTAGCGAATGTGCAGTGTATGCCACATATAAGGCTATAATGGCTCTTACAATTTCTAGTGTGCTTTTGTCAGCCTTCAAACTGAACTTTCATGCCCTCAAATGGTTGGTGTCACAGTTGATCACATGTACAGTGTCAACTGCAGATCTAGATAAAGTCTTAGATGGAGCCATTATTGGTTGGCTGCACAAGGATAGGAGTGTTTAGTTCAGCAGAACAATAAAGCTATTAACCACTTCAAGCTGGTGACCGATTTTAAACGTCTGCCCCTTGAAGCGATTATACCAAGAACATGGCTGTGACTGGAGCCATGTTCTGTTCTTGGTACCATTGTAAACAGCCGGCTGTTCACATACAAGCAATCCGGTGGCTGTATAGCCACTCGATTGTTTGCACCAAGTGGCGGAGTGTGCTCCGCTGTCCCCCGTGCGGGCCTGGGACCAGCAGGGTGAGTCTTCCCGCATCGATCAGAAAGAGATCAGCCAGCTTTTAGTCACTGGACCTGGAACTTATGTGTATTACATCACTTCTGGTGTGACTGTGCACATTCTCCAGCTCCTAGAGCCAGGAGAAGAAGCTTGTGAGGCAGATTGCTACTTCATCAGTCATTTGGGGTCCCTAGGTGACATTAGGGGTCTGAAAGACCCCTGATGTCTCAAAAAAGGACCGGTCACATCATATTTGCTATTACATATAAAAAAAATTAAAGTAACATATTAAAAAAACATTTCTTAAAGTCCCCGTACACGCACATACAAGTGCAAACATGAGTTGGGTTTGCCTATGCACAAAAAGAAAAATTGCGCCACACATGTTACATATCGTCGCAAATGTCGGAGTAAGAGCAATAATTCTAGGGTCATCAATCACTGTTAGCACTAAACCGATGAGCAGTAAAAACTGTTTAAGCGTCACCAATGGGCAATTTTGGGTATTGGAGTTTTTGCGGTTTCGCAGACGCACACAATTTTAAGACTTGACATGTAATATCTTTTACCCGATGTGACCCCATCTTTTATATTTTACCAAAAAAATGGGTATTATATTTTGTTTCTGTGCTCTTGATTTCATTTTAGTGTATCTTATTCTAAAAATACTGATTTGATAAACATTTGCGCAAATACCGCGCAGCATAAAAAATTGCAACTAGCATTTTTTTTTCTACTGGGCCTCAGCCTTTCAGAAAATATATAATTGTTTGGGGGGTTTTACGCTATTTTCTAGCCAAAAATTCAGATTTTATAGTGTGTGCAAATAGTAAGAAATTGCTCCGGACAGCAAGTGGTTAACTTGTCTTCTAACTCTTTTTATATATTTTGTTTTCTACCAAATGATTAGTTGAATATTGAACATTTTACTAAGTGAACAGTTTGTGTTCCTTTAGTAAATCAACCAAATATTTTGGCACAGAAAGTGCCCAGCCTGGTTGTAAGGCTTTCTGTGTATTGGATCATGCTTTTCCATAATCTGCCATTGGCCATCTATATAATCAAAGAATAGTTCCATCCAGATCCAATGACTGCCATTATCATAGCTGTGAACTAGAAGTGCAAAAGTGTTAAGCTTTTACTACAAGTGCTTGTGGAGAGCTTTGAAAAACAGCAATACCAAGTGGACATATTGTGATATTATAGAAGAATACTTATGATTTTTGTCTTGACTGTAGCTCTCCATCATAGAGCCTCCATCATTTAGAGGCCTGGTGAGGTGAGACTTTGATTGACAGCTCTAGCAATACAAAGCTTGCTAACATTCATATTGCTCCAAATGTAAATTATGCAGGTGATTGGTAATGCCAAAATAACATTGAATAGCATTAAAGGAGAACTATGAGATGAGTGATTTCCACTCACCATTAACTCCAGAAAACACAGTTAAACACATATATGTCCAGGGCCCGACGAGCAGCTTCCTGGCCGGGCGTTGTAATTACACGGCCGGCCGGGAGCTTTTCATTCAAGCGATTGAGCTTGAATGCGGCTGGGACCAATGCGGCTGGGACCGGCACGGCTCTGTGACAGGAGATCAAAGGGAGTTCAGTATACGAACTCCCTTTAATCTCCTCTCAGTTCCCGAATGCTGGAAGTGATGTATACTACATCACTTCCTGCATTCAGTGTCACTCTCCAGCTACAGAAGCTGATGAAGCAGATCTCTGCTTCATCAGCTTCTCTGGGGGTCCCTAGGTGACATTAGGGGTCTTGGAGACCCTTGATGTCTCCATAAAGAGAACCTGTCATGTAAATTGGCTATCACATAGGGGGCTTCTTAGCCCCCCATGTAATAGCAATAAAGTTGTTTGTTAAAAAAAAAGTAATACAAAAATTAAAGAATCATAAATAAAATAAAGAAGCATAAAAAAATTAAAAAAGAAAACATTTTATTTAAGTCCCCGCCCCTCACATACACACGCATATATGTGTCGGGTGCGCCTACGTGCGAAAACGACGATTGCGCCTATTGTGCCGCACATGTTACATATCGCCGCAAACGTCGGAGTGAGAGCAATAGTTTTAGAGCCATTAATCACTGATAACACTAAACTGATGAGCAGTAAAAGCGTTTTTTAATCGTCGCCTATGGGCGTTTTTTGCGGTTTTGCGGGCGCATGCAATTTTAAGGCTTGACATGCCTTAAATCTATTTACCCGACGTGACCCCGACTTTTATATTTTACTAAAAATATGGGTAAGAAAAATCATTCTTACATGCAAATGGCTGAAGTGCCAGAACTTGTATTATGAGCTTCCAGTAGACCTCTGTACTGCAGTACTTAGTCTTGGTAAAGGGTAGGAGAGAGCATTTGAAAACAATCAAGCTGCTGAAGTGCACATGCTGAAAGGAGGAGATAGCGGGAGGAGCAGAGATGATATGATATGCTGCTTTATCAGTCAGCAAGATGGGGGGTTTTCTTCACCAAGCTCTGTTGCTACTGCAGTGAAGGTCAGGAATTTGGCTATGCCATCTCGGAGAAGTACGAAGAGCACTAGCTACACACAATTATAAATGTTTTTGGCAGATATTGCAATTATTTTATGTATTTGAATATATATTTAGCTGTTTACCTGAAGCTGGGATTTAAAGCGCACTTTTTGCCCTATAAGCATTCTAAACTTACCATACCACATAATAGCTGCATGTAGAATGAACAAGAAAGGTTAGTTTCGGCAACACTGAATTCAAAAATGTTTTATTTGATAGTTATACTCTATAACTTATATTATTTATCTGAGCACTGCTGCGCAGAGTATTATAGGAGGCTCATAGCAAGACAGATTTACGTATGATGTAGGTGAAAATCAATTTAAAGTAAACAACGCCGTTCCTCTTTGTTATCCCATTTAACAGTACCCGTGCATGGAGGTTGTTGTAAGTCCTCTATTGCTCCCTCTCTCCTGTCACAGCTCTCTTGCAATCTGTGGATAGCAGCTGTGAAAACTCTGACTGTAAATCAAATTGTTGAAGGTAAAGTATGATTTTCATTCTTTTTGGATACACTGACACCGTACAGAGCTGCCAATAGAAAAAAACAAATACGGAAATTAAGGTAGCTACAGTAAAAGTCAGAAAACAGAATTTTTCACAGCTGCTACCTAGGGGTTGCTAGAGAACTGTGACACGACTGAAAGCAATAAAGAGCTTACAACTGTCTCTATACACTGGTACTGTTAAATGGGATAGCAAGAGGAATGACATGGGTCCCTTAAAGTGTATCTAAACCTAATAACAAAAGTGTGCTTGTAATACACTTCTTATCCTAGAGTGATGACACTCACTCACTGTACTGTAACTGTGGAGAAGCAGCATTCTCACTCCAGGAGATGAAGTGTGTCAGGACTACAAAATACCTTCCTCTTTCCTCAATCATATAGGGGGAAAGGTGCTCTGCAGTTCAGATGTATCCTGTTCAGTGCTGATAAGGCTACTTGAGAGTGAACAGGAACTTACAAGCTTAAAGGATTTCTGGCAGCATCAATGAGTAGTTTGCAGTTATGGAACGGATTTAGCAACATGCTTTCATTGCTCATTGTTTTTCATAAAAAAACAGACCAGATTGGTATGTAACAGACCAGGAGAAAGCAAACAAGTTTATTGTTAGCATTCACTTTACAGATTTTTAATAGACATACATTGGATTAAATCGTGTTTTTGAGATCTGCCTGGATTTAGGCTTGTGTTGATATATGACAACATTTACATATGTGATGTATATATTGTGTTTTGCTTGACCCCAGCCAGAAGATATCGGGCAGGCTCCTATAGTTAATGCACCGGAGGGTGGAAAAGTGGATTTAGAAGCCTTCAGTCAGTTTACAAAAATAATCACCCCAGCAATTACAAGAGTGGTTGATTTTGCCAAAAAATTACCCATGTTTTGCGAGGTAAGTAAAGTGCAGCCATTCCGTAGTATCACACCCAAATTTCAGTAGAAATAAAATACATTTATTGTAAATGATCATATACAATTATATAAAACACACATGAAATTATGCAAATGCTTAATTAATAATGTTCTGCTGAATTCTTCAAGGCTGCTATTCTGGTTGTGAAAAAAACAAAATTGAGTTATAACAAACCCCACCATTTTAAGTGAAAACCATTTTGCTGAGCCCCCTGTCTTTAAAGCATTGTCGGCCGAGATGTGGAAGCTACCAGAGGGTCTTCTGGTAAGCCCTGACAGTGTGACCCTACAACATGTATTGCCCCATTAGAATATAGAACATGTATTTGTATTGCCTTTATACTATATCTCTACTACAAATACATCCATGATCTAGCCTAGCTTTTCTCAGTCTGGGTTCTGTGAAATCCTAACGTTTCTCCAGAGGTTGTTAGGGGTTCCTTGGGCAGTGAGCACTGGAATATGGATCTCCTGGCTGACCGTGCCTACATAGTTATGACACTTAATAGAACCAGCACTCTGGGACTAGTGCAACATCAGACACTTATTTCTTTCAACTTTTTGTAGGGAACATTCTTTCCACTAACCACCAGTGTAAATGTGCTTTTCTTACAATGATGATCAATGTAAAGAGAGCACTACACTGATCACCAATTTATGGAGTTATTTCTCCAGTGCAAAAAACGTACTGCAAACACGGTTTAATGATATGCACGAGGAAATTCAAAACCAAGTAGATCTATCAACACCAAGCGCAACATACCAGCCTATCTATTTCTCCAGTGATCGCCATTGTAAAGAGGCACTCCTCTGACCACCAAAGTAAGGAGACACTACACTGATCACCAATTTATGGAGTTATTTCTCCAGTGACCACCAAAGTAATGAGACACTACACTCATCACTCTTTAGTGTTTATGGCTGTCTCTATGCATTTCTTTTCTGGTCATTATTTTTATTATTTAATTCTTTTTAGCATTATTACTAAAAATAAGTATGTTCTAAATAAAACTACCCACTCTTGGTGTCTAATACTATATTATTTACACCACATTCCTTATTTCTTTTATTGATTTATTTTATTATTACCAGCCTAGGGATTACACATGTCCTGTGAATTGTAGACATTTTTGGAAATTTTTTGGAAATATTAATCAATACTTGATTTAGAAAGCAAAAACATTTAAAATGTTTATTTTTATTTCTAAACATAAACAAGTATATTTTTATAAATCTAATAAGGTGTATACAAAACATTATAATTTCCCTTTAAGGATCCCCATCTAACCTGACCTTGCTGCCATAAGAAATATATGGAGATAAAAAAAACAACAACAGGCCCATACATTTTTCTCTGGTGCTGATCAGGTGACCCAGTGCCATTGTTTGTCATGTGATCTCAATGGACACTCAAGGGAGAGTGGAACAACAGTTCTTCAAACCTTTCAGATTGTTTTGTGCCTCTGTCATCTGTATATGCAGCATGTCTGAAGGGTCTGGATAGAGTTGATCCTTATAAAAACTGGAAGTTTCTGTATGCGACCAATCCATTGTGGGGAACTGTAGATCACAATCAGAACATTTTATATATTAAAGTTGTAAAGAGTGCTTACTTAAATGTTTACCTAGTACTGTGAATATTCACTTAGCTTGGTGAATAAAGTAATGCTGTATTCACTTTAAATACACAATCACGCGCAGGGGAAGTTAATAAAACATGCTTTTTCCTTGCACATGACTGAAACATTATAGTGAACAAAGCTTCACTTTATTCAACCCCATGAATATTACACCTTGCACATCTAGGGCTTAAACAGGTATTAATTCTATTTACAGAATTGCTTATCAATATTAAATCTGCCCAAATGTGTAGAAAAGTGGATTTAAACTTAGGCAGAGCATTGTTTCAGTCAGCAATTTATAGAAAGCTATACTGAGTACTAGTAACTGTGTGCTTATTTCTAGCTGCCATGTGAAGATCAGATCATCCTTCTCAAAGGCTGTTGCATGGAGATCATGTCCCTCCGAGCTGCAGTGCGCTATGACCCTGAAAGTGAGACCTTAACACTGAATGGGGAAATGGCAGTGACAAGGGGACAGCTAAAAAATGGAGGACTAGGAGTGGTATCTGATGCCATATTCGATTTGGGCGTATCGCTGTCTTCATTTAACCTTGATGATACCGAAGTCGCCTTGTTGCAGGCTGTGCTACTTATGTCATCAGGTGTGTGCACTGATATCAAATGTATTGCTGTTCTATAAAGTTAACTCTTTTATTGCTAATTATAGACACGTGGACTATGCCACAGTGATCCCAGGGATTTTTAATGCAATCCCTTACAAGGTAATTGTTCTTTTAGGCACTTTCAGTTACAAGCTATTACTATTATACATCTTAGGTCTTTAAAGCCCGATCGAAGTCACAGAAATATACATGCAATCTGCTATATATTGTACTAACAACCTCATAGTCTTACCTCCACTTTGCCATTACAACAGTTGTGCAGGATGTCTGTATATGACTCTGTGGTCAAGCAGGCACCAGATGTAGACGTACTGCACTTAGTGACAGGCCATGTCTGATACCTCCCCTATTTTGCAATACAAGTCTATGTGAGGATACGTGTGCTGATGAATGTGGGAGCTACTTAGCTATGCCAGCACAGACCACTGGAGAAAAGAGAAGGAAGCTGCATTTTCAATGGTAGAAAATATTTTAAAGCATTTCATAGTAAAAGCAGTTCTAAAACATAATATGCAGGGGTACAGAACTAAAGTGAGACTTCAATTGGGCTTTAACTTAGCTTATACAAGTCTTTTAAATAAATAGAATAAAGTTTACTAAATCTGAAGTAGGATGAGAATGGGTTAAAATGATTCCCTTATGTGCCAAAAATAAACAGCAGCTGTTTATGGCCACAATGTAAAGATAGGAAAAAAAACATTTTTGGCTCAAGTTGAGCTGTAAGCATGTCATATAATAGAGATAGAAGCAAAGGAAGGAACATTTTGGTCACCCTAGAATGGTGTTTGGTTATTTGGCTGTCTTAGGACAAATCTAATCACAATTATGTACAAAACACATCAAGGTCTCTAACACTGGATGCTTAGTGACAACAGTTACTGATTTTTATGTACAAACATTCCAACGATCATCATTACTAAAGTGCAGATAATAAATTATTTGGTATGTCAGCTAAAGGCATGGCAAGTCTAATCCTACACCTGGATGGAGCCTGAGAAAAGGGGGTGCCCGAGTGGCAGAAATGTTGTATTTTCCATTGTGAACATTACAGGAAGTAATGTAGCCAAGGATATGCTAACAACATACTGAAAACTGTGTTGCCCTGGCCTTTGTACTGAAAGAATCATCTGCATTGAAATGATAGTGCGTGACTTGTTTATACTGTGATCCAATAGCTTTGCCTTTTAAGAAGACATGGTTTACCAGGTGCCCTTGTAACCTGCTCTATTGGTATACCAGGTAGGATATCGGTGAGAAATTTAGAAGCACTGTGTTAAGCAACAAAACAAATAGCTGTTTTTACAAACCTGCTCTCTCTTTTATCACCAGATCGTCCTGGTCTCTCCAGTGTGGAAAGAATAGAGAAGTGCCAAGAAGGTTTCCTCTTGGCTTTTGAACACTACATTAATTACAGGAAACACAACGTTGCACACTTTTGGCCAAAACTGCTGATGAAAGTCACCGACCTCCGTATGATTGGAGCCTGCCATGCTAGCAGGTTCTTGCACATGAAAGTGGAGTGCCCCACTGAACTGTTCCCCCCACTCTTCTTGGAAGTGTTTGAGGATTAGAAGAGACTATGCTTCAGGATTCTCGGCACTACTGGGGTCTCCCCTTCCATTCCATTGCCTCCGTCACTTTTTTTTGTTCTCGTCCGTTCTGAATAGACATGGATGAAAATGTTCCTCTGATGCGGGTACTCGTGACTATCGTGTTTTTGTTATTCTGTCCTTTTGATGTGAAGTTTATCCGTGGAAGTTTAACCTCTTTTGTGCTGATGTGGCCATCAAATGGTCCTTCAAGTTTTAAAGTGGTTATTGTATAAAAAAAAAGAAAAAAAATGAAAAAATATATATTAACTTGCATTCACCAGCACTACGGATCCTACACAGAAAAGGTATTCTCAGATATTGTGCCTGCGGCTAAAATCCCTACCAACCGTTACCCTTCATGATCATTCAATGGTGCAGTATGGGCAGTAATAATCACTCACTGCTGCAAATGTTCCTCTTACAACAAGGCAAATATTTGGTTTCATCACTAGATGATATTTTTTTAATTTATTTTTTTAAAAACCAAACAATAAAGCCCCTTATCTGGCACCAGATGCGACCAGGCGTGGGGAGAAATTGGTTTGGTAGCATGTTTTCAGATTGGTTTGTAGTCAGAGATTTTAAGCCTGGTAAAATTCAATTTCAAACAATCATACCTTTATACTTAAGAACAGAAAAGGATAATCCTGAAAAGAATGTATTTTTTTACTCTAGCTTCCCTTTTCCAATATGCTTTTTTTTTTTATCCGAAAGAAATGAGCTAAGCTGACTGGACGTTTAAGTATGATAGTACGTTGCTCACTCTTGTGTTATATAGTTGGTGTTATTAGGACAACTGTACAGAACTAGCTTCTCGATTCTGCACATTCCCTTCTCAGGTATTTGGAAGTAAACCTCTTGGGATTCCATTATTGTTTCACCATTTTGATAATCCCTGTAATTCTTCATATATTACTTTGGTAGGTGTCATTGTCCTGTGCCTCAACTCACATGACAATAACACGTCATTCTCTATATTGGTAACGTCACACTGTTGTACTCTCAAGGATCATAATTTAATGGTATATGAACTCCTGAAACGTGATATATATCCATATTTCATTCTGTTCTACCTCCTTCATTATCCATTCTTTAACAGTGGCTAGTAATGAAGCAGTGACATCACAGCCAATTATCTAGTTCAATCTACATTGCTTAAGTGCCACATATTCCTCCAGTTAATCAGTGTGTTCTCATTGAACCTTAGTAAGTGTATTCATATTGACAATTCAGGGTTCTATGCTATGCCAGGTTATTTTTCGCCAGACATATATTTTTTTAATAGAAGGCTGGCATATCAACAAATAATATATGCACAACAGTTCCCCATATATACAGACTACAGAACCAAAACAATGAAGTGTATATATTGTGTCACAGATACATGTTTTACAGTAGAGATTTAGAGAGTTTATATTCATTAAATATGTCAAATAAAATTCTATTTTATAACAGCAACATACACCATGTCTGGAAGGTGCCAGATAAATAGAAGCAGAGCCATGTGCCTTTATTATATGACCTATTTGTCCCATTAGACACATACGAAAAATCCTTTTGGTATTATACCAATTATAACCATACTGGCTAAACAAATTGCTACATTTGTCTTTTTTTCAGTGATAGGCTTAGGTCTGTAAAGAGCTAGTTGGAATTTAATACAAATATAATCAATATAAATCATAATCACCAGCCTTTTAAAACATATCAAAGAACAGTAGACATTGACTTTTTACATACAGATTGTTGATTTTTTTTTTTCTTGTCAAACATAAATATGTGTTACCCTAAACATAGAGATATTGGGGTTGATGTGTTTAAGACACATAGACTGTTTACTTTGCAAGGTAATTTTAACTTTGCAAGGGAATGTTCCCTTAACTTGGTAAATGTGGTGAAAATTCCCCTGGCAAACAATTCCCAAACATATGCAAGGAAAATTTAAGAAACAGTATTTTTACTTGAACATGATTAGATGATGACATACAACAGGGCTTCACTATATTTACTAAGCTAGGGGGAAATTCCCTTTCAAAGTAAACAGCCTATTCACCTTTATTAAATCAACCTAATTATGTCACACTGATTTGATAACTTTGGAGAATGATTCACAGCATGGGTTTTGGTGTAACTTTAAAGCAAGGGCTTCCACGTGGATACTGATGACTGAGTTGATGTGTAGTGAAAATGAAGTTTGCTGTCCTAATTTGCTGTGCTTCTTAGTATGCCTGTACGTTTCTGCTGCAGGTCTGTTATCTATTAAGAATCATTTGGACATAGGTCCATCAAGCTCATCATTTCATATGGTCTGATTTGCATTTTAATAATAATAGGAAAAAAGGTTCTCAATAGTTTAGCTAACGTGCATTGTGTCCAGATGCCGAAACCAGGATGTTATCACAACTGAGCTCTAAACAGTTTAAAGTATGTTGAAGTAATCATCATTGGTCTCAAACCCATGCTGAACCAGCAGAAGTTGCTGAATACCTTCAAAAGTTATGGCCAACTACTAGACCCTTGGACCTAGTAGCAGTTACAGCTCCTGTGACATCTGTATTGCAGGATTTGGAAGTACTGGGTTATAATCTACTCAGCAATGACCTTATTTTCTAAAGGTTACTGGGGGTCTTGTTTATCTCCATGAAAGCTACAGTTTTAGGCTACTGGCTAACTATCATTTAATACATGGCTTTACAGACCCATTGCCTACTCTACCTCTGGCTTATTTTCAATACAAAATTGGTCTAGTTAAGCAGATATAGAAGTCAGTCAGCATTTTTTGATAGATAAATGGATGTGTGAGTTTCTGTAAAGGGAAGTATGATTTTCACATGCTAATGAACCTTTCTATGCTACCTAAATACATTTCTGCTTTGGATGGCACAAGGCTTTAACTATCTAGAGTTTCTTGAAAGAGACCGCTAATGAGTTCGTTAGTGGAAATAGATTTCTTGTGGGTATTGATTGTAATAGCACCTATTAAATAGCACCTATTTTGTGAACAAATGGCACTTTTTTTGCTTCATGCCAGGGTTCCCAAACACAGATTGTTATCTATGAGAAGATAAGAAAGTTATGTAATATATTTAGGTGGAAGATGGTATCCTATCTTCATGTTTAAGCCACATGTACTTAAATGTATTATTTTGAGCAACTCAAAATATTCATGGCTTAATCCTCCCCCCCCCCATATTAAATATCTAAATGTGTTGTGTCAGTGCAAATTTATATGATCTGATAATACTGTATTTGCATTAAATGCCAATGAGCTTTAATTCAGTTTTCGCCATTATGCAATTAAATTAGCCCATACCCAACATTGTGGTTGTAATAAGTCACAATAGGCAATCAACAGCAATCACATCAGCCCATTCAGTCTGTCATGCTATGCAACTGGTTTTTGGTCTCTGTTGAAAATCCCTGGGAGAAAAACTTCAGTCAAATACAGTACATTTTTTTGACAGTTATATTTAGTCTTTGTTGTGGATTTCTTGAGTTTTGTAAACCAAATTAATTTACTAGTTTTCTCATGTAAATGCCATTCATGCCAATGGTTTGTACTGCAAGATAAAAAATAAAACTATTCTTAAATATAAAAAAAAAAAAAATCAATCCCCAATGCCTATTTTTTAATAATGTTTATGTAACTAAAAAGTAACTTGTTGATGGAGAATGCACTGCATTTTAGTTTGTGAAATTTAAGTTACAAAGCATTGGATATGACTGTTTACTGTGGAATAGGAGTAAGGCCTCATTCACACAGCTTAGAGTCGGCCCGTACAGATCTGTGCAGCGTGCATGGACGTATCGGACCTGTCCTGGGAAGGACATGTGCTGTGTGTGATTGCACACAGCAGTCTGTTCTTCCCTATGGGAGGACGGGCCGTACACTGCTGTACACTCACCCGAACTGCACATCTGTGCAGGTGCTTATGTCCCTACTCGATAGATGGATCCTATCTGCGTCCGAGCACGGACACCTGCACCCGCACAGATGTGCAGCTTGGGTAAGCGTACAGAGGCGTACGGCCGCGTCCTCCTATAGGGAAGAACAGGCTGCTGCGTACAATCACATGATAGAATGAATTATTTCAGAAATGGCAAGTTGTATTCTAGAAAGGAAGAAACAAAATAACAGAAAAAACCATACCCATCATCATTCTGACGTCTCTTCACTAATAAAAGATAAATCCTGATTGGAGGATATAGGTAACATTAAGTTTTACATTTTTACTGCTCTTTGAACTTTAAATGAGCCTGAATGTGCTCTCCCAAAGGACATTTCAAAATGGAGGAAACGATCATAAATGATTTGCCTAATACACATACAGTATTATACAGCTTCCATAATATTAGTGGTTAATAATTATATTGTAAATATTTCAGCAATATTGTTATGTTGTGCTAATTTTCTGTTTTATACGTTTACAAAATCTTTGTTGATTACTTTAGTCATTTTTTTAGTAATTTATCTTTTGTAAAACTGGTAAGTTTACAGGATTTTTCACAACTCTCCTAATGCAATATAGGTACCCTTAGACTGCCAATAGACATTAAAGGAGAACTATGAGGTGAGTGCTTTTCACTCACCTCATAGTTCTAGCCGACCTGTGACAATGAGACTGTCACAGGTCGGCTCAGTAGATCGGGAGGTGAGCGAACACGTGGCGGCGTTCGCTCACCTCTCGATCCTGTCACGGCTCTCTGCTGTGACAGGGGAGGGGCTGGATTCCCCCCTCCCCGCTCCGATCCGCCAGCGCTGACTGGCGGAACAGACCGGGGAGGGGGCGGGTACAGCAGGCTCTTCAGCTGCGGTGTCTCAGTATACCGCGAGCTACAGCTTGCGGTATACTGAGCCTAGGGTGATGAGAGGACGCTAGTTTGTGTCCTCCCATTACCCTAAGGAGAACTATGGGAAAAAGCCTTAACCCCATAGTTCTCCTTTTAAGGGGCAGACAGACTTGCATACATGATAAAACCACCCTTAGGTCAGCAAATGTAGTGAGTGCAGTAGAGCATTCCATAAACTTGCAAGTTTATGTATATGCTGATATTGACATTGGGGTGCGGACCCACAGACAACCAAAAATGACTAAATCAGGCAAAGGGCAGATTAACTTTTCTGTAATTGGCTGTTTCTGTTGCCTGACACCTGATACAGCCCCTATACAACTGAGATGGAAATTTAAAAATTGGAAAATTAAAAAATATTAAGGATGAGAGGATTTCTTAAAAGCAACTCTATAGCCACAAAGGGATGACTTGCACATGTATATGGAAAATACTACCGGCATACCTACAGGTGGATATCCATTAATGGCCTAAAGCGTAAGCTAGCCCACATCTTTCTTTTTTAGTTGTGATAGAGTAAGTAGGGTTGGAACGGATATCAGTATATTGTGGTCTTTCTTCCAGTTGGAAAAATACACCCTTGTTGTCTATCCTTTTTACTGGTGCCACCAGGGAGTAGTCAGTGAGAAAAACATTAATACAAACAAATTTTTCCTACAATGAAAAAGGGTTAGAGCCACTGTCCAGCGTCCTTGGTAGTGAGATTCCCTTCAGTTTCAAGTGTCACTAGGCTAGGAAGTGAGGGTAAAGTTCCCAGGTAGCAACACAGACAACAATGAAAACATGACAAGAATTCCAATGCTCCACGCTAGACACAAACGCTCATACACAGACCTAGCCCCGTGTGCTGGCTTCCATTTGGTTCATCCTCCACTCCACAATCGGTTACAGTCAAAGAAGAAAGTTGCCGAACTCAAGAGTAAAATGTCCTAATCTGTGTATATTGATGGATCTGACTTAAAGCAGAATAAATAAAACCTGACTGAGATCATAACCCTTCAATATTCTATCCAAAAACTGAAAAACTTGTTTCTTTGTGGAAATGTATTTTAAAGTGATGTTTTTCAAATATGACTCTCATTGGTGAGTGGAACATTTGTAATCCATCATTTTTATCTTCATTTCTCCAGTGCAAATACTTCACATTTTATATAAAAACAATACTACAATGTCATATCCACTTTAAACTCTAGAAAATGTGAAAACATTAACTCCTGACCTAGAAAGGTTGAACTGCTCAGGAACATACAGGGAAGTTATATAATGTAAAGCATGCACATTTGTGTACTGGTCCATTATTACAGCTCCCACACAAGACATTTAGCCTTAGATCTGTCATAGGTATTTTGCTACATATGTACCTCTGTACCCAGACCTTTTATTCTAAAATAGATTTATACATAGTTTTATAGATAGAATGTGGTATAAAGACACATACAGGGTTTATAAGGGATGACTAATTATAAAATATAATTAATAAAGTAGATCAAATTGCTAGAAAAGGTGTTGACAGATAAATAAAAAATGTCTAAGAATTCAAAATAAAAGCTTACTTATTTACCTTTCTAAACAGTTTTAAATAGATTGTCACCATGCCTATTTACAGCAAAATGACAGGTTCTCTTGATAGGCCACCACCTGATATTTGCCTTGTGCCCTGTTCACCTTCTGTTGCCCTAAGTCTAATTCCTGTGTAAGCTCCATATCTGGCTTACACAGAGTTAATGACCTTCCTTCCTCCCTGTGACTGTGTTTGAGTTAGCTCCTGTGATGGACTACAATTTCAATACAAATGAGTAAACTAAATGTGAGATTGTAGTCTATCCCGGGAGTGAGCTTGGAGCGGTGGCTACTTTGCAACACACACAGGGACCATGGGGAACAAAAGTAGCCACCCTCCAGAAGGAAGGACAGTGTCAGCACCAATTCAGAGATGATTTGAGGATCTACAGCTGAGTGATACACAAATAAGACACATTTGTGTTAATATTTAAGGTACTTGAATGCATTTTTCAGATTTAACTCTTAAAGAGTTCACAAAAACACACTATGCTGGGAAATAGCCAGAGTCTATGTATGCTAGTTTAGTTTCATTCTGAATTTCTACAGACTACTACTCCTAACAGCCTACATAAAATTTTTACACACTGTTTTTTGTTTAAATTTAGTCATTTTACCATCATTAACAGCATCAAATCTAATGGCACGAATCTCTGGCATTAAATATTTAACTAAATATGTATACTGACCTTAAAAAATTTTAAACAGTATATGTTCAAATTTATCAAAACTGGAGCAGAGAGAATCTGCTTCTCTCTTCAGTTTGTTCAGTTGAGCTTTGAAAATGAAAGCTAGAAGCTGATAGGCTGCCATGCACAGCTGCTCCACATTCTGTCTGCTCCAGTTTTGATGAATTCCCTTCTATTATTTTAGACTAAAGTGTATGTATAGACAAAATTCTTTTTCAGTTTTGGATAGAGTTGTGAAGTGTTTTAACCCCTATCATGTTTTTTTCTGGGGGTTTTTTTTGCTGTGTGTGTCCTGCTGGGGAGATTTCCCTCCACTTCATGTCTTGGAGACGCAACCAGAACATTTGTCCCCATTGGAAGATTTCCCCTTGCCTCTTACTCTTATAATTCTAACATTTTTATTTGCCCTTCCTTTGCTGTTTCACTGATAATGGTCACCAGGACAAATAGACAGGTAAATCTCTTTAATGTATTAGTAGAAGGTTCCTAATATTTACTCTCACAATACACATTGTAATTGAGGTTTGGTACTCAAGGTCTTACCATGAGTTGCGTAGACACTCAGTCTTACCATGAGTTGCATCTGTTTGCTTGGACCTAAAAAGTACTATTTCTTGGTTTGAAACACTCCCATTAGGATGGTCCATTTTTGGTCCAATCTTAATAACAAAACTTAAAACAGTTTTCCCAATTTAAAAGGAAAAATGTAACCCTTCTTCCCATCACTTATCCATGTAGATGCAATGGGGTTGATTTACTAAAGGCAAATAGACTGTTCACTTTGTAAGGGAAATTTCGGTTTACAATACCTAGTCACGTGCAAGGAAAAAAAGCAGTATTTTTGCTTGCACATGATTGGATGATGGAAATCAGCAGAACTTCACCTTATTCAATAAGGTATGGGAAAATTCCCTTACAAAGTGTACAGCCTATTTACCTTTAGTAAATCAACCCCAATGAGGCCTCCCCTGTTCATGATAGAGAAGCTTTTTAATTAGGGACCTACCATGTAGCAATATTAAGTGTCCAAGCAGCTATCATTTTTAACGGAATCTTTATTAAATTTCAAGTCACAGACAGTTCAACATTTGGACAAAAGCACTTCATGATAAAAACCCAGACACATGCTTTAATATTCTCTATTGGCTTGTTTACTGAAAGCTTTCTATAGAAGAACCTTGATTCGTGACCATGCTTATTATGTGGCACAATAGATTTTCACTATGCGATTGCTTTCTCAGATATACAGTATATGATACGGAGAGGAAATATTGCTTTTATGAACTCGTTTTATATTACGAAAAACAATGGATAGTGAAGGTTTAGCCATTTATTGTTACCACAACATTATAGGTGGAACTAATTCTGTGTAGCTTTGTTTTAAGGGGGCACATCCTTGAGTTTAATTTGCTACCATTTTCTGTTTATTGTGACAGAAGACAAGAAACTCATTGTACCATCTGGAGAGTGTGACCACACCATTCAGCATACAGCTAAGCATGCTGAATGCTTAGCTGGCAGAGTTGTGAGTAAGAGTATCACTCCAGCATGGCCCTTAATCAAATCTATGTAGTAGCTGAAACTGCTAGCACCTACACAACTTTGTGAGCATATAGGTGGTCCTAGCCAATGCCATGTGAAAATCTGGAGCTGTTTATTTGCAAATTTAGTTTAGTTGCAAATTATCAGCTATGCTGTGTTAATATCTTTGACCAACCCGATCCCTCAGACCAGGGCTCAAAATTTCAAGTCCTGAGCTACCAGCCAGGCTTTAAGAGTTACTCGCCACCAGTTGCCCCACCTAACCCCTACCCTGCCTCGGCCCTAACTCCGCCCCTAAACCCACCCTCTTAAATTTATGAAATTACACTTTTAAATGTTAAAGGCAGAATAAAGTAAATAAATATTAACAAAAACAATATTAACATAAAGCAATGTAAACATTGCTGCCCTCCACATCCCCACATATAAAATAATACCCTCTCCCCTGTTCTCTGCCCCCCACATATATAAAATATTACCCCACCGTTCTCTGCTCCCCACATATAAAATAATACCCCACTGTTCTCTGCCCCCACTTCTCTGCCCTGCCCCAACACACACACATGACAATCTACCCCCCCTTCCCAGCCCACATAAAAGAAAGAGCCCCCTCACCTGCTTGCCGTTATGCAGGGAGGAGGCACGAATCTGATCCCTCGTAGACAGGACAGGACAGCAAGGAGCGGCTGCACTCATAAGTCTGGTACGCAATCCGTGACCGCGGGCCTGACTGAATTTCCACTCGCCCTCTCTTTATTTCCACTCGCCAAATGCGAGTGGAAATTTTGAGCCCTGCCGTAGACCACGTGTCAAACTCAAGGCCCAGGGGCCGAATCCGGCCCACCAGGCCATTTCCTAGACTTCTTCTTTCAGATCTAGATATTAAGTTATTACTAAAGCCAGTGTTAATCGAATGCAGAGGCAATTATGATAAAGATTAGATACATTTATATAGTCTTACAGGCCCTTTGAGGGCAACCATAATGTTGATGCGGCCCACGATTAAATTGAGTTTGACACCCCTGCCTTAGACATTTGGTAATGTTTCCTAAAACATGAGCTGTTCATTTTGTGCCTCTTTATTTCCAAGTTTGCATTTTGAGTAATATAATTAAGGGGTTTAGTTAAAAAAAACAAAATGTCCCACCTCCCAACTGTCCCTCATTTGGAACTAAATCCCTCTGTCCCTCTTTCTGCCTCACTTGTCCCTCTTTTGGGTCTGATGTAGAGATATCTATGAAAAGGTTCTATTTAACTACCAAAAGTGTTATTCTGCCCTAAAACCTTCATCTTATCTCTTAATTATCCTGTTGCTGTTTTGAAATGTCAGTATAAAGGAAAAGGAATAGTGAAAAAAAAATATGGGCTTAACCATTTATTTTTGGCATATGAATTCCTAATGGTCCATATAACCACATAGGTTAGGACATGGTAGGGGTGTGTCCATTGTCTAAGTAAATTGGTAAATTGTGCTGGAAGGGGTCCCTCTTTCTTATCTCAGAAAGTTAGGAGGAGGAAGATGTCATATGTCCCACTGCTTTTAAACACAACTAATTCAGAGACCACTACTGTGAATATATAATTCATATTATAACCAAGCTGAATCTCAGATTTTATTTACACATGAACCAAGCCGCTACAAGAAGAAACGGGTCCTAACTAAGGCCAAAACACAGTAGCAGTAATAGTGGTTAATATCATTTTACAGCTTGCTGGTGGAAAATTAAAATCAGAAAGGTTTTCCAATTCTAATTAATATTCGTCCTTTCAATCATATATTAAATGACTGGCGATGCAGTCATACAACAGTCCATGTATGCAGTCGCCCTACAAATCTGCCCAACCTAGGCAGCTGGGGTTTTAAAAGGCATATTTATAAAGCAAAAAATTTGACATTCACCAAGCATTCACTGCAGGTAAATAAATTACTTGTGAATGTCACATTTACTACTTTGTACATGTATCCCTAAGTGGTTAAATATTTAGGATCTCATATTGCCTAATTTAGGAGCTACTCAATAATCATTGGACTCATGTATGGCCACAAGAACTATTCATTGCCTCACAAGATCTGCACGATATTTGATATACACATAATGCCTTTACATTAATTTGCCTTAAACAGTACACCAAAAAATATATATATGCGAGTTACATATTCAGGTAATCTAACGCCGACGCCACAGCATATGCTTACAAAACACTACATCAATACTATGTCCATAGCTAGAAGCCATTGTTATAGTATATTGACAATCTTATGGATTCTAGTTTGAGCAGAGCATGTTGATCCTAAGATGGTATATAGATGATATATATTTTATGAACCTTCATAAATAACTCAGTGATAAACCCTTGTACTAGCTGTTCAACTTATGGTATTCACAAAGTTTTATATGACCTTGTACTATTGAGTTTAGAATTTCTTCTCAACCACCAAAGATTCTATTTTCTAGAAGTTTAGTTGTTACTGTGAAAAGGTGAAGTGTTATACATGTTGCCAAGAAAAATCCCTAAATGAAACTCCTGTTGCAATGTATCCTGTATATTTTTTATCTGCATACATTGATTCCACACTGAAGCAGGATATGGAAAAGGGACCATGAGGCAAGCTGCTGCTTGGTCAACTATAGTTTGTTCCCAGATCTGTTTAGTACTGGATGAAACAACTAAAATATTCAGGTTACCCATTTTTTTTTAAACTGAAGATTAAATCCTTTACCGTCCGGCTGTATTGTTCAAAACTGGGACAAACCAATGGCTCATAAACCTCGCTATGAGATTAATGCTCATTCTTATTCATAACGCACACTAATACACTACAGATATTTCAGGAGTTCTATTGCCAATAATTTATCAAATCTGCAGCATAAAATTATAGTGGTGTTACCTATGACAAGCCCATGTTATCTTTTGTCTGAAAAGAATAGTTACAGTTAGGTCCTAGCTGGCTGATCTAGGTAACACCTCCACTTTGCTTGAGTTTTGATAAAGGAGCCCTATGTCCGTTAAAGTACTGCTATTGATTAAACAGTGTAACGTTACCATTCCAACTAACGATTTCTTTCTGTGATGTATAATAAGCAACAGTAACATTGCATGTATTTTGTAAGTATGAACAAGCGTGACTGAGAGGTAATAGTGTGTCATGACCCTCCCATGTGGATGTTGTAATCACTTCCAAGTGCAAATCGATTCTTTGTTATTCTTTATGCTACAAGACTTTGAATATGTACATGTATTACTGATCTCTACCTGCATGCATCACGGTTTTGAATGAGCTGAAAAAAAAATTCATATTTGTAAAGGCTAAACCTTTTTTCAAGAACTAAAGTGAATGCTGCAAGATGACATTATGTGAATATATCAGTCTGACAACACAGGGCAAAACATCAGTGCATTGCTACAAAACCACAAACCCCAACACAGCTGGTGCTTTGCCTCTTCATGATGGAAGCATACACTGCGTAAAGTCTTGCAGAATGACTATTTTACCTTGGCCCCTATATTTACATTTTCCTAGTATGTGCTAACGAACTGATTTCACTGGTGAAGAAAGTGTCCGCACAGAAATATATTGCACGAACAAATGTATTAGATTTAGCACCAGAACTAATTATACATTTTAGTGCTATGCAAAGATGTTCTACCGTTTCTTTCATTTGTTTTGTCCTAATGTGTTTTTGTGTCTTTGGTAATTAAGATGGGCCTGTGTGATGTATTGCACAAAGAAGGAGAATTCTGTTTACCACTGCAAATGTAAAAGGAAATCTAATTTCAGATGATCTGCCATGTTTTTCATATCACTGTTTGCCAAGGTGTCTGCTGGAACATACAGACTGGAGACTGGGATGCACTTCATTATGTCCTGGCTTAAGCCCAGTTTGTGCTTACACTACTTGTCACTGTAGAGATGAATAATCTGTATGGTTACTCACGGTCCGGGACGTAGCACAGTATTTATCTTACTATACTTATGCAATTAATGCAGTACTTTGCTGTGTCATGGACCCATGGTGGCCTCAGGGATCAATTATCTCTACAGCAAACCTCCATGAACAACATGCAAATGCAACTATATACTAGCAGATTGAAAACTGCATTCAAATCTCCAGTCTGTACTATTAAATGGCCGCCTCATATGTGATTAATATTTGTGTAGACATTAGGTAATCACCTCACTTGCTCAAACTCAATCAGTCCAGGAACCTGTGTAAATGATAAGTGCCCCTTATTAAATGGATGGACAACCATATGCACCTGGTTTCAGCTTATACTGGTAGCTTTGTAACTGAAGCTCTTATCTCAGCTCCACTGAGTCAGACACTCAGGAGTTAAAGCCAATGCTCATTCATGTGTGAATATGTCAGGAATAAGGCCTTGTGTGATTCAGGTTAAAGGACCACTAATCCTAAAACACAAGTTGGCTCACATACAGGAGGTACATAGTGCATTGTAATAGCACCTAGAAGAAAAGAACCTATTGTTTTATCTTCTCAGCCATTTTGGACTGAGATGAGCTTGACAGCAAGGGTTTCAAAAGGTGCCCATACATGCTTATTAAGATGGGTAGATGTGCACAAGGAATGATAGACTGAGATATCTGCCTGTCCTGGGACATGGATCCAAAAAATGACTTGTTGGAAGTTGTGTAGAGGCACACACAGTTTACACTTTTTTTCACCATACAAGAGGGAAGGATCACGTAACAAACTCAATACCTCTAGCAAGAAACAGAAGTGAGAGTCAGTCCTAGATTCCCCAAAGCACCATACTATGTAGCATAAACATAGTTTAGTATGTACACACCTTAAATCAGACCAGCCTGCAATTGTTACCTGTTGCTATGCCACAAGCTTGCCCAGGATCTGAAGTATGATTGCACCATATGTAATTATGCCCCAGTTCCATGCTCCCAAATCATGCCCCCTCCACACTTAGACTCCAGCTTTCAGATAGAAGAACCTAATGGATGACTGTGGGCAACACAGTCAGAGCAAATTTACCACGTGTTGATTCTCAGGACAGGATCTTCACAGTTTTCAGAAACGTCAGTTTCACATCCACTGGCGGAACTACCAGAGTCGCAGCAGTCGCATGTGTGACTGGGTCCTGGCGTTCCGCCACTTGGGAGGGGCCTGTAAAGAGAAGAGGGTCTGCCCATACCCGCCCCCCACTCGGCCCCGTTAACCGCCTAGGCGTCGAGGGACTCCTATGGCACAGATTCTCTGCTCCACTCTCCGTGTGAGGAGAACACAACTGCTGATGTCAGTGGAGGATGTGGCACTGACACGCTGAGTGAGCCTGGGCTGTGTGTGGGTGTGACGTCACGGCTGAGGAAAGTGGTAGGCAAATGTTGAGAGGTGGTGTTAGAAGGAAGTTATACCAGCTAAGCAGTATTGGGCTGGTATTGATGAATTTGTCACACACAAGAAGGCACCTTGCACTACCACTGGCGGAACTACCAGGGTCGCAGCGGTCGCATGTACAACCGGGCCCTGGGAAACCGCCCATTGGGGGGAGCCTGGAAAGTTTGAGGAGGGTTTAGTAACCACTGATGCAGGTGGTGGTGGGGTGGGCCTTAGTGGTTTCTTGCACCGGGGCCCTGAAGTTTTTAGTTACGCCTCTGTTCACATCTAGTTGTCCTGTATGAATCAGCTTGTATTTTAGGACTGCTCCTTCAAGCTACCAACAACATTGAATTTACAGTGCTGACTTGAATTCTTCTTGATTATGTTATAACAAGGCCACTAATAACATGAAATATTTGACACAACACTGGTTTACAGAGGGCGTGCTCTTTGTTGGGAAATATTTGAATGAAACTGGATTTAGTCATTATTAGATTTTATACCCAAAGCAAATTTTAAAGAGCACAATAAAACATTTATAGCCATATTAAGAAAATGAAGCCACCCCAATATAAAAGTTTAGGGAGGTAGAAATGTATATTAAGAGTAAGAGAATTTATTTTATAAAAAAAAAGATATTTATTTTCCAGAGAGAATCCCAAATTCCAAAATATGTTTTACAATACAGAGTTATGACAATAGAGATAAAATAGGAAAAAGGTTTGGCCTGAACCACATTTATATTGATGTTTTAGAATTGTCTGATTAGTTGAAATATGTGTTTATATTGCATATATGCACGCCTTCTACATTGATGGAGTATCTCAGGTTGCAAAGTGGAATTTTAATACTTGAAATTATTTGCTGAGAAAAACAATACTATGATTTACAAACCATTTGCAGGGCCATTTACCCTGCGAATATTTGTGAAAATATATGCACAAATGGACGTTCTTTAATTTTAATGTTCCGATTGTAATATCACATTATGGCCACTAGATGGAGCTTATTTCCTATGTTCCTTTAGCACCACCTGGTGGCCATATTGCGATATTACAATCGGGTCATTCAATTTTAAGTCCACTTGTAAAGGAAAAAAACTAAAGAACATTTGTTTGTACATATATTATGTTATACAGTATTTATAAATTAACCCCTATGAGAAACTTAGGGCTCATTCAAACGAGCAGTGTTGCCCAGCACATGAACCATGCAATCTGTCTTATGTTCTAAGGCTTCAGTTCACACCCACGTGCTGCCTTAGTGTGTGCACAAAAAAAATAGAATAGTTGCCGCACAATCTGACATGCTTTAACGCATCACAACATGCTGCAGTGGGTTGAATTGCATAGAAAGTTTTTTAAAAGCAAGCCCTGCAATGCATTTTAACAATGCATTACAGCACATGGCAGCACTTGTTTACACCGCACACCAGCGTACATGCATTATGCACGAAAAATAATAAGTTCTTTTTCTCAGCAAGTAACTTCATGATAAGGACATTTTGTGGGGTGTTAAATGATGCTTTATTTGGATATTTACCAACTTCAGCCCACAAGTATAGGCTCTGACCGCCAGTCACGGGAGAGTCAATTATTATTTTCATTCAATACTAATTTCCTTGTCACCACAAGACATCAACAGTAATAATACTTATTCCAGTTTAAGTTGATGGTAGTATTTATCTTGAAATGCACTTCGTCAAGGTGAAACTCTTGAAAACATATTACTTAAATAAAATCCAATACTGCCGTTTACACAAATGCCCTATGAATATATTATTTACATTACATACATTAAGATCAAGAACTTTCATAAGACCCAACATTGAGAAGGATCTGTTTTCTTAATGGGGAATTGTTTTCTATGCACATTAGACTTTCCAGGAACGACAAGCAGCCATGCAAAGTAGGCAGTTGTTTAATAAGAAAGATACCTGTCTCTCTTTAGACAGGAAGAACTTGTATGAATACAAATGTTGCACCTTCTTAAGTGTTTGATATTTTTATATTTCATGGTCCTTGAAATAAAGCTACAACGGCAAGAAGGGGCCAAGTCTGTCTGTGGCTCCGGCTAGGATTATGCCTGTGTTTTGCACATTGTTCCATCAAGTATAAGCAGCTTGAATTGCTCCATCAATATTGGAGAGGGGCGACCACAATGTTACGTGTAAATTGTATAATGTATTGACCTGGATGGAGGTTTAACCATTTATTTTCCGCAGAAGACAATCGTATGCTCAGTAATTGTTATGACTGTAAATGAAATTGGTTCATCGAAATAACTGACAAATACATTTTGTGCTGAGGCTAAATATTTTACTCCCTTCAATGTTTTACTTCAGTCTGTCATGTTGTTTTGCCACGGTTACACAAGTTCAGCCATCACTGAGCTGCAATGTGTTTCAGCTCCCAGTATTCAGGTACCACTGACAAGATCCAGCCCTGCCAATATACTTATTTACACTATATGCAACAACTCGTGCCTCACTCATGTTATACACTTACAATATAAATCAAGTATAATGGCTAAAAGAAGCTTGTGCTGAGAGAAGTGCATAGTCTGCCTTTTCTGACCTCCTTCTGAAAATGCTAGTTGCTTTGTTGTCTCTGACCTCAGTGTTTTCTGAGACACTTATCTAGAACAAGATTGTAGTCAGAGTTCCTGAGCTGCAGGCCTATTCGAGGCCAGCAATTCCCAAGGTTAAGAAATTGGGTCAATTTGACAACCAGGTATATAGCATTTTCATTGGAGGTCAATAACCCCCACTGACATTTTACTCTTAAGCATGGGTTTCCTTTAATGATAATTCCTCTAAAAACACCAAGGTTTATTAAAAGGAGGCAGAGATGAAAGCAGTGATGACTGGAAAAATGCAAGGACATTGGAAAGCAAAATGCCATAGCTGAGCTGGGTAGGGTAAACTTAAAGTGGCCCTGTGCCCAGACTATTTACACTGTATGAACAATTGCGAACAAGCGATAAAACTCCCTTTGAATCAAGCCTTACTCACCTCTGTAGCTATAAGCATTGTGGAGGATTTAGTCTTCAAAATGCACAACAGAGATACTTAAATGATAGCTCATGAAATGAAACTTTCTAAAATTGGACTTTTCTTTGTGATCGTTAAGGGGTATTTGAGATTGAATTACTTCACAGTACAAGCAGCTAGAGAGGTGAGGGATGGCTTGTTTTCAAGCAGATTAGTTCAGTGGGGTTCTTTGCATTGAGCACTACAGGTGAAACTCGAATAATTAGAATATCGTGCAAAGTTCATTTATTTCACTAATGCAACTTATAAGGTGAAACTAATATATGAGATAGACTCATTACATGCAAAGCAAGATAATTCAAGCCGTGATTTGTCATAATTGTGATGATTATGGCTTACAGCTCATGAAAACCCCAAGAACCCCAAATCCACAATCTCAAAAAAGTAGATTATTACATGCAATCAGTAAAACAAGGATTGTACATAGAACAATATCGGACCTCTGAAAAGTACAAGCATGCATATGTACTCAGTACTTGGTTTGGGCCCCTTTTGCAGCACTTACTGCAATTACTTTTGCATGATATTCTAATTATTCGAGTTTCACCTGTATGTGGACTTATTAAGTAGTATATAATTTTAAAAAAATTACACTGCAAGCTCACAGAATTAGTACAACTGTTGTAGAAGTGGGGTTTTTAATTCTTTCTCAAATACGTAACAAGTAAAAACATAATTTTACATAAAGTAAAAAAACAAAATCACACATGCTGGTAAAATTGTCAAATAAAAACAAAACAACAATAACAAACAGAAGTAAGAGTCAGTCCCATAAGGTTACCTTAAGTTAGAACTATGGCTTCCCATTTAATGAGTGCATCTGCAGCTTACCGTTTACTATTAGTTCCACAAATACCAGTTGATCCTGCCAGTGAAGTCCACCTAATGCAGCTTCCTGTGATGGGGTGGCAACAATGCCGCAATGCTCCTGAATTTGGAGCAGAGTTATTACCTTAACGTAGGCTTTTCCTGCTTGTACATCAGTGGGAGCGTGGTCATCAGCATGGTCACTGGTGATTCACAAGCCTGTAATTTGTCGATCAGCGCCCGGCCACACCTAGACCTGCCTATTGCTTTCTGGATTGACAGCACTGCCTCTGTTGCTGAAATCCTACCACTGTAAGCTGCAGTGTCTGGGAGGGGGATAATGTGAGAAAAAAAAAAAGGTGGACTGGGTTTTCAGGAAAGGTAAAGGAAGTTTTTTTGCTTACTTTGAGGTTTGTCAATCACATAGTAACTGGATTTGGTTTTTGTTTACACTGTTATACAAGAGCATTTAGTTGTACCTTAAGTAGCCACGTACTGTGGAGGAGTTATTTATACTCAGTAAAAGTCATTTTAAGAACCCTGGGGAATAGTAAAAAATGCCATCAGTGAAAACAGACACTGCTGTGCAAATGTGCATTGAAATCACACTGCTGTAAAGAGCAATATGCAAAATGCAGTAACTCCGAACAGCCAATCACAGTGACTTGTTCGCATTGTTCACTCTTTCACATCATTATGTAGTAAGATATATATGTAGTATATATTTGGTACACCTTGGGTCAACATAAGATATAGTATCATTTGAAACTGACTCAGAGCACTCATCTATATGGGCACTTTCTCTATGTAGTTTACTGCCCCTTATAAACTACTTTAACTTCATTCTGTGCTAGTGTGTAGAATGGAAGTAAATACAACAGAACACAAACACGCACAGCACCTAAGGAATCCACAATGTCTAAAATGCAGAAAAGGTAAATAGATCACCAGCAGAAAACAGAGCTTAAAGGAAACCTGTCAGAAGCATGGCTACCTATCATAGCTGATGTCCCATCCAGTATGGAAGGTTGCCATTCCCAAACTCCTGGATACAGCATTAGATCTGGGCCAAACATGGGGTGATGCTGCAGAGGTATGCTCTGCCTCAGTGCTAGCACAACTGATATCAGACCTCAGTGTAGGATGGGATTTTCAGCTGTAATAGAAAACACCCATTCTGCAAGGTTCTATTTAAATCTGTAATGATTATACATATCCAGAGAAAGCTATGCTGTAGACCAGGGGTCTCAAACCTCTGGCCCTCCAGCTGCGGTGGAACTACAAATCCCATGAGGCATTGCAAGATTCTCACAGCCACAAACATGAATCCTGAAGAGAGATGCAACATGGGATTTGTAGTTTCACCACAGCTGTTGGGCCGGAGGTTTGAGACCCCTGCTGTAGACTCTAGATACAATTTAGGGAGCATTCTCTCCATAACCCGTATAGCAAATACAGTGGGAAAGGGGTCTGTATATTACTTCTGTTTCCTAGGCCCCTCTACCCTTGGATTTTGCATCCTTTGGGGAGTCTATTACTGCAAATTACATATAGCTTGTATAAATGTTTACTGACTCTTCTTTGACTAGACCTTCACTATGGGTCAATATTACAATTCAACAAGGAGATATGTTTGTTTAACCTTATTTGTACTATACTATATTGTGCTACGCTTTAGGCTTGAGGCAGCACTAGGTGACAGAAGTCAGGTTTAGTATTGTGTGTTGCTGAGAATTAGCTCCATTGTGTTCATACTGGCAATCTGGTCCTGGAGATGTTTTCAGAAAAGCGTTATCTTCAGTTTCTTTAAACTCCCAGTCTTTAGCTTTCAGCTTCCTATTCAAGAGGAATTTGTCTACACAATCTGGACACATGAAGCTCAAATTAACACATTGATAAAGATCTTGGTTTTAGCCATGTAGCTGTCATTTTCAAATCTCATTGGGCTCACTAAAAATAACTCACTTTTTTTAGAAAATGAGTGTGTTAGCTCTGTGAACTGAGCCTATGACCTGTTCAAAACTGATTCCTTTCAAATAGACTTTTTGTAAAGGATGGAACTCTACCAATGGTCCTGACATGGTGCGAATATTTATACAGTATATTTATTATATTATTAATTGACAAGTCGTATTTAAGGTGGTTTGCATAAAAAAAAATTTAAAAACCTCTGGTTATTTCCAAGACCAAGTGGGCTTAAGTGGAACTTGATCCACCAATTTAACATCTCCCAAAACAGTTACTTTTAAGTCATGGAAACTGTCACGGTTGCCACTGTGCTTATTATTTCAGCTCTCATCCGAACCTTCAGGCCCTTAATTGGCTGGTGTCATAGCTGATCACATATCCAACACCATGGCAAATGCAATCTAAATAGAGGGTAAGATGGCACCTTCCGTGGCTATAGAAGATAGGAAGGGGTAATTCCGCATTAAATATCAGTTTTGTTCAAATTTCCGGTAATGTTGACTGCAATTTCTCAAAGACTATCAAATGTGGAGGCTTAAACTGCTCACCACCTATCAAAAACATGCCCATCTTTCTAATAAAGGGTATAGTCTTTTTGGGTTTCTCACTGTCGAGCTGTCTATGCTATGCTTTCTCTTTTACAGCCTTCCTCCATTAGATTCCTCCATTCAAACTAAACGGTGTGGATGGAAGAATCCCTACTACCAGCTATTGTATTTTGCAGCCGCTGTTCCCGCAGCTGCTGAATACCTGAACAGTGCCTGATATCCCAAAGGATGCAGGCACTGTTCAGCTGATAATTTTCCGTCTGGCTTCTTTGACTTTAATCAAACTGGGTGGTGCCTGCAGAGCCATCCATAGCTTGAACGTCAGCCGATTCAGCATTAATCTGACAAAGTTTAAGCTGTGGATAATCAGCGTTATTCTTTACTTGCAGATTTCTGACTGCAGAGTTAATAATACAGTACTGATTTTTTTCTTCTTTTCTAAAGACTGTTCGTAGCACCTGATAAAAGGCTTTACAATATTTTAAGAGCATGTATTGTGGTCAGCCAAGGCAAGAGGATACACTTGAACAGTATTGTGAAGATAACGCTTTATGGAAAGCTTTACAGGAACACAATAAGTATAGAAACACAATGGCACTTGCATTGGATTTTAGCAGCACACAATGTTGTGACTACACAATACGTGACCTAAAGCTGCCTGAAGCTTATAGTGGAAGTACACCAGCCACATTATTGCAACATCCATTACATTACCTGCCACTGCAGCTATAATGTTAGTGGCAATCTGTGACACCAACCGGCTACCTCCCACCTCTCGCACTAACAGCAGGATGACTGAACAAATATTCACATGATAATAAACTATTTTTGGGAACTATTTTGGTTTAGTATTGACTTATCTAGAAGTACCTGCAAAGACATGATGATGATAATGAACTTTTTGCTGTACTATATATCTAAACTGTATTTTCTTATTTGATTGAAAGTATGTAAGACAACAAGTGACAAATCTTTTCTGATGGTCGCACCATGGTCTTGAAATAAAAACAAATGGAACAATGAAATATTTGTTATTTTCCTGCCCAAGACATACAAGTCACATGCAGTCCTATAGATAGACTATATTTTGCAAACAGTGTTAAGTTATATTGCTAAGACTGTCATTTTTGTAGCATAACAAATAAATATAAATATATACAATACGTTGAGATGCTTGCCTATGCTTCTGGGTCTTTTTTCTCCTGAAAGACCTTGTAGATTTCTGTGCTCTGGAGTTCCAGTTCATATACCTTCAAAGCATAAGTTACTAAATAGATTTACCTCCAAAGAGCCAAAAACTAACAATGTTTGTTTAATGTTCTACCTGTCGAAGAACTCATCATGTTAGGCTTTGTTATTCAGTGAGGATCACTCTGCAACTTACTAGTTTACCATTCCTGCTTCCTAGGGCAGCTGCTTGCTCGGCGATGATGCTGATTCATAGTCCAGTGAGGAGGCTGGAGATGGAGAGGTGACAAAGGAAGCTGTATTCTTTTTAATCGGGAAGATGAATTGCTTAATCAGGAATTACATGTATCTAGCTGTCGGTGTGCAAAATGTTTGTAAATCAATGAACTGTAAAGGAAATACAAACTCTTTTAAAAAAAAAGCAAATACTTGGAGGTATTTATAAACAATACATGACATTCATCCTGCAAATTACATGTACATTCTTTCTGTGCAAATGGAGGGAAAAACTAATGTTGTTAGTATTTATTTTTCTTTCCAAATCGAATGTAATTTCAGGTAAATACCACATTATGGCCACTAGATGGAGCGGAGGAGCATAGGCAAATACTTATTTCCTATGCTCCTTCACTCCATCTAGTGGCCATAATGCAGTATTTACCTGATTACATATAACCTGGTTAGAAAATATGCTAATAACATCTGTTTTCGCCTCCATCTGCACATAACAAGGGTGAACAGCTCTGTGAATTGTATATAAATACACCCCGTATGTATTTTAACCATTTACCTTTTTGGCTGGAGTTTCACTTTAATAATTTCCTGCAAAACATTTTAGACCTCTATATTTTCTTACACATCTATTGTCTGCCACATTTTTTTTTTTGTATAATAAGCTTTTATTGAAAGAAATTTTCCTACAAAAGTACAAAAAGTAGAATTACACCTAAACACACATTTAAGGGAAACAATCAGCCAAAGAGTGATCGCAATAACGTCGGCCGTAGCTTCCGGTAGGCCCCGACTCCGCAGATTATTCCGCCGATTGCGGTTCTCATGGTCCTCCACCTTGTAGAGGAGATTCCGCTGCCCCATGGCCATCCGCCAGTTTGCTTCACGGAGTTCCCTAATAGCTCTGTCATGTATATCCAGCCTATTCTCCGATTCCTCCACCCTGGTGAGAATATGTGAGAGATCTGCTCTCATGCTGGAAAGGTCCTGCTTGAGCGAAGTCTCCAGGACTTGGAACATATGAGCCAGGTCAGACTTCGTTGGGAGGTCTCTCATGGCGCCTGACACCTGCAGATCCTCCTGTACTGTAGCCGGGGAAGAAGCTTCCGATTCGCTAGTGGACCCCGGGGAGCCCGGAGACCGTGGCGTGGCCGGGAGAGTAAGGGCTTCAGATCGATCGGCGGGCGCCTGCCGCGTGGTAGGCCGCGCGGGGGTCTGTGAGGATCTCGTGTCCGCGATCAAGTACCTTTTCAAGGTACCGGAGGCCGCCTTTTTCGAGCCAGAGGAGCGTTGGCCGTTCCGTCCCATGGTTGTGGCTAGACGGATGATGGGTCAGGTGAAGATTCAGTCGTCTTACGGCAGTTTTTTGCGGGCTGAGATAGGAGCTCTGCTTAAGTGCGACCGTCCAGCGCCATGCGTAAGCCACGCCCCCGTCGGCCACATTTTAACGCCTCTCTATGGGCAGGTTAAATACACCTCCTATACTCCAAATATGCAAATGCAATCAACACCTGGTTGTGACTAAGAGATTATGTGGATTGGAGCAACATTCACCATATTTTTTCCCAGATAATTTTTTGTACAAGTCATTCTGAATTGAGAAAGCTGGTCGAATGTCCAGCAAATACAGCAAGTCCAGTTGCCTTGACTTATTTTTTACAGATATTTTCTTAGACCGTTATATATTATTCAGTAGAAAAGTGTTCCATTTAATTTAAACTGTCCTTCAGATAACAGACTCTCCATTTTAGAAGGGAACCTGGGCATTTGGGTTCAGTATAAATACAGTCTCTAATCTTTAACAAGTGTTGCCTGGCAGTAGTGTAGGTTGCAGAGTTCCAGATGGGGGTTAGTTTGCTGTTTATTTGATAATTTTCCATTGAAAGTTAGGAGTGTTGTATCCAAACATGAACCTATCCTTTAAACATAGATGTGTAGTCTCCCAGACAAGCTGCTTGCACAAAAGGTTTTCAATTCATTTCTATGGAAAGTCCATCCGTTTTTCGGATGCTAAATAGATGGCCTTTACTCGGGAATGAATGGAGATTCTTAAAAAAGGAGCAAAGCCTGCCCAGGAGACAGGTGCAGTGGTGGTGAGGCTCCCAGCAGGCTGCACAGCAAAGATCTCAGAGAAAGAAGGACAGGTAAGCGAAAGGGGTTGGGGGGTTTCCCTCAAAAAGTACAGTTATCCATTAAAATCATCCCCTGAACACGAGTAAAGATTCAGTTCAAGTTGACAGTAGCAGTTTCTAATCTGTAAACTGAAATATGAAGATGCAGAGGAGCACAAAATCATACCTGCACTCTTCCCCCTATGCAGCCATATGAAAAGGTAGAGTGGAGCTCCTTTGAGGAATAACTACTGTGACTAATTTAAAAGGAGTTTGTTATTTAAATTAACCCCTTCATGACTGAGCTAGTTTTCAGGTTCTGTTAACTCTCAAACTTTGTTTTCAATATCATGAATCCAGCTCAAACAAATATACATTGCCCAGCCAAGCATTGCTTTACTTTTTTTTACCAAACCCTTACAATCATCATGTTTCTGAACAGCTGCTTCCAAGTCTCTCAGCTCAGCTTCCCTGAACTTCCTGCCTAGTACAAGATTACAAATGACAGTGCAGACTCCAGCAACTGTTCATCCAATAGCTTTAGGGGGGTCAGGGGGAGGGGAGTAGCTTGATTTGCTGTGTGTGTTTGTGGAGACACACGCAGCTTACTAGCGCACACAAGGGTGACTGCATAGAGAAAGGATTCAACCTAAAACAGGAAGTCATGACCAGTGCTTATGGGACCAGCTGATTCTGTAGGAAACGAACACTTTTACACATCATGGGGCAGCATTAGTTGTAAGCAGTGGCGACTCTTGGAACAATATGTAGGGGGGGCACATAAGATACAACAGTCAAATCGGGGGGGGGGCACTAATAATTTTAATTGCATGTCGCAACCGCTGGACACCGATGAGCTGATTTAATTGCGGATGGCATCGGCACCCCGCTGTTGCGACATGTAGTCCAACGCCGCCCACAACGGCCGCGCGACCGGGGGCATACCGGGGGCAAGTACAACCCATGGTGCAGCAACTTAGCCCACCCTCCAGCTCTGCCTCTTCCCCCGCCTTCCCCTCGCCCCTGCCTGACACTTTTAGCATCCATGTAACACTAGTGTGAATGGTCGGGTGATGTGAGGACTAGTGATGGGCTCAGGCGTGTTCGCAGCTCCACGTGCCGAGCCCGCCAGGTAGCTGACAGGGCCAATCACAGGTACTGAGACATTATCCCAGTCCGCAGCTGCAGAGATCGGATATGTCTCAGTGCCTGTGATGTGACAGCTTCCTGGCGGGCTTGGCACATGGAGCTGCGAACACACCCGAGCCCATCACTAGTGAGGACTCCTAGTAAGTCCATAGAAGGGGTGACTGGCTGGGGGATGGTGTTCTCCTCCCACTGGGCTCCCCACCTGGTTCTGGCCTTACTCTGCTCCATGTCCGCTACTTAGGCACTCTCACCCACCCACTATACCTTTTCTCGACTGTGTCACTTCCAGTGGGGCCAAGTCATCCGAATCAGATGTTTTCATGACCGCCTTTCTTCATGACATGCACACCTGGTAGTGACGCAGTAGAGAAATTGATGGGTTGAGGAAAGTTAGAACACACTGGTAGTGGAGGGATTCCTTGTCAGTGCTGTGCGCGTGTACGACTGCTGCAACCCTGGAAGTACAAAGATCTTTAATTCATGGCATTGCACCCAGGATCTCTCTCTCTCTCTCTCTCCCTCCCCCTCAGAACTCCAGGAGAAGTGCTCTGACAGTTCACAGACTATGTATTCACATGTCCTGCACCTCCACCTTGGACCAGGGGCAAGTGTTAAAAAACGATCGTCCTCTAAGAGCAGAGGGAGAACTTACTGTGAGGAGCTTCACACACTGCACATGCAGGCAGGCTCACAGCTACGGCCACAGTGCGGGCTCAGCAACTTCAAAGTCAGCATCAGGGGGGCGGGGCTGACACTATAGCTACATCTAGATCTCTACAGACAGCCGCTGGAGCTGCTTGTATACTAGCTCCAGTACTGGAGAGACCTGACCCCCGGGGTAAATATTACACAATAGAAGCTAGTTTAGCAGCTTTAATAAAGTATACTTATTTATATTTGTTTATATTCAGTCAATTAAATAAAATAAATGCTATACATTTTCTTTAGTCAGAAGGTTAGGTGACCCCCAAGCTATTTTTTACCTCTAGTAGACTTCCCCCTGTGGGCTTCAGCAGTGTTCTTGTACCACATCTAAAAGCATGAAAAATCCCAATTCCAGCTTCAGAGCTTTCTTTTCTTTAATGCCTAAAGCCATGCTGATAATGGAATCCATATTTCACTGCCCAATTCACCTTCTCCTCCCTGTTGTGTTTTACCAAGATTTTATTCTAATGCTTGGCCACTTATGGGTTGAATGATGCCCAGTGTCATCCAACCCCTTTCCCCCTATACTGGCAGTAATTTCAGTGAGGACTACAAGAGGTGCTGTCACCATGCTCTCAGGCATAGGCGGAAGTATTGCATGCTGAGGTTTAGTTCCATAGTGGTGGCGCACGTTGCCTAGTTTGCATACAGGCCAGCTCTGGATGGGAGAATGCAAGGACTGTGGAGGTCATGTGACTGTCAATAAGGAGTGTTTTTCAAGGTAAGAAGAGGGGGGAATGGCATAGAAAGAGCAAGAAGATGTGTAGGGATTGGAAGAAGCTGAATTTTTGGGAATCCTGAAATTGGGTAGCAAGTTTTACCTGCCACTTTTAAGGGAAACCTGTTATGAGGAAGGCTGCTTGTGCTGACCTTTCCTTTTGAACAAACTAGGTGCTTGGATACCATGCTGAACTCAGTGGTTTTAGTTCTCTGAGTCACTGACCCAGAGAAGCCTAGGCAGGACATCTGACCTACTGTATGTTTGACTGCCCGACATACTCGGTGACTCAGAAAGTACTGAAGTCAGCAGGACAGCATAACAGCCAGGAAATCAGATTTCTTCTGCATTGGCAGCCCCTGTTTCCTTTTCCAGATAGATTTACATTGTAATAGTTTCTTGTAAGTAATCCTTAAAGGAGAAGTGCAGGGAGAATAAAATATACTCTTTCTTCTGCTTAAAGCTGTCATGGGACACTACAGATGTCACACGCCGGCTCTATATTAGAGCTGATTGATCATGTGACCTCTGTCTTTTCTCACTGTGGAAACAGCGACTGTCGGTCACTGCACTTCGCACAAATTCCACCCTCCCCTCTCTGTTCCTCCAGTGCTCATTGGAAGGACAGACCGGGGAGGAAGTGGGCACAGCTGTCTCTGGCTCTAGAGAGGCAGAGCTAGCTGTCACTTAGACAGCCGAGTGGATCCCAACAATATTGTAGGGGCCCTTCTTAGCTGTGGTGCAGTTCTGCAATGTCAGAATATAGGCATTAGCCTGCCATCTTCTGACTCTGGGTCACAGGAGTACATAGGTGCATGTACTCCTTTGGCCAATAAGAGAAGTAAAGCAAAAAAGAAAAAAGTTTGGCTTCACAGATCTTTTAAGTACTGATACAAAAGGCTTCCCTAGCAAAGCATTATGGATACATTCATCGCTTGTTGCTAATAACAATGTCTTCCAACTGAAACTGTTGTTGAAGGCAGTTTTGCTTTATAATTGTCGTGCTTATTATAAACATAGATTCCATAAAATAGCAATTACAGTTTAAATAACATAAAAAGTAAGCTTTCACTTTCAGTACTATAGCAACATACTTTTCAAGTAATGACAGAACATTAAGTTGTATCAACAACTCCTGAAAATGTAGATGAGTAGTATACCGCAAACAATGGTGCATGCAATTCCCCAGCATTGTAGATCATCAGACAAGCTCAAGATGAAAAAATAAATAACAAGAGAAGAGCGCTGTGGGAAAAGTCTACTAATATTCTTCTACTGAGGTGTTCTCGCTCTCTGCCGTAAACAGTGACAAGAGGGGCTGTTATGATAATGGTTACAATGGAATGTCCTAGAAGATGGCACAGCACCTCCTGGATTAAAAACACAACTGTGAACTGGCCAGGAGGCATGTTTCTTACTGAAATTACTGTATGGGTATAATTACAGTGATGCGCCATTGGTATGGCATGGATCTTTATAATGGTGACGGCACATTTACAAATGATGACACCAGACACTCACCAGAGGGGGGTGGCATTTTATCTTCTACTAATCGGTGGGTTCATTAGAAATTATTATCTTATGATACTGATTAGGGATGAGGTTAAGATTAATTGCCACCATGGATTCGCCACAAATTCTATCGGCTCCAATTTCCCAGCCCTGGCAAATTTATACACAAACACCAAGAAAGATACTACGCCATCCAGGAGCTCAGTTCCCAGACACAAAGCAATGCCAGGGGCTCGTCAAAGGCATGTCTCCTTGCTCCAAGCCGCTCAGTCCAAAAGTGGCTAAACAGCCGCACATCAATGAGATCAGTCCATGAAAACAAATTTATTCAGCTCCAGCCTTGCTGCACAGCTACTCTGCCCATGCTAACACATTTTACCCTGTACAGGCTTAATCATAGGGATAGAAGAGGTACACAAGCAAAGGGGAACTTATGCTGTGGCCAATTAAAAACATTTGAAAACCACAGAAAAGTTTTAAAGAGACATAACATAGTACTTATATAACGGATTCTTACCTATCAGTAATTGTCCTTTCCTGACGCCAATACATGGCAGCATACAATGGGTATGGCTCCGCCTCCAGCCCAATCCCAGGACCAGTTAACCTATAAATTAAAGCCCGCCTCCCAAGGCCACCATTCTTGTAACAAGTACTCAATGCGAAACCATGGGAGGGTCCAGTATGCTGCCATGTATTGGCTTCAGGAAAGGAAAATTACCGATAGGTAAGTATACAATTTTCTGTTTTCCTGACACCTACATGGCAGCATACAATGGGATATAGCGAGCACACAACCAGGGAGAGTAATTCTGATATATTTATTTTATTTGTACCACTGGTAAACACATTCAGAACCAACTTCACCATGGACAAGACTCCTAGATAGGCCCTGTAATGGGACTGGAATATACACCAGGTTACTGCTTTCCAGAATAACTCTGGAGGTACACCACTAAATTCTATCTGTAAGGATAACATCGGAAGAGCGTACCCAGAGATAAAACCCTTTCTCCTATAAATCTGTAGAACCTTTTAAAGCATCCTTCTGCCAATCGAATCTGCACTGAAGTTATGGCATAAAACAGGGGTAGGCAAACTTCAGCCCCCCAGCTGTGGTGAAACTACAAATACGATCATGCATCTGCCTCTGGAGGCCATGCCTCTGGCTGTCAAAGTCTTGTAATGCCTAATGGGACTTGTAGTTTCAGCACAGCCAGAGTGCCAAAGTGTGACTACCCCTAGGCCATTAAAGATCAGTGATGCTGGTGCTTCTAATGGGTAGCCCGGTCTCCTAGATTGCCACAGGCCCTGGCAGCTCTGTTTAAGTATCGCACGATAGATATATTGGGGGCGATCCAATAGGCATTTGCGTCACATTTCTGGTGGTGTGTATTTCATCAGAAGCCTTGCAGCAAAATTAATGAAAAACTTACTACAATTTCATTTTTAGTACTGACCAGTACGACAAATTCAAGTAGTTCTTAATTTGCAACATCTGTGCTGTATGGCACTATCATTGCAGCAAAGTCATAAAGAAATACTCTTACTGTATATAGGATTATTGTATTTCTGTTTCTGAACTGTCATTCTATTATATATACAGTATATTGACCTCGAGTACTGTAAGAGTGACATCTTGTGGTCATTATTGAGTATAACAGTGACAACGTTATTATAGAAAGAACTGTTCCTGTCACCTTTATGCTGTCCAGCCACAGCTTTTTGTTTCAAACAAGGTGTGCAAAATATTCATGTGAATCTGCATAATAGATATGGAAGCATTCATATATACAGCTGGGCTGGACTTTTACAACCATACATAATGTAGGTTACAGTGAACCCTGTATTTACAATCAAAGTTTTATAAGACAAGAGTATTGGGAGATAAATTGATAGCACTGAATTTATAACACTGCTATAAGGGAACATTTCCAGGCATGAACCCCTGGTCTGCAGCTGCCTCGCCCTGGGTGAAGAGTTTCATATTCTATTACATATTTTCCTGTTATATCAATAATTCTTACAAAGGTATTTTAGATACCAATATGCATGAGATAACCACACTCAATCCATTCTTAGACAAAATGGCCAACAATCTCATGTTTAAATGTTGTACAATCTGTACAAATTCCTCTAGGTGTACAGTACTATGTAATGTGTCTCCCTATAGAATATATTCAACGGAGATCCAGTTAGGTATGACCTCACAGTAATAGTGATTTCAAAGGGGGTTATTCACTAAAGAGCCAAAGGATATAGCTGAATGTCCCCCTTAAAATGGCATTTTAAGGGGGACCCCAATGCCCCAAAAAAGAAAAAAACAAACATGGGACCACCCAAAATTCCCGACCAGACCCTTAATCCGAGCACTGACCTGGCAGGGCAGGAAAGGGGCGGACGAGCAAGTGCCCCTCCCTCCCTGCACCATACCAGGCCACATGTCCTCGGCTTTGGGAGGGTGCTTTTCCAGAGGGGGAAACATTTGTTTACATTCTAGCATTTGTTTACATTCGCGTAGGAACTGTCAAATCGGTCATTTTGTTCGCTGTTCATTGGGAGCGGACAGGTCATCGGGCGTCAGGACATTTTTGTTTTCAGCGAATCGACAGCTATCGTTCATGATTGAGCGCTAGAGACTTATCAAAAACTGTGTTTGTGCTTTTTGTTCATTTAAGGATTTTTTTCAAATGTGTGGAGCAGGGGCGGACTGGCCGTTCGGGCATTTGGGCACGGCCCGAGGGCCCGCGGCCATGACGGGGCGCGTGGCGGCTGTCACCCTCTTTGGGTTACTGACTGTCCTGCAATGCCTTCTTCCATTCGTCCTCTGTGTGAAGTCCTGGCTCGACGGCTCACTGAGGAATGCAGCGTACAGACAGAGCTGCCGGTCAGTGAGAGGAGTTTAGCACACAGCTAACTGTCACTGATGTTTCGGCTTTGGCAGAGGGAGCTTGTGTATGTGAATACCAGGGGGGTGGGGGGCCTGGCAGGGGACTTTCCTCAACTCTAGAGCAGCATGCACAATTCTCCAGCTTTTTACATTTTTTTCAAAGAAGGAGAAAAGTTGAGCAAAAACCTACAAATGATGCTTCTTTTGCATCTTGTCACTTTGATATTAAGCACATGTCACATGTGAATAAGGCTGAATTGGTTAAACATTTACTTCACAGACAACATCAGATGCAATCTGTTAGTGAATTGGCAAAACTATTGTAAACAGTGCAGGCAGAGAAAGGAAAGAGATTTTGGCCTTTTTGTAATAACATTACCGATTCCCATAAATTATGGCTTGCTTTCCTTTGACTTCTTTCTGATCTCTTTGTTCTGTGTGCTACTACCTTCTGACCTCTGCGTTCTGCGTTCTGTGCGGTACAACCTTCTGAACTCTGCGTTCTGTGCGGTACAACCTTCTGAACTCTGCATTCTGTGCGCTACAATCATCTGAACTCTGCGTTCTGTGCGCTACAACCATCTGACCGCTGCGTTCCGTGTGTTACTACCTTCTGACCTCTGCGTTTTTTGCGTTACTACCTTCTGACCTCTGCATTCTGTGTGTTACTATTTTCTGACCTCTGCTTTCTGTCCGTTACTACTTTCTGACTTCTATGTTCTGTGCATTACTTCCTTCTGACCTCTGCATTATGTGCGTTACTACCTTCTGACCTCTGCATTCTGTGTGTTACTTCCTTCTGACCTCTGTGTTCTGTGTGCTACTACCTTCTGACTTCTGTGTTCTGTGCGTTACTTCCTTCTGATCTCTGCATTCTGTGCGTTACTACCTTCTGACCTCTGCACTCTGTGTGTTACTTCCTTCTGACCTCTGTGTTCTGTGTTACTACCTTCTGACCTCTACGTTCTGTGCGTTACTTCCTTCTGAGCTGTGTTCTGTGCGTTACCATTTTCTGACCTCTGCGTTCTGTGTTCCTTCCGGCCTCTGCGTTCTATGTGTTACTTCCTGCCGACCTCTGTGTTCTGTGCGCTACTTCCTTCTGACTTCTGTGCGTTACTTCCTTCTGATCTCTGCATTCTGTGCGTTACTACCTTCTGACCTCTGCACTCTGTGTGTTACTTCCTTCTGACCTCTGTGTTCTGTGTTACTACCTTCTGACCTCTACGTTCTGTGCGTTACTTCCTTCTGAGCTCTGTGTTCTGTGCGTTACCATTTTCTGACCTCTGCGTTCTGTGTTCCTTCCGGCCTCTGCGTTCTATGTGTTACTTCCTTCTGACCTCTACTTTCTGTGTGTTACTTCCTTCTGACCTCTACATTCTGTGTGTTATTTCCTTCTGACCTCTGCGTTCTGTGTGTTACTATTTCCTGACCTCTGTGTTCTATGCGTTACTTCCTTCTGACCTCTACATTCTGTGTGTTACTTCCTTCTGACCTCTACATTCTGTGTGTTATTTCCTTCTGACCTCTGATTTCTGTGTGTTACTTCCTTCTGACCTCTACGTTCTGTGTGTTACTATTTCCTGACCTCTGTGTTCTGTGCGTTACTACCTTCTGACCTCTACGTTCTGTGTGTTACTGCCTTCTGACCTCTGTGCGTTACTTCCTTCTGACCTCAGCTTTTCTTTCTACTGAACTCTGCGTTATTTACTGCTGCATATTTGCCACTCTGTGCATTTCTTACTACTTACATTGGTTCTAGTCTTAGGACTGTCATGCAATGGTTCTGGTCTGATGTCTGTCCTGCATTGGTTCTGGTCTGAGGTTTGCAGTGCATTGGTTCTGGTTTGCCCTATGCACTCTCTTCTGTTCGGCCTCTATGAGAATAGGGGTGAACAACAGAGAATCAACTGCTGAACGTTCGCCTCATCCGATCCAGATGTTGCATCGGCTGAGGCGAATGGGTTCCTCCCAACGTGCTTAACCGAAGGGAAGGGAAGTGAGCCGAAGGTAGCGGATGTACAGCTAAAATTAGACTTACAGAACTGCTGTGAAAGCCGAACAGGCTTCGGCTCCCTTCAATTCAGCTGTTATTCACTCGGCTGCCTTCGGCCGAGAGTATAATTCAGGCTAGCTAGAACATGTGTCACTATTGTCTTTGTTCCATCCCCAGAGATCTGGTGCAGCAGCATCTACTAGTATCCTCCCTCCTTCCCTCTCCAGTTACATGAATATGGGTACTGAGCTGAATCTGTGTTCATAGATTTATCACCTTATCTTTTCTCCTGATGGCAGTATAATACATACCTGTCCTACTGTCTATACACCTTCCTGAGAGAGATAATGACACTCAATACATTTTTCATGAGGGTTTGGGGATTTGAAGATGACTGTAGAGAAGTACTACACTAACCCCAGCACAACTGACTGGCATCTCCCAACCCACTTGTCAATTAATATTGATTAACCACTTGAAGACCAGGTGTTTTAGACCCCCTTCCTGTCCAGGCCTTTTTTCAGTATTCAGCACTGCGGTACTTTGACTGACATTTATTCCGTCATGCAACGCTGTACTGAAATTGATTTTATACCATTTTTTGGGAACACATAGAGCTTTCTTTTGGTGGTATTTAATCACCACTGGGGGTTTTGTTTTTTACTATATTTCAATAAATGTACTGACATTTTTTGGGGGAAAAAAAGTTATATTATTACCCAATTTTTTTGTAAAATATAAAAGTCGGGGTCACGTCGGGTAAATAGACACCAAACACGTAATGCTTAAAAATTGTGCACACCCGCGAAATCCCAAAAACGACCATAGCCAAAATTGACCATAGGTGACGCTTTAAAAGCTTTTAACGCTCATCAGTTTAGTGTTTTCAGTGATTGATGGCCCTAAAATTATTGCTCTCACTGCAACGTTCGCAGCGATATGTAACATGTGCAGCGTAATGGGGCAATTGTAATTTTTGCAGGCATGCACACCCGACGCATGTTTGCAAGCGTGCATGTATGTGTGGGGGCTTTAAAAAATAATTTGTTTTTTTTAATTCTTTTTTATGTGCAACTTTAATTTTTTTTGGGAAACAAATTTTTTTTCCTATCTTTTTTCTCACTTAACTTTATTGCTTTCAGATAGGGGGCTAAGAAACCCACCTGTGTGATAGCAAAAGATGTGACAGGTCCTCTTTGTGGAGACATCATGGGTCTCCAAGACCCCTAATGTCGCCTAGGACCCCCCCCCCCGAAGAATCTGATGAAGTAGAGATCTGCTTCATCAGCTTCTCTCCAGTATCTGAAGCTGGAGAGTGACACAAGCATGCGGACGTGATGTAATATACATCACTTCCGCATTCTTACAGTGGAGAGGGGACCGGAGGGAGATCGTGTACCGACCTCCCTCTGATCCCCTGTCAGAGAGGCACTATGCTGGTCCCTGGTTCCTCTGTTCTCAGCTCATACAAGCGATCCCTTGGCTCTATAGCCGGCGGATCGCTTGTATGTTAACAGGCATCTGTCCCTGTTTTTAAATTGATGGTGTTTCCCCCACGCGCGAGTGGGCGTGGCTGAGCTCCTGACTGGCCGTTTTTTGACGCCGGCCGGGAGGTAGTGAATAATAAAATGGGCTTCTTACATTACTTGTTTGGTACCTAACTCAACCACCTTAAAACTAGTGTACTCGGATGCTTCAAGTGACACTAAACTCAGGAATTAACAGGGCTATTCACAATAGTGTGAAGCGTTTGGAGAAGGCAGGAGAAGGGAACAATCTAGGCCAAAATAGCTGATTTGGAAAAATTCTACAATTCAGCTCACTTTCCAGTTCAACTATGTTGTCCTAGATTGTTCACTTCTTCTGCCTTCTCCAAACTCTTCACCCTTCTGTGAATAGCCCTGTAAATCTTATAAATGCATTCAAGTACCATACCTTGGATCTCGATCTCAATACAAATTAGTAAACTAAATGCGAGATTGTAGTCCATCCCTGGAGTGAGCTTGGAGCGGTGGGTACTTCACAGCACACACAGGGACCATGGGGGAAAAAAAAGTAGCCACCCTCCAGAAGGAAGGACATTGTCATCACCAATTCAGAGATGATTTGAGGATCTACAGCCGAGTGATACACAAATATGAGACATTTTTGTTAATAGTTAAAAAGGTACTTGAATGTGTTTTTAAGATTTAACTCCTGGGTTTAGTCTCACTTTAAAATGCATTAATTAAACATTTACAATGACATGTATAGAGATTAAAACAAAAACACAAACTGAGCTTAGAGTATGTTTTTTGATAATTTTTTTTCATTTTTGGTGATTTTTTGTGTAATGTTTTTTTATATAACAAAACCGTTTTACAAAAAGTACATTGTGCACCCATGACACAGTATTCACATAGCATTATACCTTTTCTAAGAAAGAAGAGCAGAAACTGTTTGCAGTCAAACTCTCTCTGACTGCAACTATAGTAGTGTGTCTATAGCAGATCTGAACAGAGCAAACTGGCAGGGGTAGAGAGGAAGATAAACCACTTGTTTAGTTATGTGGATTTAAACTTCAGCTTAAGCTATTAGGTCAGGTTCACACCATTTTCTGGACCAGATCTTGAACATATCGCATCGCGTTTTTACCACAATTATGCCACGTTCCGGAGCACAAAATTGGCGAGCTCACTACATTTGTAGTTCATGAATAACTTCCTCCAGCCCCATTACGAAGGTGCATTGCACCTGTAATCCACTGATCTTGGTTTTGCAATGCTTTGAGGGCTCCAATGCAAAAAAGTGATACTTTTTTTGTGGGTGCATTTATTATTCATTTGCAAAATGTAGATTATGCCTTAAAACTCACATACAAATACAAGCAGCATTTTGCATAGTAGATTGTTTGTAACGTATGCCTGTTAACAAGTTTGGGCTAACAAATTAAAACAAGGCCCACAGTTTTATTGCGTAAAGTTTATTTGAAAATTCTACCAAGATATACTGTGTACAGACATCTCTGTGTAGCAGGAAGTTACAGCTAATGAGTCACAGGTCCAGGTAAAAACAATTACACCTTTTTTATTTGTTTGCCCTATGCATTCTTTTCACACTGATAGTAAAAGTGGTTCATTCAGACTGATATAATCTATTACTCAAACTGTTTTATTATTATTTTAGGCGCAAATGTTTCAGTCATCACAGACACATCAATAACCTTGTAGAAAAAAAACTGAAGTCCTTTCATCATGTCTTAAAATAAAACAACCTATATTACATTTTAAAATTCTATATGTATACATTCAGCAAAGTTTAAGAAGAAAGCTAAAAGTGAATTTCCTAGTTTGTAGAGAGTCCCAGAAGAGAGGATAGGCCCCTGTGGACACTAGACTCACTTTACCATTTAATCTATATTGAAAACTACATCTTCTGTTGTATCTTTGCAGGCAAAAAATGGTCATCTTACTCTATTACAGTACATTGTTTTCAGAGAATTTCATTGAAATCAATAGAAGAAACAGAAATCACATAGTACAGAAAATACGAAGCACATGCACAAAGGTTGTCCTGGCTGCTGCCAAAGGGAACAGGTGGCCTGTGGAATACTATTCTGAGAGTACCCATGGCAGTGGAGAATTTGAATCATGGCTAGAACTGGAGCCTGGCTGCCTGTCTGGGGCACAGCGTGTCAAAACACTTGTTTTCTTTTTTACTTGGCCAATTTATGTGTTGCAAATTGTGGCAGATACACAGTTAAAGATTTCATTCATCCCAAAATTATATTTTAGTAGCCAACAAACATTGACAGGTTGAGGCATGAGTTAACTACTGCCACTTTCTGGACTTCACAAATAAGATTTTTGACTGAGCCCCTGCCTCCTTCCTTCCGTTCCAAGGAGTCAGACCCAATAAAGATATTGATGAAAAATGCCATATGAGTTCGACTTACTCAAACTAGTTACTAATAGTTAAAATGATTGGGTGAATGGCAAAATGGGGGATTCAATCCAGAACGGTCATGGTACCGGAATACTACAGATAATATGTTGTTGCTTGGCACTTCAACCCACTAACCATCTAGTATTGATGGACTTAACTACAGTTTTGCACTAAAGATGAACAATAAGGCTGATCTATGGGTGAGCCTAGACTATACAGAGTTGCTCATAGCATTTGTAAAGAATTTATAAAAATTAAAAAAAAGATACTTTTCCCTGTAATTATTTTCCTACTACCGTATACGCAATTACAGACAACGGCAACATGAAGACACAACATAGTTGAGGTGAATGACCGATTAATGCCCAAAGTCTGTGTTCCTTGTTTTACAAAGCGTCGCAATTCTGTGGCAGCAGCCATATATTCTATTAAAATGGAGGTGTCCCCCACAGAAACCAACCTGATCCCTTCAAACTTGCTCTAGAACAATGTTAGCTGGAATCTGGTTGGCAGCTATGGGCATCAACAACTCTTCTCCACTTGTATAGAGAATGGCCCTGATTCCAATTCCCTAAGCTGCAAAAGCACCGAAGTCTCAGTTAACATTATACTTCATTTCAGCACCTTAGGTGCCATGGCAGCTTGATGAATAATTAAGGACAATTGCAGCAAGACAGGACAGACAGAGACGTTTACACACTTTGCCTGACAATCTGGCTCATTATAGTGATCAGCACATATGTAGCTAACATTATTGCACCAGTTAGTCATACATCATGCATTTTGGAGTGTTTCAACCTTAAAACATGTAAACAAAACATAGATTTAAAGCAGAACTCTGGGGAAATGTTTAATCCTTGAAGGGGGGCTACACCCACACTGCAAGGGTGAAGTGCTTGTTTTGGTCTAGGGAGGAAAATAAAGTTATACTCACCCGCTCCTCAGAGCCAGCCGATTGCAACAGTGCTTCCTCCAGCCTCTCCCCTATGCTTCAGCGATGGTATGTGCCTCGGCGTCCTCACAACCTATACACTGTGTATAGAATGTGAGGACTCAGGGACTTTAGACTACTGCAGTGGAGGGGGAGAGAGGCTCCAGTGACTGATCTAACAGCCGGCCAGTTCTGAGGATCAAGCAAGTATAACTTTATTTTCCTCTCTAGACACAAACGAGCACTTAATGCTTGCAGTGCAAGGGTAGGCCCACTGCAGGGGTTAATTTAAAAAATCCCTGGAGTTCTTCTTTAATTATTGTTTGTCTAATGAAATCTTCAGTTTGGTGTCATAGTTGAGCAAAATCCACCATTATAAAGTATTTCCCCAGCCAGCTATAGACTTCACTCAGCTACAGGAACGTTGTCTCTTGAAATAATGTGTAGTTATTTCCTAATGACCACTGCAACATCCACAGAAAGCCTTTTAAATAGCTGTCATGTGCAACAAGCAACTCGGACAGCCTCTCACAGAGTGGGCAGAGAGGACCCAACTGCATCTTGCAAATGGTTGTCAAGATGTAACTTGACTTGATTCAAGGGGAAAAAAAAGAGTGAACACTACTACCTAGTAATGGAACCACTTATATGAAAGGCTGATAAACTATAAAAAAAAACCCGACATGTCTGTATCTGTAAACCTGCCAATCTTACCAGTAAAATAAATCAATATAAAAATATAATTAAAAAATGTAAGACACAATCCACTCTCCAGTTTAAAACTGTCTGCTACTGCAAAATATACTTTATACTCTTTTAGAGCCCTTGGTGTTTGGTTCAACAAATCACAACTTAACGCACACGTGTCCTTAAAGTACATTGACTTACACACACACAATAAAAGTGTCTTAAGGACTCATATAAAAGTAAGCTTCACATGATAACTAAAAAAGAACTGTGCAGCACTGCTTTTTTGTCACATGTCCACTTAAAGCTGAGGAGCACAACATCCGCAATTTGCTAATGCTTTCCAGAGACTGAGCACAAAGTAATCTAGCACCACTCTTAGGCATACAGTTCAATATACTCTCTGTGAGGAGTAGAAAGTAAGAGCTGTAGAGATGCACAACAGGCTACAAGAGAAAGATTTGTAATACAGAACTGAGGAAAGAGGTAGAACGAATCGTGCATCTCTTATGTGCCTGGCCAAGTGGGCACCATTGATGAAGGCTATTGATAGAAGGGAATGCAGCACAGGAAAACCATTAGGTATAGTAAGTGAAGTGCAACAAAGTAATACTTAGCAGCAGATGTAATTGTTACTTCTCTAAAAAATCTACTCATGACATAGTAACTTGTCTGGATTTATTTTATGGGGATCATAATACGTTTATATTGCCACACAGTATATTTGTTTATAATATTACTTCTGTAAAAACAAACTGGAGTTAGGTCTCGTTCACATCTAGGCGTATTGCACATGCGCGTCTGTCGCGCCTTTTTTTACGGCGATTCGCAGTAAAAAAGTTGTGCGACCGTCGCGCGTTTCCGAAGGCTACTTGGCTGTATCCCAATGGAAACGCGCAACAAAACGGCCTAAAGTAGTAGCTGTACCTTTTCAGGCGTGGGCCGTTTTGTAGCGCGTTAGGGACGGGCGGAAATACGCCAAGGTGGGAACGAGACCATTGAATACAATGGGATTTATATTTTTGAGCGTTTTGTAGAGCGTTCGTCGAGTGTAGAACGCGCTACAAAACTTTCAGGTGTGAACGAGGGCTTATAGTGTTCTGCAGACCCCTGCAGGGTTTACCATTCAAAAACAAAAATAACAACACAATGAGGTGACAGTAATGTTTAATCTGAACCTGTACTACATTTTTTAATCTTCCAAAAGCAAAGTTCCTGCAAATGCCACAAGATGCCTGCTTTTAACTTTATAAACTAAAAAAAAAGCCTTTTCTGGCTCCTCTTATTTATTTTTACTTACTTCCCTGACTTCATGATGATGCTCTGCAAACTGCCGTTCACAATCTAATTAGACTAACCTAGTTTCCATTAAGAAAACTCACACTGGACAGGAGATGGCGGTTTGTGGAGCTCAGTCACAAAGTCAGGTACCAGTGACATGGTGAAACTCAATAAGAGAGAGGCACAGAAAAGGTTTGCAGCACAGAGCAGGCTCCATCCCCTCCAATCTCCCGGCCAATAATGGTAACAAAAGGCATTGGGGGAAATTCAGTAAAGCATTTGCAACACTTTTCTGGAGTCATGTGCATATTAGAAAGTCCTGCACCAAATTCATAAAAACTGTGCAAAAGTTTCCTTGCTATTTCTAACATGTGTGACAAATTCAGGTAGTTCTTACACAAGTAATACTAGCGTCATAGACAAAATTCTGTAGGCAGAGGCAATTCTGCGCTTCATCTACACCGTACTCACCATTAATGACAGGAGACAGGATTTCTAAAGAGTGTCAATGACTCTTTGTGAATTGCAGGGATTGTGTTTTGCCCGTTCTTCTGCAGGACTTTTGCTTTTAATAGTTAGAAATGGAGCACAGGTTAACTACAGTTATTACATGAGCATTGAGCTGAATCACTTTGTTATAATGTTGGCTCTTAATCAGCATTCTTGTATGAATATTAGGTATAAAATTAGTTACCAATGATATACAAGCTGTACCTGTCATGTTCTTGTCCATTAGAGCAGGAACGTTAAAGCATCAATGCCAATACTGGATCAATACTGGAACTAAACATTTTATGAAGATTTATCAAGATTTGTTAAAAGACAAGTTGTCAGATTATGACAAAGTGGAGAAAAAAAAATCACAAAGGAAAAAGCATATTTATAATTACAAAGTTGTCTGATAGATGGACATGCCCTAGTTAACCAGCAGGCGAGTTCTAATAAACTTTGACTCAACATAAAAAAAAAACAGCTACCTCTACTTTTATTCCAATAACATCATCATCATTTCATTCCAAAGCTTGTTTGGTATGGTACAGTACATTTTTTCTGACCCAATGGTATGCCACTGCATTCAGATATACATAGTACTTTTTTTTAAAGCGTTTTAATAAAAAGGAAAGTTGAATTTGTATGGCACAGAAAAGAAGCGAGATAAATAAAACATGAAGAATAGCATGCTCCCGCACTGAAAGAATTATGAATCACTTAAATATTACACAATGTTTTAGCAAATACAAAGCTCAACATCTATTTTTAAAGATATAAAAAATACTTGATATAGTTTTTTTGGTGCAAAAAGGGTCAGTATAGCAATTGTTTGTTTTTAAACTTGTGTGGACTGGCTAAGACCAACAGAGGAGATGAAACCACCTCTAGAATGAAGCCTAGGAGTAGTTTACACCAGTCTGATTCTACACTATTATGGTGCAGTAAGGGGATAGCAGTTGAATGCAGCCATTGAGCAGGAAATGCCTGAAAATAGATTGATACAGTACATCACCAAGACAGGATAGCCCTCTATAAATGGATAATCTGGTAAACCAATGGCTGAAAAGGACGTTTAAAAGACTAGTGCAAGAAGATGATTAATAAAAGCCCCATAAGTCACAGCAGGATATCTAAATGATTACGTGAAAAGCTAAACTAACAACTATGTAGCCACACTGGGCCTCGTGTATAAAAAAGGAAAGTGTCTGTATTGTTCATAACAACCAATCAGATTCCAGCTGCCTTTTCCCAAGGCAGATCTGATTATAAAATAAATGATTAATTGTGATTAGAACACAAACGCTTACCTTTCAGACAGTTTACATACACAAGACCTAAAGCTAGATATACTCTGCTGATTTATAGTTGTTCGGTCTTGAAACGTAAATCGCTATCGATTAGTCGCCAACCAGATGGAACACAATCTTCCTTATGGTGTAAACTACACATGTACCTTGTAGTAGTGATTGATCTCTCCCCAGTTGTGGGTGACTGATCACTACTCCATGTCACTTATATAGCTTGCACCATGTATTCCATCTGTTCAGCTACTACTCATAACAATCAATCACTAGTGATTATAGCAGCAAGACTGAGCCACTAAAAGTCAAGTGTGTAGTTCTAGCCTAATTGTTACCGCTTGGTTGCTAAACCTCATCTCTTACTAATATTGTACGGTGTTATTTTTGCTTGTTCCTATTTAGCAGCAAAGCAATAACATACATATTTAAAGGTCAGAAACCTTTGAGGAAAAAAAAGGCTGCCTCCTTTTTAAAGGTAAGCACAATGATTCAACAACTCTCCCGTTTCAGATATAAAGTGCATACCTTCTCTATCCCATTTCAAACCTGACACACTGGGCGCCTTGTGTATAAAAACAGGGAAGTTAAGCTTGTGGCCCATGCAAACCAGATGCTGAAAGCGTATCTAAACCCAAAATCAAAAATGTAATATGCTGCAGCTTACCAGTCTTTGGATCCAGAGGCTGCATTTGTTTTTTCTTTTCAGGTTCTTTTTGTTTATTTTCACCCAGTAATCCTGGGATTAACAGTTTTTATCCCTGGGTGGCTATATTAACTCTTCCACTGTATCTATGGATTGAGCAATGATTGCCACCCAGACTAGATTTCAAACATTCAACATCCTGTCCTATCACGCAATGTCAATGCAGTAGGGTGCGCAGTCAGCAGTGGCAACATATAGATCCAAAAGCAGAAATAGCCAGCACTCCTTAAACACTATGGGGTCTATTCACAAAGCTGCCGAAGGATCTGGCCGAAAAGCAGAGGTGATAATAGCATATATTTGCAGCACAGCTATATGGAAGCCATGCTACCCCAGTCAAGGCCCCTTTGTACTAGAATAGCGATTACAATATACAGAGGGGCCTTGATGGCGCAGTGTGGCTTCCACATTGCTTTGCTGCAAATATATGCTATTGTCACCTCTGCTTTTAATAAGGGGTGCAGGCCATTTCTGCTTTGGATTTCAAACATGTCCGCCTTTGTTGATCTCCATTACAGGGAGGTGGGGGTAGATTTTCTGCTAAGATCACAAGGTGTTTTCTATACTTTTTAAAAAAATGGTCTTAGCCTGAAAAGAGAAAACCAATGCAGCCACCATGTCTATGGAAGAGTAAGCTGTAATATGTTAAAGGTTTGTTCTTAGGTTTAGATATCCTTTTAATTGCATCAGTAGCTTGCAGGAGATAAGCAGCAGGATTATCTGCTATAAAGCACAACTTAGTGTTCTCTTTATTTAGATTTCATATTGAAGCTCTATTGTAACAAAATCTTCAACAATAAAATATAAATGCTGCACTTGTAGTCTAAAATTAGCACTACAACAGTGCATTGCTGTTCGCCTGGACGTACCATTGCTGTCACCTGCCAAACAGTTAGTTTCAATGTTTTAAGGACATTTACATTTAAGTCACTGAGTATGACTAGAAATGACCCAGTTGCACAGTGGGAGGCTTCAATGTAACAAATGTTTGCAGCATGATAAAGGGTTTTTTTTTTTGTTTTTTTTAACTTTTAAAAAATATAATCCATTAGTAAATTTACCAATAACTCTGGGAGTTTTATACATGTTATACATCTTTTATATACTATCTGTTTCAGCTCCCTTCACAGGTTAAAATATTGCGGGGAAGCTGGTTTATATTTATATATATATATATATTTTTCTTTCTTTTCTGTAATGCTCTGACTAGGAATATTTACAGTCACTATCATATACTGTACACATAAATACAGAAACAAAAAGAGAAAATACACTCACGCGCACGCTAAGAATCTGTGTGACAGACAACAATTTAGATCTTGGCAGAGGCACATATCGATTCCATAAAGCATTGAGAAATGATAATGAGATACGTACTTCATCTCACTGACCAGTGTCTACAGTATGTATCTACTTTCCACACTTGTATAGCACATACCGAGGGTGTACTACATGGCTACCTGGTCATAGCGCATTTTCATACAAGTACTGAAGACTAAAGGCTCAATTCACCAATCTTTAACACAAGGACCACCATCTTTTTTTTTAGCCATGTGACTAAAATGTCCAAATCTCAATGGACTCAACTGAAAATAACTGTCACTGAAAATAAGTATCATTATCCCGGTGTGTCGACTTTGTGAATCGAGCCTTAGGTGTAACAGAGTTTTTAGTGATGTACAATTCTTACACTACCCTGTATTATGGCATGTGATTGGTGCTCAACAACCATTTGCTGCACACCAAAGAAATGTGTAACCAGCTTTTAAGGTTAGTTCACATCACACAGCGAGCATTATTGTGCGCATTACGTGCTTGTCTGCTGGTGTGGACACGCGCTGTGATGCACTGTTAAAGCGCATTGATTGCTTTTTTTCCTTTTTCCTTAAGTTATTAACCTAATATTGTTATTCTATGTGCTGCAGCACTGTGCGCCAGAACAAGATGCGCAAAAGTGCAACATTTCCTATTTTCTTTTTTAAGCAAAAAATTTACATTACCGAAAGTAATAGGACATAAGGCAAAATTCCTATAATAGATATTTTTTTTTGGGGGGGGGGGGAGGAAACCAAAATGAGGGAATTTCAATTAGTGTTATTCAGCATGTCTACATACCTAATAATACTAAAAATTTTAAAGTGCACACGACTTATATCATTGTACATAGTAATTAGAATCGAGAATGGATAGGATAGCTTTGTTTTTCATCTCAGGCAGCTGAATGTCTTAGTAAACCCCTGACTGCATTGCACCAGTTCCCTGTACACAGGTGGCACAACTCTCCATTTTGTGGACTAAGGCAACATTCATGAGAATGAAGCCACCCAACGATTTACATCATTTCTTCTGAAGCATTAGGGCTGCACTTTCATGAATATAAGATAAACCCACAAAATGGAAAGCAGCAATGGTGCACATTTACACAGCTACTCATATTTAACTTGTGCCAGGAATACCAGTAGGAACGCCTCATCTGTCACACAACATACAGTAGACATTACGCACAATGGTTTTTATAGGCCTATGGGTGAATCTTGAAAGCCAGAAGCTCCTCTGAGTGCATGTTATTTAGAGAACGCAGGTCCGCTAACTTCAGGAGGAGTCTGGTAAAGGTGGAGGCCTCATTGGGATGGTTTTTCATGATTAAAGTCCTCAAGGCACGGATCAGTGTCTCTTGCAAAGCTTCAACAGAGTTTACATTTTCAATACCAGAGCGATCTGTGGACAGATGACAAATATATTTTGATCTTGAGCCTTTTTTAAATGAATTTTTAAGAACGTCTGTACATATTTTAAAGCATTAAACCAAAGTAATTTGTGATCCAGGATGTAATATGGAAGCAAATGCTTTATACAAATGAACTAATGCATACAGGTATTGTTGAACGTTCTCATAACTTTTGCAAACAACATATAGTAGCCTGTTTAGGGGGGAATTTATCAAAACTGGTCCAGACAAAATCTGAAGCAGCTGTGCATGGCAACCAATAAGCTTCTCTCTTTCGTTTCCAAATCTTCAAAACAAACTGAAGAGAAGATGATTGGATGTCGTCGGCAACTGCTCCAGATTTTGTCTGCTCCAGTTTTGATAAATGCCCCTCAATGTGGATATTGTTATCCTCTCTCTGCTGAACACTGCCGTTTTTACTCAACACTGGGCCTGAATTTTAGGTCAATCATAAAATGCTGGCCATGGTGGGCCTGCGGTGTCCTACTAAGTGTACCACACATAAAGCTGCAACTCCGTAACCGGAGGAGGGACCAGTCACATGACATGCCACATGATATGATATCCGTCCTATCTTTTGCCTAAACTCAGTTAAGTTCCATAACTTTCATATAATAAAAGGTACTGTAGGAAATACACCAAAGAAAATGAAAACCCTGTCAATTGCCAGTTACACCATCTTCCTACTGAGTGTGTTAGTAATCAACCCTGAGATCAGGCAGGAGACGGGTCAGCCTCTATTAGTGGCCTTACAGTCTGGCACTGGGTGACTCTAAAGCTGGTCACACACCTGTAGAATTTTGTACAAAATGTTCATGTGAAATTAGGAGAGAAACTGTTAGTCAGAGCATTCGATAGTACCATAATGGACTCTATTGCCATGCCAGTAGGTCAACTTCTAAAGTTTGATTTCTGGATGCATGATGAAGTAATATAATGTTAATTTTCCAAGCACATGTGAATTACAATTATTATGTTCAAATTTAGAAATTTGTTAAACAAAAATATTCCTTCCTTTTCCTTCGATTTTTCTACACACTATGGTCCAAAATGATTGTTGATTTGTACACATTAACACTCAGAAAAGCAAACAAACACAATTCTACTGGTGTACGGGCAAGCTTAAAGTGTATTTCCACATTTGCAGCCACATTGGGATAACACCTATTTTACCTTTGTTAAATGTTCCCATTCACATAGCATAAGCTAAAAAAAAAAAAGAAAAAAAAAAAAAAAAGGTATTTAAAACATGTGTTTTGCAGTTTAAACTGGTTTTACTTGGGTTGGGGTTTTAAGTGTTAATATTTCTTCTATCTTATCTTTCTTTGCAGTTAGGAGAGGCTGCAAAGGTTGAGGGGGTCTTAGGAGGCTTCTCCATTGTATGTTAATTAAGTGAATGAGAGAAACCCAATCCTAAGCCTTTCCATTAGGACAGATTACCATGAAGGTGCTGAGAAAAACCTGCAATCGGCCATCTTGTCTGCTGTAACAAAACATCTAAAAAAAGGTCAGATATATATTTCTCAAAATTGACTGCAAAAGTGGAAATACACTTTAAATAAAACAACAACACACACACGCTCTAATACCTGGTTTGGATTCTTACAAATACTTGCTCATCCTGTCTGCTAGTTTGGGTACAACATTCCAGTTACTGCCCAAATATGAATTTCACATACCGGTAATAGGAAATTAACTGCTGATTATGTTGTTGCTCTGCAGACAGTTCTATACAGTTTTGCTTTCCTGTGCAGTACACTGGTTCTGAATAGCTATGTTCATATTTCAGCCATGCTGTTATGAACATTAAAGAATATCTTTTTCTCAACATTTATATGACAACCAAATTGTTGGGGATTAGTGATGGTTTAGGACAAATTATACCACTACTAGGGGTGCTTGAGCATTTACAGCCACAGTCTTTCTTTACCACCCCAGGCAGTGTAATAGCCTGTGCCAACCCCTGTTACTTTGCATAGCTTGAACAGCATGTAAATGTGGCTAAAATTATAGTTTAACACTGGCATGGGAAAGAAAAGGTATACTGATTGCCATCATTAAAGGAGAACTATGGGGTTCTATCTTTTCTTTATTTTTGCATTCCTTAGGCAAATAAGTAAATTGTGTAATTTACTCCTATTAGCCAAAAAGCACCCTAAGCCTGTAAACCCTTTTTTAAGATGGTGGGTGGGGCTAAGCGCCGCAATGAGGAGAGATCCCGACAATACTGTCGGCATCCTCCCCACTGATCTTCGTCACTGTGACTGACAGTGATTCTTCAGAGCTGCGCGTCCACAAATATATGGACATGCGCAGCAGCTCTCTCCTTACCTGCCCGTCCCCGTCCTCTGTGCCAGCCTTCCAGACACGCTGCTGCCCTTTATCCCCTCCCTCCTCCTCTCCATCTGCCCCGCCTACTTCACGTGTAGTGTGCAGTGCATTGAGAAGAACCTCCCCCTGTGTGACGCTGACATCCGAATTACTGGGGATCGCTGATGAGAGAGGGGAAAGAGCACTGAATGTGCAGGGAGGCTGAGTCCGTTTCTTTCTTACAGTCTCTTGCTGCTGCCTTTTCACTTCAGACTCCGCCTCACAAATGCCAGCGTGCACGCGCTGACAAAACACGGCTGTGCACGATGATAGGAAGCGCGGCCACAGCAATGGGATCATTTGGAAAAAAAAGGTTTGGGCGGGCTGGATCAACGGTTAACGCCCCCCTAAGAGGAAAGGAGTTCGGAGCAGGGCTGAAGATGGCCGTTTACTACAGGTTTTGAGGATGTCATCTGTGATGTGCTGCGACTTTAAAAAAAAGGAAGAATGCTACTACAAATCAAGGTAAGGGGTATTTTTATTTGCCCTTAGGTCATAATTCTCCTTTAAATAATAACTACTGTTGATACAATTATCAGAATACAAGATTTTTCACAACAGTGGTTCTTTAAGATTGCTAATTTTGGTAATCTACAAGTGGGGGTTCAAGGTCACAATGTTTGTAAAGGAAGGATGGCATGAGAAATAATAGAATATTCCTCTCTTACCTGCTGAGACAAGGACAACTGCTGTAAACAAACTCATCTCCTCCTCACTAAGATTCAGTGCTTTAAGCTTCTCGCTGAATTCAAAGACAGAGTTCAGCAGCTCGCCAGCTCCCATAGAGCGCAGCTCATCCACATTGTACTTCTTCCCGCTTAGAAAAGTGACAGTACGCTCCTTCATATCAAACAGTGATGCAAACCGAACCATCAATACCTGGCAAAAGAAAAAGACAAAATACTAGTGTTATTTTAATATATGACTTAAGGGGGGCTTAATGGATCTTCTAGCAAGTTAAATATTTACTAGGGATGCACCGATACTTGGCATTTTCACAAGAACTCCCAGGGTTGCAACGGTTGAAGCTGGGACCTGGCGCTCCACCACTGTCCTGAAATCATTAGTCTGTATTGTTTTAGAAAAACTGTCACATGACAATAAACAAAAATGTATCAGTAATCGTACTTGTAAGTACTTGGACAAGTATCAGTACTTGTACTCGCAAAACTGGTATCGGTGCATCCCTTTATTTATAGTTATAAAAACAAAATCATACATTAAAACAGAGATGTACAAATCCCAGGAGCTCCGTGTGCTCCTTACAAATGACAGCTGCCACATAAACTTTTGAATTTTTCTCTAGTCTAGTCTTGGAGCTCAAAAGTATCGGTACATGTACTTGCACCAAGTACTGTACTTGGTATCAGTGCATCCCTAAGATTTACTAAATATTGTATGCTTTTAGACTTCGTAATTAGTCATTTTGTTGAAGTTGTCTATCAACTACACTGGATACCAGAGCTGAAAAGAAGCATTGTGGAAAGGGAGGATCCCTTTTCTTCATGTCCCAGGTCTTTCCTATGACTCATGATGCCCTAGGTTCCCTCCAGTGTTGCTCACATAACCAAAAGCCTCAGCATTTGGCCAAGTGATTTCTGCTGTAGGAGATGAGAGCTTACATTGGCTAATTCTCTTTTTTAGAGATCATTATTATTATTATTATAATACAGGATTTATATAGCGCCAACAATTTGTGAAGCGCTTTACAAAATAGTGGAGACAATACAGCTACAATACAATTTCAGAATAGGGTTGGGAGGGCCCTGCTCGTGAGAGCTTACAATCTAGTAGGAGGGGCAAGTGATACAAAAAGGTAATAATTGTTTGGACTGAGTTATTGGAGGAAGTAGAAGCCAGTTATGATGAGATGAGATAGGCTTCCCTGAAGAGATGAGTTTTTAAGGATCGCCTAAAGGTGGGCAGCATAGGAGATAGGCGGACAAAGCGGGGTAAGGAGTTTCAGAGGATGGGGGACACTCTGGAGAAGTCCTGCAGGCGAGCGTGGGAGGAGGCAATTAGAGAGTTAGAGAGCAGGAGGTCTTGAGAGAAGCAGAGAGGACTGTTTGGGTGATATTTTGAGATGAGGTCAGTGATGTAGGTTGGGGCAGAGTTGTAGATGGCTTTGTATGTTGTGGTTATTATTTTGAGATCATGCATCATGGTGGTGGTTATAAGACCAACATTTTCTCCAGGACAGGTCTATAACCCTTTATTTATTCATCAGACTTTTAACACAGTAGTAAACTCATATTTTAGGGCTGGTAATGATTAGAATTTTCCTGTTCGATTAATCAAAAAAAATTTTTAATCGACTAATTTCGATTATAAACGCACATACAGATCCAACTACGTTTAGGTAATAGGGCGCATTCTGATATTAATATATTCTAATATCAATATAGATTAATATAGATAATGTTCTGACCAAAAAAGTCAGAACCCAGTTAAAGTCAGCCAACAAGCTTTTTTAGAAGGAGGTTACCGATGACAGCCTATATATTTCTCTCAGTATAGGTTTCCTTTCAGTTGAGCAGAATCAGGAGTCTGTGATGTAGAGTGAAAAAAACCTACTTTGCCAGAACACTGTCAAGAAGCAAAAAAGCGTGCGGTTTGTCAATATCCTTGGTCATACTCAGTTATATGGCCTCAAAATAAGCACACATGAAAACACCTGTGACTCTCACTGATTTACACTGTCAAGAAGTCATAGTGCGTGGTTCACAAGTACGTTATAGCACATTGAAATGTATTGGCAGACTTCCCACCCTGTCTTTGAGGTTTCTGAGTGCACCAGAAGATAAAATGAGCAACAAATTGACCGGGCTGTTACCATTTGAACCCTGCTCATGAAATGATACAGCATGGAAAGCAAAAAAACATCTGAATAAGTGATGAATTCACTTGCACAGTGGGAAGTTGACAAGAGCAGGTGGAACAGAATTAAATGAAGCATGCAACTTTGTGATATACCGCTTGGTATAAACCATGAGACTCACCGGCCCAAGTGATTCCGTCAGGTAACAAAGGGAAGGGGGAGGAGTCCGGTGACGTCACTGACATCGATGTCACCGGACTCCTCCCTTCTTCCCTTCGTTACCCATCACGGACAACTACATCACCCGACTCCTCCCCCCTTCCCTTCGTTAGCCGACAGAGCCACTCGGGGAAGGGTGGAGGAGTCCGGTGACGTCGATGTCCGTGACGTCACCGGATCTCCGACGGAAGACCCGGAAGCCGGCGGAGAGGTGAGTACCGATCAAAATAATTTTGATCGATCAAAAAAATTAACGATTAATCGAGGGATTAATCGTTAATTTCCGCAGCCCTATAATATTTGCCATTAGATTTGTTTTAAAGCCAACCACTGTGTGAGGATAAGCTGTTGACATAACGTGCTTAGTATGCGCATCATGGCCTACTTACCCATCAGTGTGCCCTCCTTCAGTCTTGATAGCTCGAGTCTCCAGACACCATTCAGACCACCTCCATCTCCACTGCACTTCTTCAGAGTCCTGCAGCAGTCTTCAGCCATTCTTCAGCCACTGAAAGGTTACCGGCAAAGTAACGAATGGATGCATGCACACAGAAGTTACATCATCCCCGGTATCTTATTATCGGCATGCCAAGAATTAACCTGGATAAAACTGTATATCCAGAGCAATTACTTTAGACAGCACAAGGAGCCAGGGTTTGGATTTTTTGATTTGAAGTGTTGCAGATGTAATTATAATCAACTGCTACTATCGATAGTATCAACAGTAGATGAGAGGAAACTGATAATTGCCAGGCAGGCTGGCAAACATAAGTTTACAGGTGAAAAAAGTTTCATACCTTACTAAATATCACAGTTCTGATTAATGCAATCCTCCTTAGTTCAAGTATTTTCAAACTACCAGGAAACTTACAGTGTGCATCATGACAGCTCACTCAACTTGGTGAAGAAAGATACAAAACTGCAATTTGCCTTTGCAAAGATAAGCTGATCTGGAAACCAAACTTAGTGAACGTTTCACTAAGAATTCAAGATTTTATTAGGCAATGATACCTGAACCATCATGACAGAATAGGCAGATTTGGAATATTTCAACTGCAAATATCATTGCATACAAACATAGGATCTGCAGAATCGCAATAGGGGTATGAAGTAAATTCAGGGGATAAGTGAATACATCTTGCCTTTCTTTATACACTGAGTGGCCAGATTATTATGATCACCTGACGTTTGTAGGCAAATTAGCTATAATTTCACGCTGAAGTTGCTAGAGGGCCAGACCATTATAAATAGGGAAGCAGGTTGTTTACCACAACAGTAGAAGTGATTTTTTCTGAAGATATGGGTAAACAACGCGATTTACAGCCTTGAACGTGGGATGATTGTTGGCGCTCGGAGCCATGGAGCGAGTATCAGCAAAACAGCAGAATTTGTTAAATGTTCAAGAGCAGCGGTTGTTAAAGTGTTTAAAGACTGGACTGTCAGCTGAAAATCTGGGTCTGAACGTGCGGATTGTGGCCGTCAGCGACTAGTCAATGTTAGGGCAGAACGGAGAGTGGCAAGACTGGTACAAGACAACAGTGCAGTGTCAGATTCCTCGCATCACCTTTCAACATCTCGTGGAGTCACGTGGCGGCCCAACCAAGTAATTTTGTGGAGTTATCTCGTGGCCCAACAAAGTACTGATGGGGTGGTCATAATAATCTGGCCACTCAGTATATATTATGTAATGTTGAGCTTATTCATCAATGCTGAGATTAGTTTTAGTGGTGTGTGCTTTGCGGAAGCGCTATCAATTAATGTGAAAATCCGGTAAAATAGAAATTGGGCATTGAGACAGCACCCTTTCAGGGGAGTTCTCACTTCTGCCACATGGCTTCCATCTACTGCTACAGGATGGCAATGCAGATTCTGCATCCCCATATTATTATCATCCATAATAGCAAAATCAAGAACAAGCGCTGGGGGAGGCCATAGCATGTTAGAGGTAGCCTCAGATAGCATCAAACATAGCAGTGTTCCTGTACTGTGGAACAATCAGGCCTAGATGGCTAGTTTGGGCTCATTTGATCTCCTGTGATCTGCCCAATCTCAACCATTCTGGTCATAATTATATGACAACATTTTCTGTATCCTATGCATGTTCACCTCTTGCCTCTGGTATTCTAAAGAGCGGACAGTGCTGTCAAAATGGAGTTACTGCATTGTCCTTAGCAAAACTTCATTTAATAGAAAAAAGTGAAGGTGTTATATCTTATGCGTTCAAGCCGCTTTCCAAGTCTCAATCTAGCACCATAAAATCTCACCTCAAACGTTCCAGCTTTCAGCAAGATGACCTGATCATGTTGCGAAAGGTCCTTGAATCCTGGAATGCGCTTGGCAAATTCCACCACTTCTTTCACAGCTGGGGTAAAGCTCATGGAGAATTCTTCCCAAATTTGAGGTCCCGATTTGTTTGGGTCCATGTAAGGAGACATGCTCATAGGACAAACCTGCAAAGTATAAAACCTAATAAGTATACAAGCACCAGAAACTAAATCTCTGCATATTGCCCCAATCAGACTCAAAGATGCCCCCCAATACTACGTTTAAAAATAACCACTAAAAATAAATCACCAAATTAAAAAAAACATACATGAGGCTCACTGTACATGTAAGTACTGAGTCACATGTTAAAAGTACACTCCAGTCACAACTGAAAATGAATCCTTGAGATGCATACATGAACCCACTCAGGGCTTCAGTTTCCGGGCATTGCTGTAGTGCACCAGCATACTCCACTACCTTTTGCCAATAATCTGATTATCCGGTAACCTATTCCTTACTTGTAATTCAGGAGAGGGATTTCCAGACACACCCACTATAGGCACCGTGCTGTATTAAAGTCCTAGCACTGAGATGTTTCACTTAGCCCCTAGTCAGATTCAAACCTGCACTGGAAATTCAATCTTGACTGGTGGAACATTAAAGCTGAACTCCAAGTATAAGCAAATATTGTATAAATACAAGAGGCATGTGTATTCTTACTTGAATGTTGGTGTGATTTGTGTATTCCCTCCAGATCTGTGCAGTAATGTAGTGCGAGACTACCTCTGTACAAGAGCTTCCTCTATAAAGACCAGTCACTGCTGCTCTCTCACCTTGAACAGGGTGACTGGTCTTGTATCCGCCTCTTCCTGTAGTTTTCTACAGGCAGCATGTAGTGGGTGGGCCTGTTAGGGTTCCTCCCACAACTCTGCACAGTTCATATGCAGCACAGTGATTATGTCATCACCACTTTTAGAAGGCAATAGTTGGAATCTGCAAAGGCATTTCGTGCACACAAAGTGAATTTTTATTATTTGTGGTCACTGGGGAATTTATTTCAATGAAAGGTTTTTGTTTTTTTATCTGGACTACAGCTCCACCCCACACGTAAGTAGTATTCTACAATCTGTCTGCTGAGGATTACATTTGCCTCATAATACAGTAAAGAGAGCAGACTTTTTGACTTAAAGAAAACTTGTGCTTTGTCTCTGACGAAGCAATAGATTTACTTTATTCCCAACTCCCCAGCAGAATGCATGCTTTGCTATTCCTACGCACTGTCTACCAGTCCATTTAATCTCTGAGTCACTCTAATGAGTGCTTACACAGTGCTGAAGACTCTCTTCCCACCCGAGTGACAGCATTATCACATGAGATAGATACCAAGAAGTACCAGGTAATTTCTTTGCTACCAGAAACTGAAGGAAGCATGCATGCATGATGGTGTGTTTTTGTATTCCCAGAAAATTGGGTTATGAAAAACTAGAGGATTTTACACTGCTGGATGGCATGTGCAATGATAAAGCCATGCTGTTGCCCATATCACACTTTAGATGTGCTGGAGAGTACCTTTAATACAGGAAATGAAGAAACACATCAAAAAGTAAAAGTACCCACAGACATTGGATGAATGTTATCCAATAACAGGAATTTGAACATGGATTCTTATTTGGGTTTTTACTGCCTAATTTCAATTTGTTCTCCATATTAAAGTCAAATTGAGCCCAGTGCCAGGGTACACACCAAATTAGGTTCATATGTCAAGCACTAATTAATACATTCTTAAGTTGAGTGGACAGTATTTTTACAGTGGAAGCCCATAATGTCTGTGAGCACCTCTAAAGAATAAACAAACAAAAGTAGTCAAAAAAACTTTGTACCAAATGCATTCTCCTTCCTCTATTGCAGGGGTAACCATTCATGTGCCCAGCCTGAGATACGTTAATCATGGGTGTATTACTGAACTCCTTGTGGGAGTAGCCATTGGAAATTTTTATGTTCTGTTCACTAGAGTAGTAAACAGCATGGGAATATGGACAACCCATGTTGTTTTTGCCCCTGTGTTGTTCATTCACATAGTTCTGACTTTCACTAACTGGACATCGGGCAACGTTGACACCATTCTTGAAGTGAATATTGTTACTGTATTTCACATTATTCATCCTTTCTTCCCTCTGGTGGCTGGCTTCACCTTTAAATTCAGAAGTCTCCTGGTTGTACATGAAAGTCTCTCTGTGAGCCCTAGTTACTGTACCAATGACCTCCTCTTTACTAATCTCTGAAGATGGAGGAGGTGGAGGAAGTGAAGATGATGAATGTGGAGTGAGGCTTTTTTCTGGATTTTGCTGAGCCTTGCTATCGATGTTTTCTTGAACAGGATGGGGCACAGGTGGCAAAACGGACGGTGAAGCTTGGTAATCTGGCAGTGCTTCTTGAGGTCCCGAGCTACCAAACTGACTGTTCATCATAGTCTTCATGGCAGACTGCATTTCCATCAGCATTCGCTGCTTTTCGCGCTTCGGGATGCGACCAAAACGAACAGCTGATGAAGAAGGACAACGTTAGAAGGGAAATGAGAGGCAGACTATTCTAATTCAGTAGTATCTCTGACAAATAACCAATAGAGGAAGCACCACAAATCTGCTTTTCAAAAGGATGCAGCAGAGATGTTCCCAAGGAGGATAGGAAATGTAAGGGAGACCATGTATGAACAACTAGAAGAAAGCAAGCAGGAAGATACAGTAAGTGGAGATGTTGTTCATAGTGACCAATCAGATTCCTTATTTCATTTTTTCCGCCCACAGAATTAAACAAAATGCGTGACTGGTCACTGTTGGCAACATTTCTTTTTTCCCCATATTAAATTCTCCATTGTTAATTAAAAGTTCCCCTGAATAGCATTATGGAAAAAGAAATGTGTATTAGCCAGGTTCCAATACATGCATTCAATGAAAGTTCTGCCCCTTTTGTACTGTTGGAAGAAAAACAAAGCAGAAACCACTATGTAACACTAAGTCACCTGTTACTGCCATACAGAACAATTCATTTCTGTAAAATATATATATATATATATATATACACATACATATATACACACACATACATATATACACATATACATATACACACACACACACATTACACACACAGTATTTGTTTACAGATCGTTATAAAATTATGTTAGCCCCTGTTCACATCTCTGTGATACGACATACTCAAAATACTTAGTTAGACCACCAAACCATCTTTCAGTCAAAAAACATGTACATTTTCAAAGGTGATTGTGAATGTAGGGCCTATAGAAGACAGAAATGGAAGCACTGCCTTATTAGTAACCAGTAAAAAAAAAATAAGCTGATTACATAGTCCCCTGAGAAATCTTGGCTTTGGATTGTCTGTTTGGGTCAGGCATGGCCTACACACATTAGCTCATTGACCAGTCCAGCTGTAACTGGCTGGACAATTATTTTCAGTTGCTTCCAATAAGATTTGAAAATTACAGCCACATGGATAAAATAAAGATCCCTATCTCTGTGTTAAAACTTTGTGAACTGAACCCTTTGTGTCAGGAAAAAGAAACTTGTGACTTTGTCTATTCAAGCGAAGGTAACAGGTTGTCTTAGGGTCTGTGATAATGGGATTTGTTTGCTGCTAGCGGGTTTTACAATCCCACATGTATAGGAATGCATAACCCATGTAAAGCAGGCCAGAAGGAGGCCAACTTCACTTGCCAATGAATTTTGTATGATCTCAGAAGTGTGTCAAACTGATCCCATCAACACAAGCTCAACCGACACTTGAAAGCACACCGTCTCATCTTTAGCATATTGCCCCACTGCTCCATTTATCTGTGGGAAGCCTTGGAAATAAAGTCTGAGTATGAGGATCATGTACCTTTTCCCCTTTCTACCAAGGTGCAGTACTCTAGGTATGAGTGGCCAATTGACAGGCCCACACACCATCCCGTGGTAGAGGGGAGAAGGTCATTAACCCTCCAACACAGGCAATATGCAGTGATTAGACACAGGGCTTTAGCAGGCTAACAGGGCAGTGGGAGAGCTCAAGGCAGGGAAGTATTAGGCTAGGTTCAAACCTAGGCGATTTATCTCGCGGATTGAGTTGCGTGATATTGCGCAAAACACAGATGCGCATTGATGTCAATGGAGGCTGTTGACACCGTTGCGATTTATCGATCTGACAAAATCGCCTGTCCAGCAAAAAGGTACAGGAGCTATTTCCGGGCGGTTGTCGCACGGTTTGGGTCCCATAGACATTTCTATGCACTGAAAATCGCATGACAACCGCAGGTTTTCAAAGCACAGTTGCGCAAAGTAAAACAACCGCGCGAAAACAGCTCACCAGCTCAATCGCCTAGGTATGAACCTAGCCTTAGCAGGTGTGGCGTAGCGGGTAGTGACCTTTCACCCCTCGGCCTGAATGGGCAAAGTGACGAGTTTTGTTTAATAGAAAACAGGAATAAGAGAAGATCATGTATTTATTGCTATTTACTGTTCAATCAAACTGCTTTTCAACCTGTGGCTGCTTTCACCGAGAACATGAATGATAGAATACAGACAGTTACCCCCCTGAGAATCTCACCCCATGATCTTTAGCCAGTTTACTTCCAGCAATGATAAATGTGTAAGACATCTCACATACCATCCCTGGACATGCCGACAGACAAACATTTCTTGAAGCGGCATTGCTGGCAGCGATTTCGGTTCATCCTCATGATAGAACAGCTCTCATTCTTGAGGCACTTTTTGTACTGGATGTTTTGTTGTATGCTTCTTCTAAAAAAAACCTAGG